>NC_090662.1:6936755-7239786 GCF_013368605.1 Nyctibius grandis | reverse complement strand
CTGCTGAGAGTGACACCAAAGGTAGTAAGTCATCTCCAGTACTACCATCAGGTGGGTTGGATGGTGTTTTCAGGCAAGTTGGCACCCAGCCATCGAACCTGGGTTTTTGCAATACAGGTAAGTGGAAAAGCTTTACTGGCTGAAGACTCGAGTTGAATCCAGCAGTAATGTGTGTTTTTATACTAAAACTCACAAAGCTTAAAAGCAAAAGGGCTGGATTTTCAAAGGTGGTGATGCTTAGCTGCCTTAATGTTCGGGAATGGAGTTAGAGTTCAGTATAAAGCTTCTCTCTTGCAAGCCCTGGGCTTTCTTCCTCTGAAAGTCAAGCAATACCATGGCTGAAGTGTATCATGGAGAACCCATACTTTCAGAAAAGGAGGAATTGGGTCCATTCTGCAAGTCAACAGGTTTCAAATTACTGGACACGTGCTCTGTAAAGGTAACCTAGAACAAAATGGGTATCACTGTATTTTTGAAAGTGATTTTAAAACAGTCCTCTTGGCCTCAGTCTTCCTTAGATGCAACTCACCAATCAACCTTTCACTCTCTAAAGAAAGTGACGGTGTTGGAAGATCTTTATTTGATGTCAGCTAATGCTGTGGGCATCGGACATCCTTCGTTTGTTCAAACTTTGTGTCTGTAACTCCTGATGCCCTTCACAGCTCTGTCCCCTTCTGTTCCCCAGGTTTTACTGTGTCAGATTGTTTCCCTCGGAGTTATTTCAGTTCCAGTAGAGCTGTCCACCTGTTTGCTACTCCAGTGAATGAGTTTCCTTTCCAATTCTTATGTCACCTTGTCATGGGCTACCTGCTCCGTATCAATTCATTGCATTCTCCAATCCCTCTCAAAGTCTCCTCTCAAGTTGCAGTGCTGTCACTTTGCTTTGGAGGAATCACTGAAGAAGGATCAAGTACATGATTTGGAGACAATAAACCAGAAGATGGCACATATGAGCATAAAAGCCAATGACAAACAATTTAGAGAGGCCTATCTGGTGGTTGGGCTCTGCTTTACAGTATGCAGCACCTATATAATGAAAAGTGATATAGGTGCTTATATTATCTATTATCTAGTTAACTGGAAGGACTGGGATGACAGTTGACTTGCTGAGTTTTTTCCCCTCAGCAATACCTTGCCTGAGTGGGAGGTTACGTCCGTGACTTGAGATCTTTATGCTGGCCAACATGAAGGAGCAAGCCAGCCTTTATTGGGTGGCTGAGCGCAGCGCTCTTTGTAAATATTTAATCACATGTAGTGAGTAAAGAAAGAATAGTCTGTCCTAGCCATAGAATTAGTATGCTCACAGCTATAGAAAGTCACTTGTAACTGCTGGAGCTCATCCAATGTGCAGAGCTATAACTTTTTGATGCTGTAAATCGTAATTTTGCTATGTAATGTGTAAAAGCGTAGCATTAACCTCAGGTGTTCTCTTTGCCGTGCAGTTGTGCAGCGAGGTTGGCAGCATGCGTCCTGCCTGCGGCAGTCGTTTTACTGATGTACTCAATTTCTGTTGAGCACACCTAGTCTCAGTGAAAGAAATAAGCCCCTTGTCTCCTCCAAATATTCATGGCTTCTTCTGGGTGCTGGTTGTGGTGGTTGGTTTTTTTGTTTGTTTATTTGTTTTGTGACAAAGCTTAAGGACATGCTCAATTTTCACAACATCATCTTCTCCTGGTCCTCCCTGCTCTGTCCAAATGATGCCAAACACTAACGGAGAGAGGAAGATCATAAATGCTCCTTGGCTTAAACATCTGCAGGCTCGACCTGCTGGAAGTTGTGCGGCTCTATCTGCTCCCCGCAGAGAAAAGTTCTCATGGCAAAACTTCAGGCAATGAAGGAAATATTTTGCTCTTTAAATGCCATTATAAAAAAAAAGCATGATTTCAATGAATGGGTAAGGTGTCACACTGGGCACGCATTTATCATTGTAAATGTTATGTCTGAAAGGCTTTGAAATGCTTTCAGAACTTGTGATTTTGGGCAGATAAGCAGATCACTTTTATTATAACCCTTTTGTTATACTCAGTAGGGTTGGTCAGGTGGTGTTTTTCCCTGTTGATTTAAGTGTTTTTTTTACACAGGCCTTCAAGTTCCAGAATAACATTTTGTGCAACCCTGATAATTACTTTATTATTAGCTCTAAGGACAGACTCCCTTGTCTACCTCCCCTTTTAGAAGTGAATCATGTTCTGATATTTAGAATGACCCTAAGCTGAGATCTCAAATTTCCTTTCCAGCTGGACTAATGGGGCTTGTGGGAGGGAAGCCAAACTTCCATGACTTCTAATTATCATCAGATTGGATTAATAAAGGAAAATTACATAACTACCCATCCAAAGATGGAGAGTTAGCTATACTTTTGAAAAGACTTGTCAGCTACTAACAAGGTAGTTGAACTGGAATTATTTTTTAAGTTACCTTTAGTATATCATCCTCTGAGTGCCATGCGCAGAGGGATTCATCCTTGTGTGCACCGCTTGCCGGAGGGGGTTCAGCAAAATCTTAGTTGACAAGTTGGCCACCTCAGTAGATGTGTCCAGAGGTAAACCAAAGGCTGTGTTTCCACCAACAAGCCTAAACCACAACCTGTGGAGGTCATTGGGGGTCTATAAGTAACTTTTAAGGGTTTTATATTCAGAATAAGGAAGGCAAACTGCTGGAAATCCTGTCTTGAAATTCTTTTCTCTTTCTCTTTAAGCAATACAGTAGCAGTCAATTGCCGTGGGGTTGGAATTGTTTCCAGCCATAAAGCAAACACTCAATGTTTATGCAGCACTGGAAGAGCACTCTCCATGACGGTACTCCTGTGAGGGAGTTGGGTCTAATTGTTTTAAATGACTGAGGCAGGTCAAAGAGCTTGTGACCAGCTTTCCAAGTGAGTTAGCACCTGCTATTCTTCATAGAATTTGAGGAGCCAATATCCAAATTGCCTACAAAGGCAAGGAAGAAATCCTGTCTTTATATCCTTGGCATTTAACAGATGCTTAGTTTTACCGTTAGCCCATAGCTGAGCCACTTTATAAAACCTTCCCAGCCTGCATCTTCTATCTGACACTTCTTTTCTACTGTTGTTTATAAGAAAAACCTGCAGCCCTTTTATTTTTAACTCCATGTTAACGATGGGAACTCTTAGGAGAAATTCCCTGTTTGCTTTTTTGCCTTTGCTGGGAAAAAAGAATAAATGCTTGTCAGCCTAACAAGATGTAAAGTGTCTCCCATGCTTTGCAACATTTATTTCATGAGGTATCTTTGTAACTGTGCTTTGTTCTGCTGAACAGAATTTCTCAAGTATTTTTTATCCAATCATTTTGTGATAAGTCTAGTCTGACCTTTCGGACTTATTTTTGGCTTGAGGCATTGTTTTTCGGTCACTAGCGCTTTGTTTCTCTAGGAACTGAATTAGGCCTAGAGGATGCTGTTGGTGCTTTGAGGTGGGTACACCTGAACCTCTCATTGCAGTGAGCTTACAAAGGAAAATGAGAATGGCTTTTTGAATTCAAAAAGCTTTATTAGAATTCAGCTAGAATACTTAATTATCTTAATTAGAATTCAAAGTGATGAAGAGCATTCTTAAATATTTAAGCGCTTTCTGCCCTTGCCCATTCAGCCTCTTCCTGTGCAGGTCTTTTCCTCCAGGACCTGAGTCAACCGAGCCATGTTTTTCTGGGTTATTGCAAGCTCTGAGCAGCCTCCTCTCATCCACAGAGAGTTGTCACCATGGGATGTCTGCTTCCTGCCCCACTCAGCAGTTTTTTAGTCTCTCTGCAACCCTGCCTCATTTTTCCTTGCCAAGTTTTCACTCTCAGCCCCTTCTGCTGCCAGCCCACCCTCCGCTCATGAAGCTCTCTTCTGTGTAAGCTCAGTCATGGGCGGCCCAGGAACTGTTGTCCTCTGTTGCACTGTGCCCTGCCTATGCTCATCACACTCTTAACCATGCCAGCTGAGAAACCACCAGTCACAGATGCACAGCAAAGGTTGGTACAGATTTGGACGGCTCTTCTTGCCTGATATCTGCCCAAGCTTTCCTACTACTTAGTTTGTGCTTGCTTGGGGCTGGAGACGTCTTTCTGTCCTGGAGAGGAAAACCTTCCACAGCAGAAGTTCAGTCCTCCAAGGCTAAATACAGAGTGCACGAGCCCACTGAGCTCAGCAGAACTGGAATATTTTTGTGTGAGAGTATTTTTCATAAGCAAAGTGAAAAACCCATCAGTCTTTGCATGTTTGGTGTCTGAGATTAGAAACTCGGGGGAGGTCTTCATACCTGTTAGTAATGCATTTCATGCAGGGTTGGCACTGTACAAACAACTCTTCCTACCTCTGATTTCTTTTTTTTTTTTCTTTTAAATTACATTTCTTTAATCTTTAATTTCATGCAGAGGTTTTTTTTTTTTGCATATGCAGATGTGGGACAGTGCTTTTATGTCTGTTCAGAAGTACTGAACTTAGTGTTGGTTCTCTCTCAGTTTCTGTGTGTGATACCAAATATTTTCGTCTCTTCAAGTTAGATGAACCTGTCGCTCTGCGACACATTTATTAATTCACCCTGAAAAACATTTTTATAGGAGTTTTTTTTTCTGTAAAGATGTTGTTTAAAAGTATGTATTTGAAATGAGGTTTTTATTGTAACTGCTCCAAGAGGCTCAAAAACCTCATAGCCTTGACATCTGAAGTCTTCCAGAAGAAGCTAAGTGGGCTCTGTGTTTGAAGTGGCAGTACAAAGCAAAGATGTAGCAGAAGGGAAATGAATTGTATTAATTCTAACAAACTTCAAGAAACTTATTATACCTCTGAAAGTTCTTTACAGCTTTGGTTCAGAGGTCTCAGATATAAAGGAGCATTGAAATCAAGGACGAAGATACCAACAAAGGCTTGTGGAAGATGGAGGACCCCAGACCTCCTATGAAAGTGAGACTTCTTCACTCAGGCTCCTTTCAGAGAAATAACAATAATAATAATAAAAAAGCACTCAGCAACATCTCTGAACACAAAGGCTGAACAAGTCTCTGGCCTCTGAGACGGAAAGGATTTTTTCATTGATAATTAAACGTAGTCACGGACAGTTTTCATACGAGGTACAATCTGTGTTTGTGACTCTGGTTGCCACTAGACAGGAGGATCTGTCTGTGTGGATCCATTATGTATGCACACACAGAAATTATTGACCTGCCTTACCTATGAGTTTTTTCTCAGCAATATTTCCTGTGGTGTTTATGGGTAACAAACTTTCAACAATATATCTATTATTTGGCTGTAAAAATGGGAACAAATCGTGATAACTTAGATATTTCCCAATTCTCTGCTTCTAGTTGACTCGTCTTAAAACTTAGAGCTGAAATGCTTAAATATTGTCTAAGAGAATAAATTTCCAGAGTAGAGAGTGGATTTACAAGTGCACTAACTTCCAAAGAGCCGCTCCCCGTGTGTGGGTAAGTACGCGGTGGCTTATTCCTTCTTTAAAACAGAAGAACAGGAATTGTTCTTAGTTCTGTAGTTTGCAAAATTGAAGAGGTGCATGTGCTTTTCATACGGGTGTGTAAATGTTTTGGAAGAGAATAAACTGTTAATATGCCTTGGGAGTGCCCACGAAGAGCTCCTCCAGAGCAGCTCTGTGCAGACTGACAGGCTGCTTTCCATGTAGGTGAGCCCTTACTTGTCCTTGACCTTGGACATTTGCTGTCGTATATCTGCAAACTACTTTGTTTGAAATGTAATTAATGGCTGTTAGACTGGTGAGTTTGTGCTACAGATCACAGCTCTCTAGTATTTTTTTAATTTTTTTTTTTTAATCCCCAAGTCAAATGCTTTGGCTCAATAAGTGTGTTAATGTGAAGTACTCATGAAACTAAACTCTTGTTCCCCAAGCAAAGATCAGTTGAACTGAGACCCCTATGACAGAAGAGAATTCATAATGCTTTGGCTTTTAATTCTTTGTTGATAAAAATCCCAAAGTCACCCTTCCTGGTTCCAAGAAGGATTTCCTTGCGTTTGGTTATGTTTGAATTGATTTGCTTGTATTGTGATCCTTCAAAAAAAACCAAACCAAACCAAAAAAAACCCAAACAAACAATAAACCAACCCCAAAACCAGTTTATTTTGTAAAACTAAGTTCTGATAATTTTCTACCATCCCATCTATTTGTGATCTACAGAGATTTTTATGTGAACATCTAGAACATTGATAAAATATTAAATGATATTGAGCCAAGAGTTAGTCCCTGGGGGAATCTGCTGGAAAAAGCCCCACCGATTCATATCTCCCACTAATGTGATTACATAAAGTTGCCTTTTTATATCAGTGTTTACAATTTTAACATTAACATCTAACAATAAAGCTGCACCTAACACTTGGGATTTCTTTGTTTCAAGTTGCCTTCTTTATTATGCTTAATTCTTGAAGTTTATAAAGTTTTCATTGAATTCTGTAGTCTCCATTATTACTTGTCTATATTTTCAACCTGATTGAAACTCTTTGCCGTTTCCTGCTCTGCTTTTTATCATTTTTCTTTATTGAAGTATTTATTCCTTTTAAGTAGATGGAATTTTTGCAGGGCACAACTTTTTACATGTCTGCTGAGGTTTTGTTTTTTTTTTTGTTTTGTTTTTTTTTTGTTGTCGTTGTCAGGTGGAAGACCTTGAACAATTTACTGTTTGTGTATCTCCCACTCCAAATGTAATGTTCCCAGTTAGGTATGCCAACAATTCCCTTATGCTTTGAAAAATTTGACCTTTAAAAATTCCCAATAAGCCTATGTTGACCGCATGTCTCGCTACACGCAGCGAATTGCACCAAGTCACAATTCCCAGCACTCAGGCCAATGCTTATTTCTTGATAAATAATTTACTCCTGGGAATTTTGTCTAATCAAACTGCCCCTTGATTTTGCATGCCATTTAACTTTTTTTTTTTTCCCCCCCAGAAACTCTAAGTTTTGTTAAGTAGCCACAGGCTATGTCTAGCAATGTGGTAGATTAGCATTTTATATACCAATTTTTAAAGAATAATTCACCATGTTGTCTCACGACGTTTGGTTGTGTGTTTCAGATGCCAGTCTTTTACTGCTTATAACGTTGTGTATTCAAACGCCGAGGAGTCTGAGTCTGAATGTCTTGGAGGACCAAGCCATAGGGTGAACACTTGCCCATGAGGAGCTGAATTAAAACTTGATGACAATTTTGAGAGGCAAATAGTATTAAACAAAATATCCTACCTACCCAGGATTGTGAACCTGGGTAGAAGATGACTTCTGGCTGGTAGAGCAGTGCTAGGAAGCCTTATATATGAGATGTTAGAAAAAAGTATCTGTTTCTTTACCTATTACAAGTGTAAATATTTTTAAAACAGTAGGTGGATGTATGGCTCAGCTAGCATTTATCTGAAACACTTGGCATAATAATTGCTGGGCTTATTTACATCCTCCTCCAGAGCTGTGAAACCGCTTGTAGACAATGGTGTTTGAAGCAACCACGCGTGAAAGCACTCTGTGTTTCTGTACGAGGGGTGATGGAGTGTGTGAGAACCTTTAACCCCAATCACTGTTTCAATGCAAACTGCAGCCATGGGTGTATCGTCCAGCTGTGTCTCTAGACCTGCTACGGCATTTGTTCCTCTAGGTGAGCACGGCTGAAAGCACTTATTCGCCACTTTTCGCTGCTGCGGGTACCTGTACACAGTTCCAGTCCTGTGCTTGGATGTAGGCACTTGTTCTTTCTTCTTCGGCTGGTTCTGGGAACAATCCCCTTAGCATTTCCATCAAGTGGGTTGTGAGTGTTTGACCTTTTCTCATTGTCACAAAAACGCCCTGCATTACATTTTGGGATTTTCTCTTTCTCTAAAACCCTTTCTGTAAAAGGTTTCATTGTATTTGCTAACCAGAGCTGTCTCAGCTTGCCATTTTAATGCACAGAGTTAACAATATTTGTACCGGGAAGGTTTTCCTGTCCTCCTCATATTGCCGAAGGATTTATTATCTCTTAGAGTCAATAGTTCATAGACTTGTATTATAAATGTTTGTTGTTTAGAATTTGTCACTGAGGAAAGGCTAATTCCAGACGTGACACTGTAGATTTGCTATGTCGTGCAAAGCATAACTTATTTTTCATAATTATTAATATTGCTTTGGTGACAGCCCAAAGGCGAGTTGTATCTGCTCATCTCCAAATGACCCTGGGAAGACGAGCAAGATTTGTAATGACTTTGGTCAGTAGCTGCTTAACTGCTTTAAGTCATTTCAGAGCACAGCCAAGGGATTTATGTTTCCATAAACAGATCCCACCTTCAGAAAGCATCTGAGCATGAGGGATCTGGAAGAACTGGATGTCCCCACCGGTGTGTCCAGAGTTTCCAGCCCCGTTGCCAGCGGCAGCAGTACAGCCTGGCTGAGAACAGGGAAAACACCCCAGGTGGTGACATAAAATAAGGACACAAAGCATTCCCTTTCTCTCAGATCCCCTATCTCTCCTGCTGGCTTTGGGTGATACATTAGAAATAGTCTGTGGTTTTTAAAAACAAGAAAGTTTTTGGCCAGAAGTTTCCTTGAAATAACTTTGTTGGATGTATTTGACTGGATGAATTGAAAAAAAGAAAACTCTATGGCCACAAGAGCAAACACTAAAAGCTTTTGTTTTTTTCTTTAAATGGACTTTTTATTTTCTTTTGGTTGGAGTTGCTGTGAGAGATTGTTTTTTGGTTGGGGGGAAGGGAAACTCAGAGAATTTTAATTTTTATCCCTAAGCTTAAATGTTATCAAGTTTAACAAAGCCTTCTAAATGGGCATTACAAAGGATGGTATAGGGTTTGCAGACCTGCAGCTGAGCAGCCTTCGCCTTTGCTGATGGGAGTAAACCACAGTTGTTCCCATTCCGAATGAACTCTGAAAGGTAAATATTTCCATGGGACAGTCTAAAAAAAGGGGATTTTTTTGGAGAGAATTCATCTAGATGCTCTTTTACAAAGACTGGGTGATAATTTAGCTACTGGAAAATGAAACCATTGGGAATCGATAGCAATGACCTTTGGAGAGCAGACTGTGTTGCATTGACTTGACCTCCGTACATGCTTCACCTTTTCACCATTTCACTCCTTTGGAAGTACCTGGTAGACAGCCCAGATCCCAGAGGTCCTGAAGAGGGGAGCAGATGGAGAACGTGTGGCATTTATGGCATGGGAGGAAAAGCAGGTGTTGCTGCAGGTCTTACAGTGGAAAATGTACCTGGAAGAACATCTTCCAAGTGTCCCAGGGATGCCAGATGTCCTGTATAAATTAATCGGAGGTTGAAGAACACAATGTGGTTGAGGAAGAATTGGTCGCTTTGGAGATCAAAAAACATTTAAAGCTTCACACAACCCCAAGCTCCTGTCATTTGCTGTCTTGCAGGAGAAAGTCCTGGGAAGATCATCAAAAGTCATGTGGCTTGTCCCTGGGATGGATCCCAAAGCAACTGCCCAGGTATCCTCCCTTACCTTGGCAGTATTAAAGAATATTCTTCCCAGGACTTTCTCCTGCAAGACAGCAAATGCCAGGAGCTTGGGGTAGTGTGAAGCTTTAAATGTTTTGTGATCTCCAAAGCAACCGGTTCTTCCTCAACCACATTGTGTTCTTCAACCTCCGAGTCCAAGACTGGTTCTGGCTTTCAGGCGGGCAGGAATAGGAATATTTGTAGCATGTCTGCTTATGCATGCAGCAAAACCTGAGTAAGTGGCTCAGTGGAGCTGTGTTACGTACCACAAGCTGCTCATAAGGCACGCTGCTTGGAGAAAGCATCTTCCCAACAAGTGTAACAGCACCATCACTCCCTTCAGGAGCTAGATGAAAGCAGAAGCACATAGGACTAAACCCATCTGCCCAATAAACAGAAGGAGGAATCTTGCACTGGATGTGATGGACAGCCCAGGAAAGGGGGAAGCTGTAATTCCCCTGACCCACTTGGTTTTGTTTTTCAGACCTTTGAGAGGATTTTCCTTTGGAGGTATTCACCCTAACGTTTGTTATCATCTCATGTTCTTGCTTATAATTATTCACGGTAACTCAAGGATGACTCCAGCGTGACCCCTGGGTGCATGGTCGCACCCTCTGGAGATGGCCCCGCTGTCGAAGGCAGTTTTGTGGCTCTTGTGAAGCTCAGCATGCTCCTTGATAGCAACCCCCTGGCAGCCCAGGTGCTTTCCGTTGTCACCCTTGTCACTGGGGATTTGACACCTGCTTTTCCTCCCATGCCATCTCCGGTTTATTTTCCCTGGTGAAATAGATTGACCGTGTTTGACATTTGAATTGTCATCCAGAATTAACCTTCCACTGAGATAATGGGAGAGGGACAGAGCAGCTTTCTCCTCCAGCTATTTCCCCCCCCTGGATTTTCCTCCAGAGACCTCAGTTTCTTCTCTGTACCCTTCTCCTTCTCCAACTTTGCATCAAGCTGGACCGAAAGAGCAGCAGTTCCTATATGAACATTTAGTTAGTCCCATATTTAAATCTTGCCACTATGACCTAGTGAATTATGCAAGGGGCTGGATACCAGAAATCAATTGACCTCTAATTCCCAGCCCTGGCACCGGCTCTCTGCATATTGCTATAGGCAAGTTATTTCAGCACGTTCTTTCTCTCTCCGTTTCTTGTCTATAACTCGCACATGCTAACATTAGGTGACGCAGCAACATCACAGATGTAGTGAGATATTTGGTAGAAATAGGAAGAATTACAGCAGCATATCCCGCTTTAGCACTGCGCTGGGATCGTTTGTTTAAAAATGCAACTGTAGGAAAACATTTACCAGACTTACAGGATGATTCAGGCTTTTTCTAACTTTCATTAAAGATAGAAGGTCTAGGGAAAATATTTCAAATTATCATATGAAAGACAGATTAAGATGAAGAGAAGGTTACAAGAGAGTAAAATATGCAGTGATTTTTCTATCCCAAAATGCTAGTGTGAAATTATCATTCACGTGCAGTCCAGCACGGTGGCAATTCAGAACCACAGGGGTCCTTATCTCCCACGGCTCATGCAGAAATTGTTGCGTACGTCGTCGTCAAGAACAGACCGAACCCGGTCTGAGAGACTGCATCAACGAGAAGGGTGCTATCACATGCAGGGCCTTATGATTTTTGTTAGGTTTCTTCACCTTGTATGAAATGTTTTTAAGAATGTCTTTGTAAAAACCCAGCACCAAGTCTACAGTGCTCTCTAGCAATGAATTTGTAATACAAAGCAAATGTAAGTATGATGGAGGTAAAAATAAGTATTGTAACAGTTTACAAGCCTTTCAGGTTGGTTTCTTGGAAACATTAGTTCAGTGCTTTGTCTCCTATTGCTATGTCTTGCTACCAACCTGGTGCTTCCCATCACACCGCACTTACAAGTTAATCGTTCCACTTTGGTGTTATTATCCACTAATGGATGAACACAAGCAATTTGTGGCAGGAACATTTATTTTATTTTATTTAAAAGACTGCTGGAAAAATCTAGTTGGAATCAGATAAAATGTCATCCAAGACAAAGTTCTGTTCAGCTGTTCTCCAGCATGGTATTTTCATGGTGCAATATTTGTACAGCGTGGGAGAGCCAAAATGTGAGCTCATGAAAGGCAAAGTCTTTAAGCTGCTTAGGTGGCTGCATAAAGCATCCTGAAACAAGTACAGGCCAAGGAGGGAAGAATAAATTAGGTGGTTTAGATATCCTTAATTTATTAATTAAAGATGGGAGCACTGAAAACTGCAAATGCATTTAGCCTGATAGCTTCCCTCTAACGAAGCATCCTTCATGTGGCTTCTGGTGATCCGAGTTCGCTGCCTGTGTTGCTGAAACCTCTCCGTGTCACATGGGGCTTGGCTGAAATAGACAGTTTATTATTGGCTTCAACAACTTTTGGCCTCTTAATACTATCTTAATGCTACCTTGGCTAAGTCGAGCTGTTTGCGCATCCTTTCCCTCCAGCCCTTAGTGGAAACTTCACTTTATGGGAACGTAAAATTGTTTGCCGTGAGGTGACTCATTGGGTAGGATATATAACACTCTCTTTGGTCTCCAAATGTTTCAGCTAACTGATAAATAATCAAGAACCTTGAATGTTCCTTTCTGTCTGTCTTTCTCCTCGGAGCGCTTTGTTTGACTAGTGGTAATTTATTGGTGAGTGCATTAAAAGCCAATCGCTCTAATGTCACGAACATGAAATACCACAGCACGGTCTGTCATTTGGTGGCTTTTTCAATGCCAGGCATCAGACTGATCCCAGAGCAGGGTGTGTTTGTGTTTTGTTGTTGTGCTCCTCTGCATTTTTAAGTGTCCTAATTAAATATTGAGACTGAAAAATGAAAGTTTTAAAGCTTCTTCCAAGATCCAAGTGCCATCCATAATGAGGACTTTTTGAGTTGTTGTTGTTGGGGAATAGCCCCCTTTTTCTTTCCTCAACCTTATAAGCTTAAGTCCAAATTTTTCAACCTTGATACCTTTGTTATCGTTATTTTATGATTGCCCAGGTGAAGGTGAATGCAATGAACGTCTGTGGAGCCAGATCCTTGAAGGATAGCTCTGCAAATTGGGATTTTCTCTTGGAAGGTCACAGTCGCAGAGTCTCTGCCTAGGTTGGTCTCCCCTCCTTTTCCCTCCTGGCAATGACTGCATGTCAAATGATTGTACTCTTGAACCATGAACTCCAAGGCCTGTGCTCCCACTGCTGCTTGGCAGGAAGAAGAAGTGATTTTCTGTATAGAATTAAATAGCCTCCTCTCTTCCTCTGATTTTAAAAATCATTTTAAAAAGACTTTTCCACCCTGTATCTTTTGAAGTCAGCACTACGCCCTGCAAGGCTGGCAGCCTCTGAAAACAATTAGAAAGAGACCCTTGAAGGCAGGATCTTGACAATCTTGCAAGAGACATAATTTTAATCTCATAGAATGTCTTGGCACACTGGGTGAAAACAGGCTTTGTCCCTGGGATGAAAAATGATGGGTTTAAAGCCAAGTTCTGTCTTGCGGTGATTATGGAAAAGGCTAAAGTGCAACGAAAGGCATGCTTAAATTGACTGTCTTAATCCATGGTTTAATCGACTCTAAAATGCTGGGGAGAGGAGAAATCCTCCTTTTGGACATCATCTGCATGCATATCCTGACCCCCTGGCTTATGTTTTTGCAGAAGCAAAGCTGAGGACCAGAGGTTTCAATGGCTCACCTCCCCGGTAGCGTCTCCTTCCTCCCGCTTGACCTTGGCCCACTGCCCTTCCTGGCATCTGCGGGTGTCCAGCACCAGCTCCTACCTCCATACACCCACACACAAACACAAACTCTTCACTGCCTGCTTGCATCTAACATGCAGCCTCTCCCTCTTTGCAGGCAGGTATCTTTAGGTAGGACATCCCATCTTGCTGTCTCCCCATGGTCTATGCTACCTTATACCTGGTATATCCCTGCTACCTTATGCGTAGGCAGACCTATGTGTCACTGCCTGTATTTGGCAACCTTTTAAAAAGCTCTTCAAGAACAGAAGAAAAAGAAAGCTCAAAAAATACAAGAGACAAACCTAAACCAGAAAAAGACCCAACACATTTCATCTCGTCCTCCTTACACACCAGAATACATGCATACTGTTGTACAGTAATTTTAACCTCTGCTTAATTTCTGTCATGCCTCATTCATTTGAGCTGGCCAGCCCCCAGAGCGGGGATGCTGGGACCATACCAGCCCTGTGAAAAGCAGGAGGTTTCACACAGGGATCACACTTTGTTTCTGAGTTGTGCAGCAAAGTGTGTTGCTGTCAGTTTTCATCAGACCGATTGGCCAAAAATGTAGAGTTTTGCAAAGCTGACTCAGGAGACAAACCCCAGGAGATCATTGGCTTTGATGGTACTGTTTTTATTTACATAATAAGTATAGAGAGGCGGTTCCTGAGTGCCCAGGAAGAATCAAACAGAAGAAATTTCTCTGATTAAAGCTCCAGACCTCTTCCATCAGCATCCCAACTCCAACCTCATTTCGCTAGGTTTGCTCTCTGTCCCTTCAGCACCCTGAGACTGGGACTGCATTAGCTGCCAGGCTCAGGTTTTCTCTACCCTGTCCTGCAAAAGTACACCCCAAACACCCAGAAAACCCCTTCATCTGCTATCCTTCAACCCCGAGAAGGCTCAAACATGCCTTCATTTTGGGTGGGGATGTGTGCCTTTGCGTTGGCTGCAGGTTTCTGTTTGGACTTAGTAATGAGCGCATGAAAACCTGGGCAGTGTAGGATGTTTGATGTGCTTTATAAAACCATAAATCACTTAAAAAGGGGATGAGGGAGCTGTTTTCCTATGGGAGGGCCCAGCTGGCACTTCTGGGTGGTAGTCTCTGCTCAGTCTATCATTCACCCTAAAGCTCTGTAGAAGAGGAGGTGAAGTGGGGAGATGAGCCAGGCAGGGGTACCACTGGGTGTTGGATCTGATACAAGCCAATGACTTAGATTTAGTCCAAATTTTGCGTGCGTGTGGGTTTTTTTGGTGTGTGTTTTTGTTTGTTGTTTTTTTGTTTGTTTGTTTTTGTTTTTTAAGATAAGTGCACATACAAGTATTTGTCATTGAGGTCTGTACCAGTAACTCCCCGGGGATAAACACAATTCAGAGCTTTGCTGTTGTGGCTAGACCAATTTCATGTGGTCTGGCACCTTGATTTAGAGCTGGTTTTGCTTTGAAGTCACTTGGCAAGCAGTGGGTTAGTTTTCCTCATCTTTGTTGCATACATCCAGCGGTGCCAAAGACAAGGGTGCGGGTGAGGGAGAGATGTTGCACTGGGATAAGGAGAAGCTTTTAATTCATTTTGTATGTGACCTAAATTCAGGCCCTATGGCCATCATGTCAATCCCACGGTCTTGTCTGCTAGATTACTGACGTAAGTAATGGTGACATGTGTATATATCGAATGTCCTTCTCTGTGGCTTCAGGAAGGACATCTCAGGGGGAAAAAAAAAAAGTTACTTGGAGATTTAATGATGCTTGTCATCAGTTCTGTTTTCCAAAGCCATGAACTCTGGTTTATCCCAGCATTGAGAGAGCATATGACAGTGCACGTCACGAAAATATAATGTGTTGATCCTATGAGGACAGCTTATGTTGTAGGAAATCAGAATTCTTTTCTACTGCTGAGGCAGAAAATGTGCAGAATTGGTGTACAACTTACTGAAAATAATGCAAAATGCAGATGTGGTTCCTGTAAAAGAAACTGGAAAGCCTAAGTCCTCGGTGCAAGGTCAGAGCTTTTCTCGGTGGGCTGCACAATTTTGTTCTCTATTGAGCTTTGGATTTCCTCTTGTGCTGAGGCAGTTTTGGGAGGGGAGGTAGTGTGTCCTAGCTCCTACTCCAAAAGAGGTGTCCGAGCTTCTAGGTCATGAGAGAAAATCTGTGCAACAAATCCTCCCCTGTGCTTTGTACGTAAGAAAAAGCCAAGACTGCTTGGGGAACTTAAGGACAGAAAGACCTAATTTGCAGATCCCAACAGGCATGTACATGACATAGATGCTAACCCACACAGTCCTGCTGAGATGACAGCATTTCTGAGTGCAGTAGCAAAACTCCAGACAGCTGGGTAATTACAGTGGCAAAAATTATGTGTTTATGGCCCTTGGGGAGCCTCAGGTGATAAATGTTTTGCGGATTGTACTTCTACATTTGAGTGCCCACACTCTGTCCAGGTCTCCTGCAGTTCCTTGTGCCTTCAGTGGCACATCGGGCACGGTATGTACAGGCTGCTTTAGTTTTGAATTAACTTCTCCAAGGTAATCCCAGTTTTCCTCTATCCTTTTCACAGGTCGGCCCAAGCTCAGCATGGCGGGAGCGCTGTAAGCAGTGACTCAGCAGCACACCTGCCCTCCAGTACGTGGCTGAACATCTCATGCTGTGTGTTTCATCTCCAGCATTGCTACTTCCTAAAGTTAGAAGCAAATAAAAGTCATGCTTCATGGAAGATGAACCTTTATAATTTAGGTCTTCAGCATTACCTGGTCTTCCACCCTCTCCCTAACCTCTTACTGGATAACATTTCCTATGCTGATTGTATTAGTGTAGCATGGAGTGAAGTACAGTCAAAGGCTAATCTTTTTGTGATTGAATATTAGATTCTTCATTTCAAGAGGCTCTTACAAACAGCTTTTTGTCAGACTGATGGAAGATGGCAGGGACAGAAGAGAACCTGAGGGAAAAGTACATGTCTCTTCTTCCCAAAGGTTTTATTCTCTTTTTCTTCATAGATTTTACATTATGGCAAACGGTATAATTTAAGGTTGTAATTTCCAGAAAGATGTTCATGACTGAGAAGCCAGCTTGACCAAACCTTCATCAGGAGGCAATTAGTTGGCTGACCGGACACCTGAGACAGGTCACCAGCAACTCAGCCTTGAAGCAGACAGAAAGGAAAAACTTGGAGCTGCAGGATCTAAAAGGGAGTAAACATGCAGCTGAATAATACTGATCCTGTGCCTCTTGTGCCACCTTTAAAAGTACATAAAATTGCTTGTTAGAAGCCATTTATTGCTATTTTTTTGCAGGATGAAGATCTAGGGCAAACACTGTTAACTCAAACATTATGCAGAATGTAGTAACTTTCCAAGAGACTGGTCCTACACTACTGCATGAGCTATTGGAGGACCTGAAAACCAGGTCAGTCTCCAGTACTTCCCATTCCTATCTCAACACAACGTTCTGCTCTTTCTTCTTTTAATCACTTTTAAAAATCTCTATGAATTGCTCTCCACTCCCTGACCTCAAAAGAAAACTGATGGAATCAGATGTTAGCTATGTTTGCATGCAAGGCAATAAGAGTGGTGTCCAGAAGGGACCTAGCAGTTAAAGTGAAATGTAAGTGACACTGAAGCAAGTAAAATATAATATGACAACACAGACAACACATAACGCCTATTTACAACCACCACACAATTCTAGAGGTTCTTACTTTCATAATCACAGAATCAACCAGGTTGGAAGAGACCTCAGGGATCATCGAGTCCAACCGTTGCCCTGACACCACCATGTCAACTAGACCATGGCACTAAGTGCCATGTCCAGTCTTTTCTTAAACACATCCAGAGATGGTGACTCCACCACCTCCCTGGGGAGCCCATTCCAATGTCTAATAACCCTTATGTGTCTCCTTGCATTACTTGAGTCCTCTGTACCTACAGGTTTGCTGCTGTTCAGTCTCACCAATCATGCTTTTTTAATGTTAAGTAAAACCACGAAAAGCTACGATCTGAAGTCCTGGTTATTTTTGTTTATCCATGGGATAGAGGATTAAAGACAAAGGTAAATCCTTTGGGTTATCCAGACTGGTAGCGGTTCTCAGAGCAAACCTAATGGACAGGACAAGATTAGGCTGCTCAAAGTAAGTAGTGGGATCTCCCTTTCTGAAAACATGGAATTGTGTAACAGCGTGGTTCGCATCCCTCATCCTTTAGGGGTTCAGGTCTTCCTCTGCCATCTCCTGGAATAGTGGCCTGGTTTTGTTTGAGGTGCTGTCTAGAAAATAGTGTGGGATTTGGGATGTTCCTGGGAATATTGAGCCAAACAGTCAGCATAGCAAAGGGTCTTTGCTTTGTCACCTCACAGTTAAAGGTCTTGCTGGGAATTTGGGAGGTGAGAGAGGGAGTGACGAAAAAGCTGTCTTCTGTTGTTTGTGCGCAGGTTGTGTTTGTGTTTAATGCAGGTTTTAACACTGATGTTCAGGAGAGAAGGAGGATTCTGTCCAAAGACCTTGAGGAGATGGAGCTGCTTCCCTTCAAGCTTGGGTGAGGAGCCTCCAAGAGAGGTGAGATTGCAGCATCTTCTGTGGGCTTGGCCTAATGTGACTTTCTGCTCTGTGTGTTTTTTGGGGACACTATTTTCCATTCCCTCTCTGGAGTGCCCTGATCTCTCTATGTCTGCTGCAGGCAAGGCAGTTTCTGGATTCACTCCCTGCAGTACAAAAGTCTCAAAACAAAACACGATGTCACCTAATTGTGAGAGCTGAAATTATTGATGGACCTGGCCTTTGGATTCAGAGCCTCAAACTTCTTTAATTACCTTAGGGGATCTGTGCACAGGATACCATGGTGATGAGAATAATATTTGGAATTCAAGTCTTGTCTACTGTGCTTTAGCAGCTGGAATGGGCAAGCAGCTGATTATGACCATAACAGAAATCATGCCAAAAACCTACATATGCACAGTTTGGAGTGTTGGCTTTTTAATCAGACATATAAAACTCTTGTTATCTTTCTTAAGCCCTGCTGGAAACAAAATTTGGAAGGAAAGCTCCTGCTCAATGTCCCTGTGCAATCGGAATCTTTACCTATAGAGCTGCCTTTCAGAAAAAGTCCTCACCAAAGGAGGAAAGACTAGAATGTAAATTATTTTCTTGATACTGCTATCTGGGGCATTAATGTACATCCACCAAGAAACAAAAACTGAAAATGCAAATTATTTCCACTACAGATCCATACCAACATTGATGGAATTAGGCTGAATCTGCCATTGTTTGATTCAGACTTTATGAAATAAGAGCTCTGGGGACAACTTAAAAGTTTAAGGTGATTTTTTTCTCAGAGGAAACCATCCAGATTCATTAGCAGACCATGGCAATGATCAGCACACTACTGTTATAGCAGCACTGATGATATCTGGGGACAGCTGCTGCTTTTCAAACTCACCTCTAAGGACCCACCAAGGCACAGCTACACTCACTCACTGCAGACCACAGACTGGTGCTGCAATTGTTCCAAGAGAAACAAGAAGTCTGGAGGCTCCTGAAGACATCTCATAGCTGGTCTGCTCTTAAAACACAAAGGGCCAGATTTCCCAAAGAGGGTGAAAGCTTACCGAAGATAATGAAAGTGTTTAGAAGAAGTGATCAAACTTCCAGCTGATGAATACTGAACTGGGCAGGAAGGGAGCTGGAAGTGGCTTCTAGTCCTATGTTCATTGTGCTTCCAGTATGACTTCAGGCATGTCGCTTTTGCATTTGCTGTTTCTTTTGCTTCCCATGGCCCTTCCTGTTAATACAGCAACACCGAAGGAGTGATGGTTTCTTTACTGCGTTGAATGGGTAGGTATATGCAGAGCTGACTTCCTTCACCTACTTTTTTAGCTGGCCAGATGCAAGCCAGCTCTGGTACTGGTGGTATATCATGGAATTAGTGCATAACTAACCAAGCTAATATATCTGACTCTCCAAAGGATGATGTAAGACTTGGGACCAGGGACAGTTCACATTCAGCCAGATCGTAGCACAAATCTATCAGCCCCAGCCACGTGGGATTCATCTGAGCACATGAGCTGGTTGTCTAGTCTTGCTTTGACACCACAGGGAAATTGGCACATTCAAGGCATGATTCATCTTGCCCTAAAGCCGATATCTAAAATAGGTCAGCTGAGCGTGCTATAAAAGTGCCTGTTTCTCTTCACGGTTACAAAGGATGGGAAGCTCAGTAAGACACAGATGTCTCCAGCATGGATGTTTTGAATTAGGCAAGACGAATCCTGTCTATGCTGTATTTTTAAAAAATGCCTTGTGTGATGGATACTCAGGTCTCAAATTGGAAGTACAAGTCCAATTAAAGAGTACAGTGTCCTCAAGGGCCCTCAAAGAAATGCGTTTGTGCTGAGCTCAGATCTGACCTAAAGCCCCGGCATATCTTTTCCTAATATTTAGTGGCTATAAGTTGCCAGACACTTCAGTGTTTGGTCCTCTCTATCACTTTTGTTTACCAACTCAGTTCAAAGATCTAATGAATATTTTTAGAGATTTCTCCCATAACTTTAAAATGATTGGGATCAGGTAGTGTATATATTTCCCCCTTCATCCATAAAGAGCTGTAGGACTTAAAACAATGAAACTATGACTTTGCCCCAAATTCCTATTTTCTTCCTTTTATTTTTTCCTTTGTCTTGTATCAATCCATAACACTGTGATTGTGCTACAGCTAAGAAGAGAAGATTTTTTGAGTGGTTTGGTACATCTTGAACTTAGTTTTCTAATCAATTTACACTAACAGCTATGGAAACCAATATAACAAACCAAGCCTTTTCTGTCTCTTTCTGTTTCTTACATTTGAAAAAATAAATCTGAACAGCGACATAAGTGAGTCTTGTATAATTACTCTTCCATTTGTATTTCTAGACTTGTCAATCTGGCAAGCATCACAGAGTGGGATTAAAAGCTTTCTCCTTCTCTCTCAATCAGAGATTTCATTTGCTTCCGCGTTTTGTAGTAAATATAATCAGTTCAGGAGGAGATGGTTTTGTTCTCTGCAGTGATGTCTTCCCAGTCAAGGAAGTTCTTATTAGCAGCCCCGATAGGAAGTCAGTTGACACAAGCCCCTGATGCACAGTGCTTTTACAGCTGTAGACAGAGTGCTCGGGGCTGGAGTTCCCATGGGGTGCCTGGAAATGTGTCTCCCCAGCAGGAAACCCAAGGACCTCTACTCCTTATTTGCTGGTTGGGGTTTAGGGACTCCAAATGAGAGTCAGACTCAACCACCTTCTGGGTGGGAGCAGGATGATGCCAGAAGTCATCTGGGTGGTTGCTGGGCCAAGGGCAGACCATGCAGATCAACATTAATGCCCTTTTTGTTGTAAATACGGGGTCTCTGGGAAGCTCCTCCAACCAGGCATGGTCCACAGCCAGGGACAAGGCTGTCCAAGTATTTCAATTGCATGTACAGGAGGTTTCATCTTTTGCCCTGAGCTTGGCCCCAGTTTGGCAGGAAGGGGAGGTGCTGGAGCATGGCAAGGCTTGGCTGTGGGATGGAGGGGGCCATGCTTGGTGGGGGCTTGGACTGACAGCCCACCAGTGAGGACTGCAAATGGTTTGGCACTCTGTAGACAAGAGGAATAAAGGAATTTTTGATTAATGAAGAATTATACTGTGGACGCTTAGACATCTCTAAGTTTAGACAGCATCAAAGGAGGGAGTTTTAAATATTGCTTTCCATGCGTTTAAGCACCTGAATTCCACTTGCACTTCATTTAATTTGTCTCTGTCGTTCTTTTCACCCTGACTTGCAGGCTCTGTCCCTCAATTTCCAACACATAAATGCAATGCAAAATACAATAAAAAAACTGGAAACACTTTGATTAAGCTTTGATGATAGCTGGTATGTAAATGCAAAGACTTATAGTGTCTCTCGCACAGAGTAACCCTTGGCGCTTCACTGTTTATAACTTTTGCATGGTCAGACCCACAGATATGCCAATACTTTGGTGCTTTCACTGATTGCTCTGTTTCCCAATTCTGTATATGAATTTGAGAGAGATGTCAAGTTCCATGCAGTGTAAATCCTTTGCCAATCCTTCATTAAACAAAAAGCAAACCTGCCCCTAAGCCCCAAAGATGTGTTTTTCCCCCCTATCTTTCCCAACATGTTTAATTGCTTTATGAGGACAAATTGTCAATTTTTTACCTAATGACTTTGCAAAAGTCAACCTAACAGTTGATATTACTATTCTTTCCTGTTGTCACCCCTAATAAATATTCTGTGGTGGGGCCTGAGCTGACAGTTGCGATGATGAGACGGGGTGGAACAGAAATACTTGATCTTCTGTGGCTGTGCTGACAGCTGGTGTGGACTGGCACGGCTCCAGTGGAGATCTGGCCCCTGGTCCTGAATTCGTACAGGGAATCCGTCTGCAAAGGCAGAAGCCATTTTACAGCCTGCATTTACCCTTAGCCTGACGGGTTTTAATAGCTGATATGAGGGTGCTGTTGCATCCTACAAGGTATTGAAGAAACTCATAATTAAGAGCAACTCTGCTGCATAAAGCTCTTGATTAGCCCAGAGAAGCTGTGGCTGCCCCCTCCCTGGCAGTGTTCAAGGCCAGGCTGGATGGGGCTTGGAGCAACCTGGTCTAGTGGAAGGTGTCTCTGCCTGTGGCAGGGGGGTTGGAACTAGATGATCTTTAAGGTCCCTTCCAACCCAAACCATTTTGTGATTCTATGATTTAAGTGGAAAAGAGAAAATGGACAGGAGAGGGTGCAATGCACGGAAAAGCAAACTGGTTTTAAAAGCAGGTGAGGTTTTTAACATTATGCTGCTGGTATTTGAAGGAGAAAAGCTAGTGGTTAAAGTGGGGCCCTCGGGAGCACTGTCTCCTGAAAAGCAAGGAGAGGCTGCTGAGCCAGCCCAGCGTGCATCCCGCCCAGCGAGGCGTGCAAGCTGTTGTGCAGCCCTCACAGCCAAGAGCAGAGCGAGCCAAGGCGCCAGCCCGGGAGCCAAGCGGCGATCCAGCTGCCGCTTTCGGGGAGGGGAGAAGGGACTCGGCGGCTCCACCGAGCTTGGCACTGGAGCCTGACAGCCTGGCCAAGCGTGCCCCTCGAGCGCGCGTGGCGGTAGGCAGTGCTCCTGAAGCAGATAGATAAAGAGGTTGTACGGGGACCACTTTCCGCACAGCAATTAACAGGAAGAGATGGCACGGAGCGAGTATTTCAATTGCCCGTACAGGAGGTGCCAATATGTTTTGCTGTTCTGCGCTTGTGTTGCGGAGGCGCCAGCAGGGCTGTTACAGTGAAGGGTCTGTTCAGTTGGCATTGCCACTGTAAACCTCATTTTTGAAAGGGGTTATAATTCGGCCGTTTTTAATTAACGAGGGGATTAAACTTGGCACGTGGGTACTCAAGGGCTGTTTGTTGCTGGTTTAATTTATTTTTTTAAATCCAATGTGTTAGGCCCATCTCAAATAATATTCTTTGCTTCCGCTTGCTGGGGTTGACTTTAAATATTTCTATGCATGTGTGTGTGCCTATATCTATAAATAAGAGAAATGAGATTTATCAAGGTGAAGAACTGCATCGGAGTAGGTGAGCAGGTTGCTGAAAGATCCCACATTCCTAAGGCCACTGTAGCTCATACCAACTATGTGCTGAAGTAGGGTATGCAGAAGCAGTTGCAAATTTTTTGCTGAATCTCAGAGCAGAATCTTGTCCACTTGGGACATGCAGAAAGTTTTTTTCCAGACTTAGGCGTCATTCCTGTACGCAATATTTTAATAAATAAATATTAGTAGCTCACAGCTTCAAAAAGAACCGGGCAGCTTGCTAGTAACTCACTAGTAGAATATATAAAACCTTGTAAATAATATGACACTGTAAATAGTTACATATCATAGACTATGTTATTCTAAACCCAAAAGTTATAGGGCCATAAACCTCTCAGTATTCCTTATGCAGTCTTCCCTTATACAAATTTCCATTTTTTTTTTGTCTCTGCACCATGTTTAAAAGCGAGCTTTCAACAGAGCATGTACAATTTGTAACAGGTATTTACACTGACTTACAGAATTATAGTGCTGGAAGGAATGAAAAAGTACCAGCTATGCCAGTAGCACTCTTGAGAGCTGCTTTTTTCTTGTCTTGTTTTAAAAATCTGTTTAAAACCTGCTTTTAATGATGTAGAGTCCATCTTATCAGAAAAATTTATTCCAGTTCTCTACTATCGCAGCCAATGGAAAGTTTTCCCTCATATCTAAACTGAATTTCCCTCTTCTTAACTTAATCCCATTAATTCTTGTCCTATATGCCCTGGACATGGAAAACGGATCGTCCTTGCCTTTTTGCAGCATGCATTTCATGTGCCAGAAGGCTGTTTCCTTGTCTCGCGGTAGTCCTTGCTTCTTTGGGCTTTCCAGTTTTCCCAACACACTGTATTTTCAAAGCCTCTGAAAATTTTTCTATTGTTTAAAAAATGTGTCTTACCTCTTTCTAACTGGTCCAGCCTTCCTGGGAGTGCTGAAGGTTTTGGGTGGTGTTTCTGCAGATCCCTTGCTGCTGCCCCTTCGAGCTCAGCAATATTGCACCTCTCAGGCCCTCTGCTCTTTCATGGCTGGTTTCTTAAGCCTCATCTACACATGACCATAATACATAGAGTACGCAACTTGGACTCATCAGGAAGAATGACAGCATCTCTGTTTTTGTACGAGTGCTTCATAACCCTGTCGGCAAACACCCGACTGGAAGGATCTGCAAAATGGCTGTATTTGAACCCTTGAGCTGGTGACCAGTGGGTCCTCAGTTACTCACAAGACCAGAGCTCTGTGGTGAGCAGAGGTATAAGAGTGAAGTGTAAATCCCTCAGGCTCTATATTGCTCTAGCCAAAAGCCTGAGTGCCATGCGAGCCACTTGTGCAGTTGACAGGGCCCATTCTTCACAACAGAGGCAGCCTGTGATCTCACCAAAAGTCGTATCCTGGATTGGCAAGTCTACAGCTTTGTCTCAGCTTTGGCCGTAGTCTCTGGGCAGCTTCAGGAGTTGCTGAGCTGGTTTGGTAATCGCCATGAACAATTTCCATTTGTCTGTGATGCCTGTCAGTTTGCTGGACTGTGGCCATCTCATCTGATGTCTGTCTTCGTCCTGTGGCCGCTCTCCCATTTTGGGCATGGGCAAAATGGAAATCTGCAACACAAAGCAGATGGGTGACAAAAGACGTGTTGTCCTTTATGTTCTAGCACTCAGTATGGGATTCAGCCTGAAGTGACACCTACATTAGGTCTCTATGTGTATGCGTAAGTCTTTAAGTTCCCGTTATTTCCAGTGGAGGTGAAGTCAACTTGCAGCACAGCAGACCAGCAGTCAGGGCTTAATTTGTTATATCAAACAAAGACAGATGTCAAGCCAGAGGAGCAGAGGTCTTCCTTAGGTCCCGTGTCATATCTGCCAGCCCCAAGCTCAACTTTCAGCAAAGCTGACTTGCTTTGTGGGCTCCGCTGGCTCTGATGGGAGCCCAGGCAGAGCTCTGATGTTGTCCCACCACCACCTTTGTTTTTTCAAATAAAACGCTCCAAATGTGTGGGGCTTAGAGGATGCTTTGATTAAATCCACAGTGAAAACATTTTAGGTAAAACACAGATGCTAGATAGATTTCCAGTCATTTTTATAGCCCCGCTCTCCCTCCAACCTCTCTACCTTGACATGCAACCAGGCGTATTTCCAGACTCAGCTTTTGGCCAGCCATCGGGCTGCAGTACAAGGGAAAAGCCACAGGGGTAGGTGAAGAAATCTGTTTAGCTCAAGTCCCTGCACTGTCCCTGGGCATGCTGCAGGTGTTGTTTGAGGGCTCAGTTTAACTGGTGGCCTCCAAAGTGAGAAAGGGGGTTTGTGTGAGCAGTGAAGTCACCACAGCGACTACGATTACTTTTGGCAATACACACTCCCTCTGGACTCATTTCACTCAATTCAGAGGTGACACAACACCCAAAAGTCCAGAGGACTGATATCAGCTGCCTTCTGCTCTCTGGATGGAAAAACAACTCAGGAGGGGTTTGATTCCTCTCTCCTGGTGGCATTTGGTGGGAGGAGAAGGACAAGAGCATGTTGTTCCCCTTCCTGGAAGGGCTGAGGGCTATTCCTGATTTTGGGATTTGAGGAAGGGTATTTTTGCAGGAGGAGTGGCAGTTTGCATGGGCTGGGGGTTGTTTGCCTCCTATGAATTGCTTTGCCCCGCAGTGGTGAGGACGCTGTTTGAAGGGGTGCAGCAATCACTGTTCTCCAGTGTGATGGGTTTGTCATCTGTGGTAGTGCTGCTCCGGGGGTACGTATATTTGTCAGTTGAAATTTTTCTGCAATTTCCTTGACAGGAGCAGTGAGTGACACACATTTCCTGGGGAGATATTTCCATGTTTTTACTATTCTTCAGGCTTCTGTGACATTTCCCAAGTCCAGTTGTTGGAGCCTCAGGTTCAAGCATCTGCACTGCCCTGGACCACATCCCAGCAGGGATAATTTGGCCCTTCAGCAATGAATACATTGACTTCTGCAGCTCATGGTATGCACAGTTTGGGGGTGGGTTTCTCAAGTAAAACCTTAAAACCCACAGTGGAAACGTCATTGGGTGCTCAGTGGCACCAGGTCCAGCATCATTTTTCATTCCTATAAATTCCAACAATGACTTAAAAATGAAGATTAAAAAGAAAACCAAAACTGCTTTTGCATTTCTGTTAGGTAGAGAAACATACAGGACTGAAATTTTCAAGCTTTCAATGATACATGGAATATATGCATGCAACTCCAGCAATGCCAGCTATTAGGCAAAGCACCACCTACTATGAGTTTCTTGGTAAAATCATGGCAGTTGACAACACTGAGCAGCAAACACAAGCTACATAAAGACAGCTGCTCTTCTGAGTGCGTTAACACTGACTGTGCTTCTCTGGCCTGAATATTGATGTGCCTTTTCAAAATCTCTGGTCGACAGAAAATTTAGACAAAGCAACTCTTGCTGTTCCTGGACTTTAGAGGTCTCTGATGACCCTTTCTGAGAGTGAGGGCTGTTGATGGACAGACCATGGAGTCACCTCCATCTTCATCACAGTGAAAAGAGAGGAGAAGCCACTTCCCCCCCCCCCTCCCCCCCCTAGCCCGAAGGTGCAGCTACACCAATGATTTGATTTTCTGGTTGCCCCTGGGCTATCTGTACTGTGTGCATGGGTGTAGGTTCATTCCCCAACTTTCAACCAGCTTGTTCTCCTCAGTGTGCAACCCTGAGGGTAGTTTGCTTCAGGGACCTCTTCTCAACTCTTGTCTTTACTCCACCAAGGCTCGTCCTTTCTGCCTTCATATCCCTCTATACCCCACCCTGAGGTAGGCACTGCATATTTTCAGTAAACTGGGATGGGGTTAAATTAAGATCTTTCTCTTTCTGGCCAAAGGAAGAGGGACTGATATCAGGTACGTGAGATCTGTCACCAACCACTATGGAAATCTATCTTATCTATTATTCTTGTTATTATTATTATTGTACTACAAAGAACCCACTGAGGTCCTCTTATTATGTTGTTAAAGTCAACGTTTTCCCTGTGCACAGCATTCTTCAACCTGGGAAACATAACTAATTTTTTGATAAAGATATGCTGATAATGTTGCTAATTAGTTTCTCATCTTTAAAAATATGGCTGCAGGCAACTAGAGCAATCTCTTTGTTGCAGGACATTGTAGGCTGAAATGTATAGATGCTTGATTTCCTCTGCAGGGATTTCACAATACACTCATCTGTCCTTGCAGCAGGGTTCATTTTTTTTAGCTCTTTGCCACTCTGTTTTGCAAATCCATTATGTCAAAATATGATCAGTCATATGTGCACAAGATGCAGGCCTACCCCAACATATATAAATATGTGTGTGTGCCTGCATGCTCACACACATATATGTATTTAAAAAAATAAATCCACAAATATGTGTATGCATATATTTATATACACAGAGTGATATATTTATATTATTTTATATTATTTAGTAAAATTAAATGTTTAATGAAATTAAATGTTAATTTTTTATAATTATCTATAATATGTGCATACACATACATATGAAATTTGACATCTATTTAGGAACTCAGCATGCAAATGGCTAATTGAACTCATAGGGTTTAGTTCTTCTAGGGAATATTTTGCTCTCATTTCACTTAAAATATATAATTTACAGTCTCTATTCAACACATACAGTTTGAAAGCTTACGTTGTATGCTTGTCTATGCATTTTCCTAACACTTCACTCTGAAGTCTCATTATAATTTACTTTCAATAACTATCATCTGTCGTTTTTAAAAGTTGCATAATAATGTGGTTAGTTCAGATGAAAAATTATGCTTGCTCTAAATTTAGCTATGATTGTGACATTGCTGTTGATATTTTTGTAAACTTGGCACCCATAAGCTGAAAAGACAGGTGCTAAATTTATTTTTTAAACTTCCCTTTCAATCACCTCCCCCCAATTAAAAAACAAAAAGTCACATAGAAAATTTTCAACACATTCACTGGATTTCTGTGTTCAGTTCCAGTAAAATTTCACTGAGGCAGAGGAGGAAGGCTGAGTTTTTTACCCCTTCTGATTAAAAAAAATGCAGGTTTTAGGTACTGAGAATGAAAAATATTCCTTATCCAATTAAAACCATCAGCTGAAATACTATGCTCATGTTCTTTCCTCTGCCAGCACCATCTTCTGCATGGAGCACAAAGAGGTACCAAAGAACATCTTTCTCCATTTTCAAGGTTCCTTAAAGAGGAAAAAAATAAGGAGGAAAGGACAATTTTTGGAGTTTGGGGGAGAACGGTAGTAACGGGCCTGTTGCCTGAAGGTGTGGGATCAACGTAAGTTGCTGAGAGAACACAGCCTCTCAGCTTCTGGTGACGTCCCAGCTCCTTCTCTGTGCTGGGCCTGTAAATTACTACACAGTATCAGTTTTTCCCTCTTTCCTTTTCTGGGTGCTGTTACTGTTGGAGCAAAGCACCAAAAGGGGCTCATGGAGTTGCAGCTTTGTGTGGCTGAGAAATTGGAATGACTTCTCCCAAGCAGTGTCCCGTGGCTTGCAGAGCTGCCAGGAGCTAGAAGCTAAATGTTCCAAACATGGTGTTTTATGGCAAAAGTCCCAAACATGGAGTTTTGTGGCAAAAATGGTATTCCTCTTGAAATGGCTGAACCAGGTGATTTCCTTCTCCATCTTTTTGAATTTTGAAAACAATACTTGGAAAAAAAAGTAGTTTCTAGTGTTTGAAAACCTGTTTTTAAAGCATTTTCAAGAACACATTTTGGAAAGGCAGCCATGACGTCTTTCATTACAAACAACCCCAACAACTATTTTGGCAACTTTTTGAAAATTCAGCTCATTTCAAGCCTCCTTTCCCTGTGTTGCTTTTGCCTTGGTTACTCTCCTGGTGAAACAGCTGTAGCAAAAGGAAAAGTTTTGCATATCTTTTCCTTCTTGTTATCCAAAAACCTTAGAAAACGGTTGTGAATCACACTGAAATATATTCTCAGTTTTCAGTAATGGGGCCAAAGCAAACAATAACTCTAAATGATGTTCTTTCTAGGTCTGTCCTGAGCAAGAACAAACAAGCTTTCCTAACTAGACCAGTTCAATCCCTGGTCAAAAATAGTTCGAGATCACACGGAGGCTTTTTTATCATCCCAATGGTATTGCTTCTGTTTGGAGTCTTAAAATTTTGTATGGCAGTGGAAAATTAGGAAATCTCAGAAAAGGAAACATTAAACTCTTGTGAGCTTTGGGGGAGGCTCTTTTGCTGCTTCTTTTATTTGCTTTTTTTTTTTTTTCTTTTTTTTCTAATTCCAAACTATTTACTGGATTCTACTTAAAACTGCAAAGTGTTGTTTTACCTGTGCTGCTCTTTTCAGGGAGCAGACTCTCCTCCCCCCAACAAGCTCATGGGCTTGTGGTGGGAGGGTGTGGGGGCAGGGATTTAGGGCTGGGGGGGTCATTTCTCTGGGGCCAGCGTGAGTTCAGCAAAGGTTGGCTGTGACCTAGAGCAGTTGCCAGCTCACCCGTCATGGAAGTACAGAGCTGGTGGTGACATTTTTCATCTGTCAGGAAACACGCTATCCCAAATGTCACAGGTCTTTTTTTTTTTTTTTTTTTTTTTTTGCTAGCTGTTCCCCATTTGCTGGTGTAATGGCTGGGGATAATGAAGCTCTTGTGCTGTACACACCTCCCCTCTGACCCCAGATGAGCTGTGAAGGCCGTGCAGGTCCCACGCACACATCGCTCGCACCAAGCTAACTTGGGTTGTTGGTGCCCAGGGAGAGCTCAAAAAGCCCCAGGCAACATCCTGGATGCCACCACAGGCCTGTCCTGGGCTACATGGACAGGAGGTGCCTTTAGCTTTTTCTTCTGTTACTTCCCTTGGCAGGAACAGATATTCAGGTCTTCTCTCTGTGCTTCGGCTCTCACTCTTTCTGCACCCAATGGAAATGGTGTGGTTACTCCGAATAAATGCACATTCAGCTAAAATAACCTGTCTTCATGGGGAGTTGCTTTTTCCCAGAGCCTGAGCCTCCCTGAATGTGTGGGAGCTGCAGAAAGGTGTTCCTTTTTCAGCGGCACTCTACATTGACAGCTCGTTAGTGATGTGGCGAGTGGTGTTCTGGACTTGTCTCTGGATTACTGAGTAGCACGGCGGGGAAAAACACAGAAGCATGTGGGTTGGCTTTGGATGGTGATGGGACATGACTATTTGGATGCAGGATGAACTGGGGGAGGCTGTGAGTGACTAGTGATGGGAAGGATGACTTTAGGGAGGAAGGGGTTAGGTAATAAATGATGAGGTTGCCAGTGGCAAAGGCAAAAGGGGATTTGGGATGAAAAGGCAATTATTTGATCAAAGGGGAATGGGAGGGGAATAAATACCAGGGGTAATGACAGACTGGTGCTCTGGAGTTGCCTCCCTCTGCCTAGTGGGACCATGGCCGCCTGCCCTACCTGTCAGCTACAGTCTCATATCAACTTCCTTGCTGCCTCTGCTGCCTATTTGCTCCTGCCTTTATTTCACCCAGCAGTTCTTTCGATTGACTGGTTGGTTGTCCATTCTTCAGATCATCTTCTCCATCAGTTCCTACCCACCGGCTTTCTTGTTGGCACATTTGTTATTTCAGTCCCCACCATCTCTCCCACCGTTCTCCTGAGACGTTTCACCAGACGTGGCTGGCCGTGGATTGCCAAAACCTGACTCTTTTCTCATCAGAAAAAACACATTTAATGTCTTTACTAACTAATCATGCCCATCCTGACATCCTCTATAGCTGAGGATGGGTGGGCAAGCACCGAAGGCCACCCTGGATCCCCACAGTCACGGGGAGACTGGCTGGGCCAAGGGCAGGGACATGCTTGTTTGTTTTCACCACCTGTGCATGTAGAGGTGAAACCCATCCCAACTGTTCATCCTGCCTCTTCATTTTGACTCTGATACAGCTACAAGGAGAAACCAACATCTCTTGGCCTCCATCAGCTGGGATAGCCTCTCCTCTGAGACTCCTAAGGGCCAGTCTTTGCACCTGGAAGCCAATTCAATATAAAAGCCTTAGATATCTAAAACCATAATTAAACTTTAACTAAGCACCCCTCTTCCCTCCCCTCCCAGTCTCCCTGACCTGGGAGCTGAGCCTACTCTCCTCTGGGACAGAGGACACTGGCATCTTCACAACAGTGGAAAGTCTACTGCAAATCATGGCAAAGCTCTTTTGACAGCTACTTGCATTTTTGTCAGGTGTGAACACACTGCCATAGGCTCACAGGGAGCCCACCGCCCCATGCCTCAGGGAGAAGGCAACTGTCTCCCTCACCATGACCATTGAACCACCGTGAGGGTGTTTCCATTGCAGGCCTGGGTGCCCCAGCATGGCTGCATGCCTGCTTGAGCTCAGCTGGAGAGGGAGATGGGAATGTAATTTTTGCCTCACGTTGAGAAGTCTCTTTTACCTCTGACTAGTTCCCTTTTGCAGGAGATTTTGTACATGAGGTTTCATCAGAGGAAAAAATCGATGCCTTCTAGCACATCTCCCACACGTGCACTCGACAGCTGACAGCTTCATCATTGGGTGATGTGGCAGAGAGCCTGAACAGCACAGAGGAGACCTTCCCAGGGACGGGGGCCACCCTGGGTACCCCGCAGCCACCGCGAGCAGCTCAGGGTCTGGTGTGCACAGAGGAGGACGTGTCCCAGCAAACAATTATGGCTTGTCGATTGTGCAGAGCAGGTATTTTTTGCATACCTACTTAACAGCTAGAGGGAGGGCAGGAGAAGATATTTTTATCACTTAAGAGTGCTGTGCTCTTTCTCCAGAGAGTTCCCTTGTACAACACACAGAGGCTCAGGGTTGGGAGGTGGGTATTGCCTCCTTGGAGCCCAGAGTAGGATGTTCAGAGATCCTAGAAAATCCTGACTGAAGGGCTCAAGCTGTGATGTTCAGTTATGTTAAGAGGGATCTTGACATATTTAAAACTGATCCTGTCATGCACACTTTCACAGATAAGAGGTCTTTTCCCTTGGCAATGAGTCCATGAGGTGGTCAGGTACTGCCTGGGTCACTAAAGGTGTTTTTGCACAACTGTTTTCAAGCAGCATGAGCTCTGCCATGCTGGCTAAAAGCTGCCTAGCAAAGGATGTCTTTAATCTGTGTCACATTAACCATGGCTACAGGGCTTTGTTTTTTTTCAGGGCATGAACAGCATGATATCAGGGCAGCCCACAGAGCCATGCACTCGGTGGAGCTGGCTGTATCTGTGAGGCTGAGAGAGAAACAAGTCCTCCGGCTCCAAGATTTGCATAATGGCTTTTATGTCTTTAAAGAAAACAGGTTGTATTTGCCAGGAAACTCACCTGAGCTACCTTTTAGATGAGGTAACGAATGCCAAACACATTAAGAATCGTTTGCTCATTTGTTTTCATTCTAAGCCTGAGCCAGTTATTAATCATAAAAAAACCTGAAACATTAGGAATTACAGCCCTCCCTTCATGTCTGGACATGCAAGGTAGTGCAGCTCAACCTGCTGAGGGTCCTTCACAAGTGAAAACATGGAAATACCATGAGAAGATGGGATTCAACAACAGAGACACCAGGATGGGATTTGGGAGGCCTGGGTTAGCTGCTGGCCTCCTACAACCTTTGGGAAAAATCGTGTCAGCCTGGTCTTTGCCATCTCTTTACACTCTTTGCCTGACTCATCTCTTTGGACTCTACGTTCTTTGGGACATGGGATATCTCTTCCCATCCGTCTGCAGAGTGTCTTGGGGCTCATCTCTGTGCTGTTAGTGGCATAAGCAGGATTTCCGCTGCACTGAAAACACTGCAAGTCCAAAAGTATTTTCTGAAATGGATCAAATCTAAAACCAAATGGGAACATTTTCCAATAAATAACCTGCTTAAATATTTACTTTCAGCTCGGTGAAAATATTTTGCTTTGAACCATTCCTAACTCAAACAGGTCAGTCCTTTTAAATTTTACATACAAATAATTTTCAGGTCAGGGAAATTGCTTCTGTTGAATGTCATCAGCTTTTTGCTTCCATTTCTGTTGCATTGCGACCCTGAAGCAACCATCTCTGAACTGCTTTTCACCATGGCTGCAGATGGCTGGGTGGCAGTTGCATTCTCGTCCTACAAGTGGCTGAATTTTAGTAGTGGAGTGAGAGATCCTCGTAGCCATTAAAGTCAACGTTCATCAGCAGTTACTTTATTCTAGTGGCTTAGAGAGTGCAATTTTCATTTCTTGAAGAAGAAACTGCTGTAATCCTGTGTCTCCTCTATCATATGAGAGTATATTGGAGCTTCCATTAATCACTATAAGTTGCTGAGAGATCACAGGCAGAAAAGCACTTGAAAGAGCAAAATACTCTAAGTGTTACAAACTTAAACAAGAAAAACTCAAAAACACTGTAAAAATCAACTTCAGAATTGCAAGTTATAATTATTTTATGATGCTTGCAACTGGGATCTCATGGATGAAAAGAAGAGCAGATTCAGGCTCTATTAGCTCACTGTATCTGTTTGATTGCTCTCTCTTAGCTCAAGTCAATGTCATCCAAGATACACCATCACGAAGACATCACAGGTTGCATTCTGGTCGAAAGTGACCGTATCCAAATTCAAAAATCACATCTGAATTCACATTTTCAGCTCTGGGCAGCAGTACTGCAAAATACCACGGTGAGGGGAGTTTGAAAATCCCTGCTGATGGTCTGTTTTCTGGCTGGAAAAGACTTTTTAGAAGTTTCATTTCCATATTGAAAATAAGGGATGGGGGCAGGGTGGGGGGGAATTCTGAGTTGGCCTAAATTGCCTAAGAATCCTTACTTGGGATTATTTCTTCTTCAGCATGTGCCTTCCAGTTCCCGAACAGCAAAAGGTGGTAGGGAAAAAGGTCAGCAATAGGATAATGTGAAACAGCATTACAGAAACTATACCCTTTATAACTTGCATAAGAGATCCTTTATGCTGCAATGTCCCTGGGAGGGGGACATATGCCTGTTATTTATCTACCTGACCAGGAGATTGACCTTTTTATTACAGGAGGCATTTTCAAATTGTCCCAAAGAAGACAGGAGGCTGTAGGCAGCATGGGAACTCCTGATCTCAGTGGTCTTTTTCCCAGAAGAAGACTGAGGATAATATCTGGAGGTTCAATGTTGCCTTTCAAGACCATGTAGCCAAAATTCATGACCCAGTTTTAGTACTTGCAAAATCCCAGTGGGAGCAGGTGGGTCATTTTTTTGTTTTGTTTTGGGTTTTTTTGTTTGTTTGTTTTTGTTTTGTTTTGTTTTGTTTTTAAATTGCTTACCCCTTGCTCATGGGCTGATCCTCATTTAAACATGTTTGTTATTCTGAAGAATCTGCTAAATGGGTTTGTGCAAAAAACCCCTTTGGATTCAGCTCCCCTAGTGTTGCTGAGTGCCAGGTACCAAGCACAAAGTACAACATTTGTGCTGTGTCATCAGCTTCCTTTGTTGCTGGGTATTATTGCTTCTCCATGGCTGGATGCTTCTATCTTTTAAAGCAGAACAATCAGGAATAAAGAATGTCAAATGAGAAATGAACTATGAAGGACAAATATTTCCATTTCTGCACAAGTAACCTGCCCTTGTTAGGCTTGGATGATGGTCTGTGTGCAAAAAAAAAAAAAAAAAAAAGCCATTATCCAAGTACCTGGATGAACAAAACGCCGATTGCATGTTTATTTATGAAAAATAAAGGCAGTTCCTGGCCTGCAAGCCCAGGAAGGATCATTGTCTTATCTGATTTGCTCTCCTTTGTAGGAAGCCCATTGTTTCCACCCTGTTCCCTATTTGAGGTTTTTGTCAGGTTTCAACTTCCCATCATGGCTGGTTCAATCATGCAAACGAATTCCTACAATTCTACATGAATGTCAGTTAATACAGATTACAGTGGCAGGTCAGAAGAACTTAAACGATTATGTTTGTGCCAGGGTGTAAGCCTGAGCACAGGTTTTGTGCGATCGTCTTGGTGGAGGTGGCCTCTCCTGTAAAGATCGAAGCCTTTTCAAAGATTGTAGGTTAGTCACCCCTGATCACCAAGAACATTAAAAGTCTTTGCCTCCATGCTTTGGGGTGAGTGCGGGCAGTTCAGCACAGGAGAGAAAAAGATCTGTCTGTAGCTCTGACTAATTAAGAATTTACTGCTGCATCTTATGCACCAAGTGCCAATGACGGTGAACACAAAATGTGGTTAGTTTATGACATTGGTTTTCCTTGTAAAGTATGAATAACCAGAAATAAGCTTAAAAAAAAAAAGCAACAATGATGCTGGCAATAATTAAATAACACTGAACTGGAAGCTGGTAGCTACATGAGACTTCTGCTGCTGAACTGAGTTTGGTCATTTATGATTTGTGAATGCAAGTACTTCTGAGTCTGGGAATCCTTTGTAAAGAGACCTATTGCTTTTACTTTTGTCACTGAAAGAATAATACAGATACATTTGGAACAACTGGACTAAAACACAGTTTTACCTGGCTCCCAGGCATGGGATGATGCTTCTGAATGCTGCTCTACCAACTCACATTTGAATGAGGCTTTTGTCTGGAAACAGAACAAACTAGTTTCTGGTTTCTACATTTATTCGCCAATTGTATGAAATGGTTTTTCATGTTTTAATTCACTCTGTATTAACAGGGTGTTCATATTTCTGACCCTCAGGCTGCATCCTGCCTTACTGCTTTCACCTCTTCAAAGAAAGAAGTATGAGTAAAACCTACTTACACTCTGAAAATGGGGGACATAGAAAAGGCATGTTCTCACCTGTGTAAGCCTGGATGCTGTTTGTGTATTGGGAGTTACGTTTTCTGGCTGGGGAAGAGCATGCAATTCTTACTGCCACCAGCCCTGGTGTACTAGCAGAACTCAGGTACTGGAGCCATTTCTATCTTCTACATCATCTGAAAGAATTGATCATTAATTTCTAATTGTAGGACACACGGTGTAATCCCACTGCCGTCAGACTGTGCTCTTGCTTACCCATGTGTAACCTCCAGGAGACACTTTATTACTCTTGATGGATGAGCCTGGAAGAGCTCATCTTGACTTTCAGATCCTAAGCTGCATTTACAGCCCTGGAAGATGAGAATCTGGAGGAGAAACATTTTGCTAGCAAACAGAGCAAATGAACATACAATAAACCTCTGAGACACAGTAATCCCAGAAACCCATGACACTATTAATAATGGGTCCTTTTCAAAGTGAAACCACACTTCATGCCCCAAAGCCTCCTGAATTATGTTTGGGTAAGCTGCAGACATCACATTCCTTGGAGGGCAATAGCTTGTATCTTCTATTTCTCTGATGCTGCTTATTTTTTTCCCTTTATCAGAGATGGATATGGTTCCCTTAAGAATCCTCATTTAAGTAGCTTCAATCTTTTTCCACTTTACACTTATTGATCTTCTGGGCAGGATGGGTATTCTGGTTAGTGGAAAATTTTAGGCTTTTGCAGTTACTTTTTTTTATTCTCAGGAAGGATGAAAGGAGGAATTTTGACCTGGTGATAGAGAGGGTGTGAGTGTCTTTACATGTAAATGCACATGTTCCACTTCCTACATATACCAGCTTTATATATAGTGGGTAACAGAGGCACTTATCTGTGTGGAACAAAAAAACCCAACACCCATGGTGGTTCCACATTTGAGCCTGAGTGAAGATCTGAGCCACCAGGATATCACTTGTCTGGGCTTATTGTCTCTGTTATTGCCCCCTAGTCCTCACCTTCACAGCTCGAGAGTATTTCCTGAAACAAAAGATTTTATCAACATCTCAGTGTGTTGTTATGTGTAGCTGTAAGCAATGACTCCATGCTTTTGGACAGACCATGCTCAGGTAGGCCCTGTGTAGATTTCCTCCACAACTTACTAAATCAAACCAAGAAACTGCTACAGAACCTCAAAACTACTTAGGTGTCCTCTGCCTCCTGAAACACTTAATTTGGGTATCAGTTAACAAAATGACCTCTGAGTACTTAAATGTTCACCAGTGGCTGTGATTAAAGCTCATGGCACCCAAAACTCATTAGGAGAAGGCTTGCAGGTCCACCCTGAGAAGTTCAGCCTCTTCTCCTGCCCCCTGCGCATCCTGAAACCAGTCAGAAGATTTGCAGCCAATGTAAAAGATTTTTCTTCCGTCACAGATGGAGATCTGCCCCAGTCCTTGTGGATGGGGACCCGATGTAGCATATGTATACTCAAGTTCCTGGCTTGAATAGCCAATGCAGAGTTTTGAGCTGGGCTTATGACATCCATGGTAAGTGCTCTAACCACATTGGGGAGCTGCCTATCTGCAGTGAGTTTTCTCACACTCTGAGCTTAGGAGCAAAATCCTAGCTCAACCATCATGGCTCAGGTTCACAAAGCACAAGAGATGCCTCCTCCCCATCCAGGCAGGGCTGCACCCAGGGGTTGCATTGTCCTTCCTTGGGAGGAGGCACATCAGCACCGAGGAATTCATCCCCACGTTTGGTACTGCAATGCCCACATCCCATCTGAGGGAGTGGAGTGGGATCTACTGCTGCTGCTGAGTCGCCTGCCCAGAGTTTATAGCTGGGACATTGGGCCACTGCTGCAATTCTCAGTTTAGCAGTTTTCAGTGCTTTGATACACCGTGTTTCTGAAAATTGGCCTTCCTGCTTTACCAGTGTTACTGATTATAATGTGAGTTGTATTGCAGCTGGAAGTGTAATAGACTCATAAGGGATTTATTTTTTATTTTTAATTTTTATTTTTTTAACCAGACTTGAGGGTTAAGTGGATACTACATTATGCCATTATTATAGCTTCAATATTGTTATTTTTCTTTAACTGGGATTGTTTATTATGCATGCACTGAAGCACAAATGTGGAACAAATGAATCTGATATCAAATTAATGCTGCGATCAGGTTTCCCCCCCTTCCCTCTTTAGTTGCCATAACAATCTGTGATCTTGAAGCAACAATAAAATTAGAATTGCATTAAAGGTGTTTACATCATGTACACTCTGTATCCCATTATTATTTTTCCACTGTAATAAAAGCATTGAGTGTTTGCTTTGGAAGAGAACACTGTTACAGCTCTTGCCTTGCCACATCTCACGTTGCTTTTTTTCAGCCAAAAGTTGTTTGTTTTGAGAAGAGAGAAGGGTATTCTGGGCTGGAGCTTTTGGAGGAGGGGTGATTTCGTTTGTGTTTTTTTAAGATAATGTTTGTCTTTTACTCATAGGATGCAATTTTGGGTGTGCTATCTTTGAATTTCAGAACTTCAAAGTGAAGTGCGTCTCTGCTTTTAAATGTGTTGCAGATCTCCCCCCCTACTGTTGTGGAAAGCACATCTTCAAGCTCTTCCCCTTGCTGACAAAAAGCAAAATAAAGCAACATGTGTGCAAGGAAGAGATTTTATCAGCACTTGTGGGTGCGTATGTGTGCGTGCAAATGTATGGATATGATGTAATTAACTCCCCCTCCCCATAGCTGCACAAGCCTCTGCCCCTGGGGACAGGAAGAAAGGAAAAAACATGACAGATGTTATTCATATTGCCTAGTGCATGACTTGAAAGTGCTCTGGTAGTTCAGCAATGAGCGTTATGGACGAACATTTGTGGAACAAAGAGGCCGTTATCTCAGTATCTCGATTGTGCTGGGCATCACGGAGCCCCTTTACTGCTGCTCCTATCCAGTCTGGCACATTATTCCTTGCTGTGACATCTTTCTGTGTAGCCTTTGTAGATCATCCTTGTGATAAAGCTCCCTTCACAAAAATGGGAGTTTTTAATTTTTAAATACATAACGTGATCACCTTATGCTGAGGCTGGACTTGAATAAAAATACCATGAGAAGATTTTCCTTCTCCATCCGCTAAGCCTGCTGCTCTCAGATGCAAACCATCCTTAGATTTTTTTTTTTTGCCAGTTTAGCCTCTATTAGGAGCACAGGATCCATCTATTTATGAATGTTGTGTGTGACTATTTCCCTGATTAATCTGAAAATAAGACATCCAGCAACAAGCTAATTCTAAGGCCTTTCCTGGTGGCACTAACACATCTTTGAATTCTTTATTTCAGGTTCTGTACAACGCAGAGGAGAATTACTACACTGGGCACAGGGATTTGGGGAGGCAGGATAAAAGAAAACAAATGCCGTGTAGGCTGAGCAATGAATGTAGTTAGCTCTCATAAATCTCTGGAGACAAGACCTCTCCAGAGCTGGGTTCATGTAGTGATCCCCTCAGTGACTCCAGTCCTAAAGATCAAAGAGCGGTGGATTAAGCAGCACGTATTCTGCAGTGACATACTGCTGGGGATTAGCTAGGTAGGAGTCACCTAAATAAATATCACGGCACCATAGTACAATTTTGACTGGGAAGGACCTCGGGAGGTCCTAGTCAAACCCACTGCTCAGGGCTGAGCCAACTTCAGTGTTGGATCAGGCTGCTCAGGGCCATGACTAGTTGAATTTTGAATGTCTCCAAGGATGGGGATCCCACCTCCTCTCAGGACCTCTGTTCCAGTGCTTAACTCCTTTCATGGTGAACTTTACCTTTCTTATATCTAATTATTGGAATTGCCCTTCCAGCAAATTCTTGTGCCCATCCCGTCCATGTAGCTTTTTGTCCTTTTGTTGTATGCTCCTGAGAAACATCTGACTCCATCTTCTTTAGGTTGTTGAAGACAGCTCTAAGATCCCACCCCCCTCCTCTTTCCCTGAAGCGATCTCCTCCGGGATGAACAAACTGACTGTCTCAGTATCACCACATACATCATGTGCTCTGGCTCCCCCATCATCTTGGACTATAACCAAACTGGACTCACTCCAATTGGCTGACCACTCTCTTGGTGGCCCCAAACTGGCCATAATACTCTAGATGTGGTCTCACGAGTACCAAATAAAAGTGAATAATCAATTCCCTTGACTTGCTTATGGGACAAAGGAGATGTTCTGGGATACCACTCATACTGATACTGCAGAGGCTTTTGCAGCTGCTACCAACTGTCAGTGCCAGTGACCTGTGTAAATGATGGCCTTAGGTCTGTTCTCACTGTATAAAATTCACATTGATCCAGGAAAAATATTACTGATTGTCTCAAAAGAGGTCCAAAGACTAAGTGATGTTGGGTGGTGGCTTTTACTCTTCATTGTGGCCTGTCAGGATGAGGGCTAAGGTTTTTTGGGGCAGTTGGGACTCTCCAGCTGCCAATGACACTTCTTGGCATGTTATGGTTATGATTACTGCCCCATGCTATGACCATGCTAGTTGGCTGCAGGGGCTGCTTCTGCAGTAAGTCAGATAAGTCACTTGGAGAAGGCTTTTGGTCATAGCTGCCATGATAACTCAGCGTAGGCTCTGGAAATAGGACCAGAGCAGTATTCGAACATGTTCTTACCAGGCTTTGCACCTTCAGACATCTCTTCATCCCTTAGCCAGGGACACTGAACTCACCCTCAGCATCACGCTGTAAAGATACAACAGGAACACCTTGTGAAATATGAATGGGGGGGTCCTCGCCCTGCTAATGTTTGAGGGCCAGAAGGCATCACATAGGAAATCTAAGTCAAGTTGCTGACCATTGTTCACACTGGCCCATCTACTCCACAGGCTGCTATCCCCTGCCTCAGCTGCTCTTGGTGAGGGGGAAGTGAAGTGAGGGGGCTTTGCTGTGGTCAATGAGGTAGTAGCATGGCCAAGAGAGCTACTTTTAAGTGTTGCTTGGTGCTAATGTGGCTGCTAAAATGTCTTTGCAAATGTTGTCCTCAAGGATTTCTTGTGATTGGTACTGATGACTAGAAAGAACCCACAGGAGCTAGAAAAAGGAGGGAGGAGAGCAGAGGATGTCTTATGCTGGCTCTGGTTTGTAACCATATAAGGGATGTACTCATGCTGTGTAGCACAGTGGAGATACATTCATTTTAGCTCCAAGATTACACAGTGTAGCCATGTCAGTACAGCTCTGTGCTCAAAAAATATCTTATCAGCTTTGCTTTGGAGAATGGAGATCCTTGCAGATGCCCCTATACCATCTTCAAGACCTGAAATTTCATCCTTGAATGGTGGATCTAGCTCCTTGGACACAATGTGGTAGGTCACCATGCCATCTCCTGGTGCATGGCAGAGACATGCATGACTATCACACTTCTAAGCTTCTGCGTTTTAGAGTAAATGCTTTACACCACGAGCATTTACTGTTTTGAGAAATCAAACCTAACTGAGAACTTGATTACCTTGTTCTTCTGATGAACCAAATCACAAGGTTTGCTGCAACACTTTCACATACTCGCTGCTGTACTTGTGCTTTCCTTTGGGTGACAGTGCTACACAGAGCAGCTCTGAGGGTACTCCAGTGATTTATAACATGTTTTCTAGTTGAGGGCATGTATTTATCATGTTACAACAAACGAATGATTAATAGTTGCCATAGTGATAATGAGAACTTGAAGTCTTTGAGCACTATGGAGTCAAACGCAAGCCTTGGCACATCTTTGCTGCAAAGCAGTCATGGTGGGTTCTTAAAAATAGAGGCTTTGGAACCTGCGTCACTTAATAACACTTTAACACCCTATGGAGAAAACATTAAAAAATAATCATACGCTTATTTAGAAATACGAAAAAAACAGATGGGAAAGACTCACTTCAGGTTTTTCACTGTAAGAAGACATTTAAATATTTTTGCAGAATCTACTGGTTTTTTTTAAAATGCAATTGAAAGCTGCTGCTTTTTACTGCTAACCTTCCCCTTTTTCTTCCTCCAGCACAACTTTGCTCATTGAAATGTTACATGGACAAAATCTTGGCTTTCCAAGGTCCTGCCAATGCTTCTCTTTAATCCAAGGCATGTAATAATTTCTCCTCCAGTTTGCTTACCTGCCACCAATAAGAAATCTTTGCAGGGATGCACAGATTCGCCCACTGTTATTTCTTGATATTCTGTGAAGGAAAATGTCATTCAGACATCTGTGGGACACTAGGGCACATGGGTAGTTGCTGAAGCTTATAGCTATTTGTTCAAGACCAGGTGGGTCACAAGTCCCTCTGTATTCAACAGCCTGTGCTGCATAATGCAATGGTCAAAGATGAGCTTGTTAGTGATGGGAGACCCAGACCCAACAGGTGGTAAAATTAACTTGGGTGATGTGTCCTAACAGTCTCAAATTGTTCCTCAAAAATTGGCAGTGTGCAGGAAAAGCTTTGACTCAGTTATCCTCCACTGGTGTCAGTTTGCTCCCAGATTTAGCCCGGAAATGAAGATTCAGCAAAAGTACAAATAAAATATCGAGCGTCAGAGTGGCAAACCCTCCTCTTCTACCTGATGCCTCCCACGATCACTTAAAAATGAGACTTTCATAACCCACAAGGAAAAACAGAGAGCAGACTTGGTGGCCATTAACTACTACAAGAACTAATTAAATGAGAGGGAAGGAATCTGAAACCACTGGGACATGCAGAAGCTTTGTTTTGCTTACTGGTACACTGAGAAATTCCAGCTGAGGATCTGGAAGATGAGTCAACTGATTTATCCAGGAGATCAGATAAAGAGCAAGGCAGGAGGTATTGTGCCAAGCTAAAGAACATGCACAATGTTGTTTGGCATCAATGTGCAGCTAATATCCTCGGGGAGGAACGAACAGTAATGAGAAACCTCCTCCTTGTGTTACTTCTGCATTTTCCCCTGCCTTGGGGCTTTTCCTGTGAACAGCTCTGAAGCATCAGGATCCTGTACTGTAAAATTGGTGTAAAATTATTTTTCTTTCTTCCTCAGCCTATATTTGTGGGAATCTGAAATCACTGTCAGCTCTTTGAAGGACTGAAGGTTTGAAGATACAACCTCTGCCCAGGGATACCAGGCAGTCCTCACCTCAACAGCAGTATACTAGAGAAGAGCAGAATGTGCATTGCCAGGAGTCCCATGTAATGTGATAGTTGAGGCAAAACAAAGATAAATTGTTTTGGCATTACCAGCAAGTTATAAAGCATTAATTATAACTTAATTATAAGTTTTATAACTTAACTTAACTTAAGGACTGCTGTCCAAGCCAATGAAGATTGGAGGTTCAGTGCTAGCAGATGTCTCGCATCAACTCATACAGCCATCAGGCACCCAAAAATCTTCAAGACCTGTGAGTCCCTATCGCCAGGTGTTGCCATGCACGTCTCTACTTGGCCAAATGTCTGATGGTTGCACCGTGGGCACATGGCATGGTTGCTATGAATTCATAAGACCCATGTGCATAGGAACCACCATCCACAGGCTACCTGTGCTACACACAAAGCACACAGGTGGGTCAGGCGTTTTGACTTTGCTGTGTGAGATGATCTTGCGCTCTGCCTTTCTAATTAGGTCAAGAGGAACACAATGCTCCAGCAGCTTCGAGGGCTTGGGGTAACTAATCCAGCGCTAGAGTAGGAATTGCTCCTGAGACAGTGTTATGTCCCATAGATGTACTTGAAGTGTTGAGCACAGCTAATGAAGCTATTAAGAGGCAGCAAAATTTTAGCCATTTCAGTGAACCAGATAAATTGCAATGTCCTCAGACAGGCTGGAATGGATGTCTGTACTGCTAAAATGTCACTCTGTTGTATGTGACAAAATTGTCCACTAACGATGGGCTTCACCCAATCCAACATGTGGCCACTCACAGTCTCCTTGGGTTGCCCACAACCTGCAGCCTACCTCAGCTGAAGGTACCACTTTGCCTGCAGCCAGAATGGGCTTTGTGAGTTACCAAAATAATCCTGAGACATCACATAAACAACAAGTTTGTGTGCTATTTCTAAGATATAACATTTTCTGAAAACAGGCAAAATGATCACTTCAATTAGAAGGTTTTTGAACAAATTTTTGTTCAGTTAGCGTGATTTGATTTATTGCTAAGTGAGCCCTCAAACAGCCTGTAATTACAGACCCACAACTGCAAAGTAGGAAGATTATGAAGGTGTCGTGGTTTAACCCAAGCTGGCAACTAAGCACCATACAGCTGCTCATTCACTCTCCACACCAGCAGGGTGGGGGGGAAGAGAATTGAAAAGGTAAAACTGAGAAAACTCGTGGGTTGAGATAAGAACAGTTTAATAATTGAAATAATAATAATAAATTGTAATGAAAAGGAAAATAACAAAGAGAGAGAAATAAAACCCAAGAAAGACAAGTGATGCAAATGAAAACAATTGCTCACCACCAAGTGACTGATGCCCAGCCAGTCCCCGAGCAGCAGCTCCCCTCCCTTCCTTCTTCTTCCCCCAGCTTTACATGCTGAGCATGACATCATGTGGTATGGAATATCCCTTTGGTCAGTTGGGGTCAGCTGTCCCGGCTGTGTCCCCTCCCAACTTCTCATGCACCCTCAGCCTACTTGCTGGTGGGGTGGTGTGAGGAGCAGAAAAGGCCTTGACTCTGTGTAAGCACTGCTCAGTGATAACAGAAACATCCCTGTGTTATCAACACTGTTTTCAGCACAAATCCAAAACACAGCCCTGTACTAGCTACTGTGGAGAAAATTAATTCTATCCCAGCCAAAACCAGCAGAGAAGGTTAAACATATCAAGTCTTTGCATGAGAAGGAAGTGATCAATAAAAAAAAAAAAAAAAAAGTAGAGTTAACGAGAGATAAAAGGATTGAAGAGCATGGCAGACAGGTTCGTGCTAGGGCTTTCTGTAATGAAAGGAGACAGCACAGCAAATGAAAGCAGAAAACCCTGATGCTGCTCAGAGTACTACTAGAAATCTCAGATGCAGTCTTCACAAGTAACTCTCCTTTCAATCCCAAATTTACCTGCTGTGCTAATGCAGTGTCCTGTCACATTCATTGCTGAAAATTAATTACTCGAGTAATAAGGATATTAAAAAAAAAATCTTCAAACAGGTTATAAAAAGAGTTGTTTGCACTGAAGGGAAGTTGCCCACTGCATTTTAAGTTTGCAGCATGAATAAATCTCTTTGTGTTCTCGTTTCAGTGCTTTCTCACACACTGTGTCCCACCATTGTGCCTAGAAGGGAAAGAAAAATTCAGTCTTTTGGGCTAGCTAACCTTGTCCCAGAAGGATTACTCTTAAAGACCATTTTCTGCTCCTTGCAATCTTAAATCGCATGGGAGGAGAAACTTGCCATGCTGCCCCAGAGGCAGGCTTGCCCTCTATTACATTTCACTTTAAGGAAATATTTTCCTGATCTTCAGCCTTTATGTCTCACTTGCTTAATTCCTTCCCACTGCACCTAGTTAGATTCCCTTACACTCCTAAATAATTAATCACCTCCTTCGTTAATTTCAAACACTTGTTGAATACAGAGCAGAGAACAAGAATTACTCATAGGAAGAAAAGGAACGGGAACTGGATGAGAGAGCACCAGTTGAGAGGCGAGGAACGGGGAAAGAACGATGCTCCAAGCATAAAATCCAAGCTGCTGCTAAGAGTAAAAGGGATACAGGAGCGCTGCAGTGCCCTGTGGCTGATTCATGCTGCTTACTTTTGCATATTAATTTGGGAAGGCAAAACACAGTTCCTCATGGGGTCTTGAAGTGCTCTGCTCAGAAGAAAGTACCCTTTGATGCCTGTCAGTCCGAACCAGCAGTGGTACATAGGCAGTTCCCCAGGCACGGCTGGGCAACCGAATGTAAAACGGGAGGGGTGGGGAGTGCACTAGGAACATCAGTCCTGCAGCCATTGAGATGCCCTGCAAGCCTTCGGCAGGGGAAAGCTGCTCAGGGGATGGCAGTTCTGTGTATACGCAGAAGCAGGACTCGAGAGCTTCCAGCACTGATGGCAGTGCTCCTCACAAGCTTGCTTTCCCAAGGACACGGGTGGATTTTGCTGGACAAAATCCATTTTGAAGGGTTGTGGGGGGTTTTGGTTTTTGGTTTTGTTTTGTTTTGTTTTTTTTCCTCTGTATTTTGTTTCCTTAGAACTCAAAAGCTGAAGATGCCAATTTTCTAGGCAAGCCCAGAAGTGTGTTCCTAGAGCGCAAAGGCTCCTTACCAGCAGAAGGCATGCCCAAGTGCACTGTGTCCAGCTGCCACGAGCTGAGCACCCAACCAGAATGCTAAAGTCAGGTCTCTGCACCAGGATCCCTTCCTTACTCACCTTCAGTGGAGAGCGAGCAGTTTCTTCAGACACATAACAGGTGAAACTAAGGTCTGCCCCACATCTGGTGGTATATCTCTAGCTTTCCCAATGGTTGTACAGGGATACAACCAAACACCTTGGTCAACTGAGCCCAAGGGCTGGCCACACAAAAGCTCTTATGTCTAAGCGGGCAATTTGGCACCAGTCCCTTGGGTGGAACTCCACAGCCCTGGGGACTGTAGGTAGGAAGCAGGGAGATAGCTAACTCTTAATAGCAAACAGTAAGGCTAAATGAGCTGAAGAAAATGAGGCTGAAGGAGAAGGGGGCACTGCGAATGACTCCTGTAAAGCCTGTTCAGCCTCCATGCAAAGCTCCAATCCAGATGCTTGGTGTTGTTTCCATGAGTTGTGCACTTTTTATTTATTCACACCTGGGAACATGACCTCTCATCCAGGAGCTATATAGGTTCCACTGAGAGTAAATTTATGGCTGGCATCTGCTCCTGCACCAGGCACACGGAGGTGATTTATGGTAAAGAAATTGAATTCTGACCCAGTGACAAGCCATTTTGCCGAGATGTTGAAGATATAAACAGTCAGGCTGCGGCATAACCGTGGGTACAATTTCAGTAGTTGTGAAAATGCTTACATCTCCCACTCCACCCCACAGCCCCACTGCTGTTGTTCAGAAGTTGGATGCAGCTATAACTCTTCTGTGAGGTAGCAGGAACACTAAAAGGGAGGCACATGGGCCAGGATGGGACAACGCTAGGGTTTTCTTTTGATTGGGAAATATATTTTGGCACAAATGAAAGCTATTTAGTAAGCAAGCATCCCCAGTCATGAAGAAGGTTCTTGGAAGGGAACAAGGAAGTGGGGCATTTCACGTGGGAATTTGTGGTAGCACTTGACTGTGCAAGGCCCGTGAAGATGACCATGGTGTTTGTAAAAAAAAAAAAAGTGAAAACAAACCTGCCTATGCAACCTCATTTGCTGAGCTTGTGTCTCCTTGATCTGTGTATGGCCATGGTTTGAGACAGCAACCTATGATATGGGAAGGGGACGAGAAATGGCCCTTCTTCTCCCTGCATATATACTGGTCAAGGTTTTCATGTCTTTCTAGTCAGCATGTTCTCAGTCCTTAACTGAGTGGTGGTGTTATTATTTTCCTTTACCCTACTCACAAGATTGCTGGAAACCCGAGGTTTGCTGAGAGTGTGGTGACAAAGGTGAGCTGCAAAATAATCTGGGATGAAAACAGGAGAGCAGGAGGCCCGAAACCTTGTGCCACAAGTTGTGCTTATGCCTGTGGAAAGGAAGAATATCTTTGGCTGCTGGCAGCAGGCTGACACCCGGTTAACAAGGAAATGGGTGGGTGGATGGATTCCTGTCACCTGCAAGCACAAGCGTCTTGGCCATCCTGGAAGTGCTGCAGCTATAGCTTTGGCTTTGTCACTACTGAGGGCACGCATAAGTACTAGTGGCTGTTTGGACCAGTGAAAGCATTGCCTAAGAGTGTGCTTCACAGCATGGTGGTGAGCAGAAATCCCGTCCTGCCTCCCAGGGTATGCTCGGAGAGTGCTGTGTGACTAGTTACTATGTACCTGCTAGAGGACAGCCTCTGTTTCCTTTATTAGCACCTTCTGGAGTGTCCTTGTTTTTTATTTTTTTCTCATTTTGACATGAAAGTAAGAGGAGAGAGGAGTGGGTGAGATACCATAACGTACTATCTATCTCCTCAGGCTCGACTTGCATTAGGTTCAGCCAGCTGTAGAAGGACAAGTGCAACACAAGGCAAGTGCAAGTGCAGCATCCATGTTTCACACCGCTTCATATCCCATCCCATCAAGTTTGCAGCTAACACCAAATTGATGGGGGGTGACCAAGGGCAGGGATGCCATTCAGAGTGACCTTGATAGGCTGGAGGAAAGGGCCAGCAGGTAGTTTGTGAAATTCAAGGACAAATGCAGAGACCAGCACCCAGGACAGAAGAGGTGCTTGCAATGATAAAGGCTGAGGATGGACAGCCTGGGGAGGAGCTCTGCTGAAAATGACCTGGATGGGTCCTGGTGGGAGGTGACCGCAAGCCAACAGTGTGCCCTGGCAGCAAAGCAAGCCAACATCCTAGGCTGCATGAAGAACAGAGCCAGGACAATGAGGGAAGTGATTATTGCCCCCCACACCTGCACCCATAGACACGTTATACCACACCTAGATACTGCATCCAATTTTTGGTTTCTCCAGTACAGAAAAGTAATGGACAAACTGGAGGGAGTTCAATGGAGGGCCACCAGCATGGTTGGGCAGGCTGGAACACTCCCTCAGAGGCTGAGGGAGCTGGGCTTTTTCAGCCTGAAGCAGAGACAGCTTCAGGGGCACCTAACAGCAGCACCCTCCCCTGATATGAGGAACTTATGAAGTTTTAGCAGGGCTTTTTTGCAGTGGCATATGGCAGGGTGTCAGAGGTAAGGGGCATAAGTTGCAACAACAGAGGTTCCGGGTGGATATCAGGAAAAACACCTTCATCACGAGGACAGTCAAGTAGTGCAACAAATTGCCCAGAGAAACTGTGAAGGTTCCTGCTTTTTATTTTATTACTCTTTTGAGCAGGAGGATCCAGGGTAGGGGGCAGAGAGGGGACATCACCTGGGGCTCATTTGTTAACAATAGGATTCACTGAATTTCACCTTCAGCTGTCTACAAATTAGACCCCTAGAGCTCAATTTTTTTTTTATAAATGCAGTCATCAATGCCATTTGAGTCGCCCTGGAGTATCTAACATGGCCCAGGTTTAGGAAAGTGAGTAAAGGCCTTAAAGTGGGACTCAGCTCACAGACTCATACTTCTAAGCTTAAGGATGCTTAGCTGCGTATCTGGATGCACCAGGCTCATATGCTTATGCTATTTAGGGCCCTTGAAATGGCCTAGGATATGTCACGTTGGAGGTCACAGATGTCCCATTCATCCTGCATCATGTCTGCAGGCCCTTCATGGATGTTCTGGAGATTCTAGGACATCTCAAGCAGCACTAGATGCCTATCTCTGGTAAACAAATTGAGCCATGCTTGCCTACTTCAGGGCAAGCTGAATGACTCTGCTAACCAGTTTACTGCTGCCCAGCATGGGAGCTAAGACTCTTGGTGGACCTGGGCCTCTGAGTTGGCTAAGCTAGTCATCCAGGGCTTGACTGAATTGCCTAAACAGAGGTGCTTAGTGCCATCTGAGATACCTAGAGTAGTCTGAGACACCCACATGGGGATGGCAGATATGACAAAGGACCTAAAGGAGACCTGTGCCCTTCTGTTGCAGTGGTTGCAGCTAGTAGTTAAGCAGGGTATCCTTGGGCACTGTGGGCAATACTTGCTGTCTCTACTAAGAAAACTGAATTCTGCTCCTGTTCTCCTCTTACAGCCAATGGAAAGGCAGCAACACCTCCAGACAGCTCCTTCACTCCCTGGTCTTAGGCATACTGCTTCAGGTGGGAATAATTGTCTCCAGGATGCAGTTATGTTACCCTGACTAGCAGAGGTGTCTACAGGGTTAAGCAGCTGTATGTGTCTGCTTTGAGGGGTGCTGGGCTGAGGTTGAGCAGATACATTGGTGTGTCAGCACCTTTATGGTCTATGCCCAAGAGACCTGATCAGGGACCTACATGGTATCACTGTGGCTTGTGCCTATGCTGTTGCATAAACCAGCACATTACCTTCCTCCATTATTGCTGCTGCTTATCTATTTTTATCTGTAATGACGTTGATGTCAGGTCAGTTTGACTGACTTAGGTTTCTTCTGATTTCCAAATGACTTCTCTTCTCTAATAGGTCCTGTGCATCCAGGTATTGCCCACACCCCAGGTGACACTTGACTCTTCTCCACTGTCAAAGCTGCAAGGCTTTAAATCACACGTGCATCAATGAGAAGCAACTGTATCTATCCAGAGGAGGATGACTGAATGAAAAAGTATTTTACCTTCCTCCATGCTTCCAACTGACATAAATAACTATGCATTATGCCATGCTTCCCCACTACATTGTCAACTCTACCTGGGTGAGAAGGGCAGGACAACTGCAAAAATTTCTTTAAGTATTTTCATTTTAGCATTGAACTTACTTAGACTTATGGAGATGGGAAAACTATTAGTCGTGATGCAGAAAAAGAGGAATTATCAAATATTCTCTTCTTTCACATACCTACATGTCAGAAAAATGATAAAATGGTTTCTGGTCCAGTCTACTTAGCTACCATTGCTATTAAAGATACAATATTTCCAAGCAGGTAGCCCCAGGTACCTTGGACTGAGAATGGGACAGAGAGCTCTGATCCATTGATAATGAACCTTTAGGACTCTTCAAGCACATCAGCAGTATCCCAGACAATGGGGAACGTGCCATTCTCATGCTCACATTCATAAAAGACAAGCAGGATGACCCAGCTCATGGTGGGCTAGTTTGACATTACTTTGGCAAAATAATGGAAATACTGATATGAGTATAAAGAGGTAAAAGACATTAAAGAAGAGGTAAACAATTAATGCCAATCAATGTGCTTTTTAGGGAGGAAAGGTTGTCAAACTTGATTTTATTCTTTGATGTGATTGTAGGTTTTGGCTGATAAAAGTAATTGCAAACACGGAATATACTCTGACTTTTGTATGTTTGACAGCACAGCAGATCCTGATTAAAAAATTAGCATTCTACCCTATCAATACAAGGCACATAAAATGGATTAAGAACAGGCTGACATGTCAACAAAGAAGTTGTCAAAGGGGAATCACTGTAGGGGAGTATTTTTTTAGAGTGGTTCTGCAGGGACCAGTAATAGGTCTGACTGCTATCAAATATTTTCACTAATGACTTGGAAGTAAATATTAAAACTGCTGATAACACTGGAAAATAATGAAGAGGAGTAGGAGTTACACAAAAGTTCTCTTAGTACGGTTGTAAGCGAGCTTTCAAGTCTAAGAACAAGCGAACAGACCACACATATGCAGGAACCTGGAGCACAACACATCTGAGCAGGATTTAGGCATACTAAAGAAGCAACCCAAAATAATTCTGCCAATATGGTGTTTCATGGCTTTTGCGTGTTATTCTTTGCAGTGACTGATGCAATCCCTGACTGTGTAATTCAGAAGAGGAGAGTAGGGATGAAATTTTTAATTTCTGCATGTTGCCTCACTAGACTTGATGTTGAAATAATGCAACTGGCTCTGATACCCCAAACTGAGAAAGGATGTCAGGGAAAAAAAAAAGACAAAATAAAGAAGGTTGCAGAAATAAACCACAAAAATTATTCAGGGACCAAAAAACCACTATTGTATGTAGATGCTTCAAGAGCATGATACATTTATTTTATGAAAAAAAGGGATGAAAAGCAACTCAAGACCTGCTTATAAGTGCCTTTGGGGGGAAAATGGTAGCTACAAAAGGACTCTTTAATGTAGCAGAACTGGGCAGAGCCAGAACCAACAGAGAAAACATCTGCAGAAGCACGGGCATGGATTCAGCAAATCGTGCACCTCTGGGAAGTGGTGGACTTTCACCCCAGTGGCTTTGGATTATGACTGAAACCTTTCGTTGCGTATTTGTTGACTTGATCAAGCATGGGGTGAGGGGGAAACTATGTTGTCCTATGTGTGAAGGGTGAGACTTGGTGATTTTTATTGGTCCCCCCTCTAACTTGCTACTCAAGAGCATGGAGCTGTGAAACCTACAGTTCAGGGAGCTGATAAACCCACTGCTTGCTTCCCCACAGGACTTCATCTCTGCTCTTCTGCCTCTTTCCAAAATCCTTCCCTGCAACACCTCTGTGGTCTCCACCATGTGGCACCATGCAACATGGGTAAGCCAAGAGTAAAATTTTTCAAGCCATTGGTTAGAGGGATGCAAAATAATGCTGAAAATTTTGCCTGGTGTGTTCTCAGGTAGTTTTTTTCAGAAGGGAAAATGCCAGCAAAACTTTGTACCAGAAGTTAGCCCACTTTCCAAACTGATGCTGTCTGCTTTCTCTGGCAACTCAACAATTTATGCATGTCCTGCGAGTAAGATGTCCCTGGAGCAGCCCAGGGAGGCTGGGACATTGCTCCCTAAAGTACCGTCTTCAGGAAACAACTCTTAAGATTCAAATGCTTCTTTGTTTATGAAATAAAGTCCACCAGACCTATTGCCAATTGTTTATGCTAAAGAGCACACTCCCATTAATGTTAATGGTGCTTTAGAGCATAAATCCTTGCTAATTGATATAGGAATGTATCCCAGAAGAGTTTACTTTACTGCTGATTTAGCTGATAGATATAAATGTGAGAGGGAAATATTAACATTCATGTAAAACAATTAGGTTATCAACAGGGGCGAATGATTCAGAAAATGACTGCAACATTCCAGCTCCCTTTAATGGAAAAAAAGGAAGTCTGCTAATGAGGAAAATCAGAGGGAATACAAATATCAGCTAATTGTTGCTATTACTTAATATTTGTGTTACATCAGCAGCCCCTGAAAACCAGGGCTGGGTCCCCACCTGAGCTCTGTGCAGATGTGGGATGGACAGGACCATCCTGCTGCCCCCCAAGGTCAATCCTCTCCATGGCCTTTCTGGGGGAGCAATATTTCGGGCTTACAAGTCTAACAAACCTGGCCGTCGGACGTTGAGCTCAGTAACATTTGCTAAATATGTATGAATAGAGGAGAATGATACAAGCAGCAGATAGATTTCCACAATTTAATTTTTTTTTTCAGATAATATAATGGCATATGAAAAGTGAGGCAGTAATGCAGTTCAAAAGAAAAAAAGAAAGCAACCCCCAACCACTCTCCTGGATCTTTCTGCCAAAGGCTGACATTATTGAACGTTTGCTAAATACAAGAAGTACGGGTATTTCCATAAAAATCTGATTGTTCAAAACCTACAGTTTTGTGGCAAATGTACAGCCATCGAAGGAATAAATTTTTCAGTGTACTCAACAGTTTTAGCTATTCGATTCGCATTTAATTCGTGGGTTTTGACGTGAAAATGTTCTCCTAAGAGAAGGCTCAGATACAGGAAGTGTACAGTAAAGCCACACATCTTCTGCGAAAAGATGCTCTGACCTCGAGTGTTGAATTTGTCGTTTTGAGCATACGAGGTTTCATTTTTTATTCTAACCCTATCTAGAATCAGGAGGAAAAAAAGTCACATAGCAAAAAGCAGTATGGTATTGTTTGTGGAAGTAATATAGTATTTGTTTCATTACATTTTCTGATTCACATATTTTAGCTATTTCTTGGGTTTAGTGCGAAAGCAAGCACATTTGCTTTTGCAATACAGAAAAAGAAATGTCTTCATTTTCAGTATCTTTTGCTGCGAGTCACTGAATGGTAAGACTTTTTCTCCCCACACACTTCAGTAAGCCTAATTTTCATGGTCTCTGTCATTAATGAAATATCAAACGAATTATGTAACACTTGCCTGGGCATGGTTAAAGACCATGTACCCAGTAAGATTTCATATAACAAAAAGCGCCCAACCCTAGAAACATGGTTCTTTTTTCCATTTAATGCTCATAAAATTTTACAGACAACAGAATCCTTTCTTAAGCTTTATTTAAGAAATCGAATACTATTATAGTTCAATATATATAAGACACATCCAGTATTGTGTTCCTGATAGCAAGTGCATAGATTTTGTTAAGATATCATTTTTTATATTTTAATTTTTTTTTTTTTATTTGTTACTCAGTAGCATGTTTCATGATCACACGAAGGGATACTCCCAGTGATTTTGCTAAGAGCATGAGAGAAAAAACAGAACACAGCAAAGTAGTGAAACTACAACAGAGATGAGGAACAAAAACAATCAGGCAAACTATCAGTACAGTCGATTCCTGATAAGTGAATAATCTGATTGCTTGGTCACAATGCTTTATTCACTTATCAGGAATGATTCACACTACATTTTGTTAAACTGTTTTCTTTAGCCTAATACCTAAGAGTCACACTGGGCAAAGGCACACACACACTCTGGCAGGCTATTCTTTAGTCAGCAAGTCTTGTGACAGTTTGGTAATTTCCCATGGCGATACACATATAGCTAACAAAGAGACATTTTGCTAACACTGCAAGGTGCCTTACATAATTGAAATTAAAAGCATGCATTTAAGCAGGACAAACTGTTCAGCTGCATTGCTTTAAGGAACTAATTTTTCCCCATTGTTGAAATAAAAAAAAAAAAAAAGAAAGAAAAAACTGTATCTTTCAGCCCTGAGTATTTACAAGAAACCCAACTGCAGTGTAAGTCTTTTTTTTTTTCAGTTGTATTTTTGGAAGAAAAGACCCTTCACAAAGCTCTAGTTTCTTTCCTAAGACCAAGTCTGGAGGAAAAGAAAAAAAAAAGAAAACATCCACAGCAACCTAAAAAACCCAGAGACCAATTCTGATTTATCATTCATGCAAGTCAAGACTTACTCAACTGAATCCACTGGTGTCAATAGGTATCCGAATCAGGATCATAAACTCTACAGGTGCCAAAGACCCCGGATATAGTCTGACCACTGGTTTCTGCTTTCCTGCCTGCGCTGTCCACTGCAGGTGGTTTTAGATTAAACTCAAGAGCTGCATGGAAGGCATTTGCTTGGACCCCTGACCTCTGACAACAGACCCTGCAAGACGACACTTGAGCATGTTTGGGACTCCAGACTCATCACTTACTTGCCTTTCATGGAAACGGAAAAAGTAAAAAAAAAAGGCAAAAAAACATTTTTTTAAAAAAAATATTAAGCAATAACAACCAGGCCAACTCATGAGCCACCACAAAATTTCAAAACTCTTCCAAAGGCAGGAGCCAACATCACTGCTGACACCACACGGAAACACCCAGTGTGCCATGACCTCGTAAGACATTACTTGGGGTGGGGTGTGTATGTTTGTGTGTGTGAGCCAAAGCCAGAGTGCCAGAAAGACCAGGGGAGAGGAGACAAGAGGGAGGAGTGTCGTTTGGGTCTCATAAGAGCACTTTTAAGTGGCCTTTGATTCCTGAGCATCACAGAAAGTGGGACAAAGGAAAGGGACGGGGGCGTATGGCTTGAATTCCCGAGAGCACTCGCCAGTGCTGCTCTCTCCTTCTTGGGTTTGGTTTGGTTTGGTTGGTTTTGTTTTTTTTCCTCCCTCTCCAAATTGTAAGGTTTGTATCTGCAATCGAGGAGAGAAGAGAGCCTTTTGTAAACCAGAACATAGATTTTTCTTTTGCAGCTTTTATTTCATTGTGGTAGACACCGGTTGGGGGAGAGCAGAGCGATCCTTGTGAGGAAGAAAAAATTATAGGAAATGAAAAGGATAAAAAAAGCTAAAAGTTAACTGTAAAAAATAATAAGAAAAAAAGTGCTACGGTATTTCTTTTGTCCCTTTTGAGATTTGTGTAATACTATTAGCCAATGCTGAGAATGATCAGCTTTATAAGCCCACAGCAAAAATATCATCCATTTGAACAACAGGGGATCTTTTTTCATCATTTATTTTCCTTTTTTTTTTTTTTTTTTACTTCCACTGGCTTTAATAGAAAAGTCTTCCTGTGCTCACTTGGATTTTATTTTATTTTTTTAATTATTATATGTCTAACCGCACACAAGAAGCTCGATCACCTGGTAGGTTTTTGCAGGCTCTCACAGCCCTAGTTAAGATGTGATTAGTTTCTAAGGAGAGTTTCACTAACACCATATGCCATCAGATTACTGTGCAGTTTGGAAGAAATCCCAAGGCTATATCCTCCTTTTCTTGAATGTTTCATATGCTTCTGTGAAGTAGCGGCGGAGTATTATCATTATTGTTTTTTTTAATAACTGGGAAGAATTGATCTCCATAATCCGCATTTTCCAGACTGACTGAAATGTCACAGGAAAAAAAAAAATCATTTCAGGTGGCTTCTGTGTGTTTGTGTGGAGAAGCTTTTGCAGTTAGAAGGCTAACAAAAAGCTACCTTCAATATGACTTTGCAGGAAACTCATTTAAAATGCTTCCTGCTCAGATAGATTATCCAAGTGATAAGGTATGACTAGGGGGAGGAAGAGAGAAAAAAAATAATAAAAATCAAAGAAACCATAACATGTCTAAAATGTACAAATCCTCTTTTGCCCCCCAATCAGATATTCACTTAGGTGGAATCGACTGTATCTTTTGTACACAACCAACAAATAGAGAAAAAAAAAAAAAAAACAGGCACGTGAAACAGTGAGGTGTGTAGATGCATTACCAACACAGAATGACCACCAACAATACAACACACAAAGTAGAGAGACAAGTATTAGGAAAATGGTTTAATATTGGAGACAGAAGCAAAAAACTGCATCACACAATAACATACGTTACAAAAATAAGTCTGACTGTTTCAACTACACAGTTATGTTCACAATGAGGACAGAAGAATCAGAAAAAACTCTGATCTAAACAGCAAAAAAGCAAACCCCTAACTTTTTAACTAATACATTTATCCACGCAAAGTGACCGAGTACTCCTAATTCTAATTACCTTATTGTGTAACTGCACGATACAGAATAAAAAGTGAAACTTACCGCTTTTGTTAAGACAAAATTCTAAACACTAGATATAAGCAAAGGGAAAAAAAGAAATCAAGCCAAAGTTTTGAGTTCTCTAAACAAAACCAACTCTCTTTCTACCATCCAGAAATCAAACTTGAAAATCAGTCATGATCGAGGGGGCCCACGAGAGTAAGCCACAAAAATTTCCATTTGTTTTTTAATCTCCAGTATAAAAAGTTCCACTGGTACAAAATGCATAAGTACAATCAAGTTGTAGAAATAGGAAAGCCTGCTTTTTTTTTCTTTTTTTTTTGTTCTTTTTTTTTTTGGCTCAAATTCCATCAAACAACAAAATCCAAATGCATCAATAAAACAGAAACAATACTCAAATGGTCTTACAGTTTCCACTAGATTGCATTAACTTTGGCTTTTCTCAGACAATACTTAAAAACTAGTTTGTAATTCTAAACAAAATGATAGTATTATTAATCTACAAACAACAATTCTCACAGCACGAAAAAAACACAAATACATAGGTTTGTTTTTTTTTTTTTGTATGACATTATCCAAAAAGGTAATGAAACTACAGGTTATTTTTTTTCCTTTTGTTAATTAGCACTTAAGATAATAAAAACAGAAACAGTAAAATGATTCCAGAGTAGCACAAGCCAAGGAACTGTAACCCCTATGGTGAAAGAAAGATGAACTTGTTACTCCTTTGAGGACTGCCATTTCATCGCAATTAGCTAATTTGTTTGAAAAAACAACTAGTCTAGTCTTTTGATTAGAATTTTGTAAAGCAATTTCCCTTGTTTTTCTTCCTCTCTTATTAGGCCCTTGCACCCTTGCAGCTTTTTCCTTTCAATATTTTGAAAGAGAACTGGTAGATAGTTTGTCTCCAATGAGGTGTATGTTTGGGTTTTTGGTTTTCTACTAGATTTTTTTTTTAAATTTTATTTCAAGATGGACACTTTTCTCAGCAATGACCCATCTCAGTTGCCAGGAAGTACAGAAACATTCCTCCTCTCCCACTGCTAAGCCAATGTCCCGTGTAGCGTAATTCAGGACAGCTGGATACCGAGTTACACTGCCTGAGGACCAAAGGCGTCACCACTCTAACTGGACTGGTAAACCCGCAGGACACACTACGGCATCTAAAAAAGCTTTGGAAATTTATACGGTGGGTACAATGAGAAAATTAGTGAAACAGTCTAAACAATCCAAATGATGTTCTCATATTATATATATATATACATATATATAATATAACGTATGTGAGATGATACTTTGAATATGCAAAATTGCTGCAAGTAGTACAAAATAGCCCTCAAAGGGTGTAGGAAGGCCCCAGCAGTAGTAAAAACATGTGAGAAAAGTATAGATCATTTATTTATAAGTGCATGTGCTATAAGAAGGAAACTTTTTTGCATCACTAGAGGCTAGTCCTTTCCATCCCAGGGCTCTACATAAAGAAGCATTTTAAGTTGGGGATGAGCGACAAGAGTGCATCAGCTGATGTTAATATAGGGCTTTGTTTTTAATTTTAGGTGGCTTCGAATATAATCGGATAGAAATAGGAAGTGGAAGAAGGTATGGCACTTTGTCATCAGTAGCAGGTACTGCTGCTCACACGCATTTGATGATTGGCAATGAATTCTCTATATCGGTAGCAAAGAACCAAATTTGGTTGTTGGTTTCTACTTGTGCGGTCGAAATGCAATCTAATCAGACTTACAAGGCAGTGAAAAGGGCTACCAGCATCTCTTTTCTGGTTCCTTACACAGAGCTTCCTCCAGCAAACACCCACATCAGTCACATATATATTCCCATGGACTACTCGTACGAGTAAAGTTAATCCTCTCTATACGAGTGTCTGCAGGAGTAAGCCAATATATTGCCTTTACAAACAATGGCAGATAACACCAAACATTACAGTGTATGTAAACTTTATCCATAAAAAGTAGTTTAACTGCAGTGCACACTGAATTTTCACCCAGGAAGATCTAGTGCATCTGATTTAAGCAAAAGTTCATTTATTTAAATTACAAAAATATTATTTTTTTTTTCTCCTCAAGGTTTTCAAATGGTGGATTTACCACTCCTCTCTGGGAGCAGCTCACACAATAGATAATTAAAGAATTGTTTTCTTTTTCTTTTATTTTATTAATACTGAATAGCATATTCCAGCAGCATATTAAAAGCTCTTTAAGAAAAGACAAAATCCCCAAGATCTAAAAAGGAAAACCACAAGTTAATTACGGTTTTAAATAATTTTAGTTATAGATACAGAAGAAATTTAGACAGCAGTAAAATATTTTTGTCCTTCAGATCTGCCCTGTGCATTGTTCTGATTTCAACCATGTATTAAATAAACCACAAAAAACTAAGTATATATATATTTATAGATATAGATATATATATAAAAATAAACAGCAAAATGGTGAATGTATAAAAGGTATTAACACTCAAGACAGCTCTGGGTGGAAAGGGTTAAAAGTTCAAAACTTTCTCACCTTAGAGGTTTCCATACAATATGAAGAAAATACATAGTGAGGTTTGCTTTCACAGCATTGATGTGTGCAGAGTGGTTAAAAAAGTGAAACATGGGCACTTATACAATGTTTTACAAAAAACATCAAAGAGAAATAACAAACAATAACAATTTCAGGCAACAAGACCACAGGATAGCAAGTTAACAAACTTTTTAACCTCTTTTTTCTTTAAATATTAGGGATTTATACAAAACACATAATAAAATACCCATGTTATCAAATTACTTCACACAAGAAACACACTGAAGCTCTAGGAAGAAAGTACCTTTGGAATTTGGCACTATAGTTTCACTGATGTTTTTTTTTCTTTAAAAGAAAAACCGATCACATTTTGCTGAACACAAACACATCTAAATTGTTCACAATAAAAAAATGACATCAATGCGTCACAAGCCAACACAAACTTATTCTGGAATATTTTTTCATTTTTCACATGAAATTCATTTTTTTTTTTAAGCAAACAACTTTTTTTTGTGTTTTTTTAAAATCTTGTTTTTGTTCTTGTTGTTCAAGTAAACCAATTTTAAACTCGTCCTTTATAAACATAGAACACTTAAGACCATAAGACTCATGATGAAACCACAACTTAATTCACAGAAGCACCAACGTAACACATTTTACAGTAACCTTTCTTCTGTACATTGAAACAGTATAAAATATAGGTAATTTCATGTGCATTAAACCATGGATTGTCTAACTGTGAGTCAGTTCAGCAAAAGGTGACACAAGTAGGTAGCATTTGCCCTAAAACAGGGTAAATATTTTCTTATACTAATCTACAAAAAGTGGTTCTATATATATACTTTAATGAGAAAGTGAGCCACCTAAAATGGCCTTATCAAAAAACTTTACACTGCCTGAAAAATGTAAAAACTATTACAGACCTCTAGAGACTTAAAATCAGACAGTTTTATTTCTCAAACTGTTTTGGAAGTAGTCTGTTAGAAACCAACATTCTGTGCCTCTGGACACATATTGCTATTGTCACCAGTGACCAGGCAGAATGCCAATCCCTGTATAATACTTTCAAGTCTGTTTTTTTTTTTATTTTTTTTTTTACGAAATGAAAAAAAAACAAACCAAAACAAAACCAAAACAAAAACCCAAACAAAAAAACCCAAAGGAAAAAAAAAATAGGAAAGAAAGAAAAAACATTTTGCCACAGGTTGTTTTTAAATCCTATCATTAATTTATCTAATAATAAATTTCAGTCTTGTATGAATGCAGCAATGTTTTTTCACATTGACTTCCCAGAATTCATAGCTAGATGAGGTCACATGCAAATTTCAAAGGTCAAACTAGATCAAAGGTCAGTAGGAGAACCAAATATGATGTGAGGTCAGAAAGACATCAGAAACAATGACGGGACGATGAAACTTTTTTTTTTTTTTGAGACGCCACAGGGACATGCTAGGCAAACGATGGGCTAACGGGCATGGAGATGTCTAGGGAAAAAACAAGGAAGAGGAAAAAAAGTTACACAGAATCTATGCAGCACAAACAAAATCACTTTTATGGGTGCAGGAGAAAACTAATGCAAATCTTTTATCAGTAGAGTCTATGAGCCGTTCACATAATTTGCATTAACTTACAATACTTGTCAACAAGAGCACAATGGAACCCCAAAAGAATCCATCTGAAAGGAGTCAGAGAGAATGGATTCCTCTTTGGGGAGAAAAGAGAGGAAAGAACCAGTTTCTACAAATGTAACAGAAAGATACGGGGAGGGGGTGGAAAAAAAGGTCAGACAACTGAACTTTCAACTAGGTAATGGAAACTACGAACAAAATAACCAGACAAATACAAACAAGAGGATAAAAGCAGGAACTGTAAAGGATGTAGGGTTCAACAGTGAAAAAGCGCCCATTCTTGGCACAATTACTCTAGAGACTACTTCAAAGGATCTAGCTAGCATAGAGAGCTGCTCTTTAGGTATCCAATAAGTTAACAATAGGCAATAAATAACTTCCATTATTTCTGAGGCAGTAAAAATTTTGTATAAAAATAGAAATGCTTTTTACAAATAAAATTTACAGGCCTGTGGCTTTCTTTTTTTTATTATTATTAAATTTATCTCTCAAGAAACATCAAGTATTGTCACTCATTTTATTTTATTTTTTTTAATTTTAAACCCTGTAGCTTTAGAAACAGATCTCTAAATCTTTTTTACATTAATCCTTTCCAAAAAAAACAAGAACTTAAAAAAAAGTGAAATATAAAGACGACCAGTGTAAAATCAGACTAATATATAACAACACGTTGATTTGAACTGAAAAAAAAAATCAAATCTTCTCAAAAAACAAGTTGATGTAGTGGAAAGACTTGTTTCAATTTTTGTTGCAAAGTAAGTGCTTCAACTGGCATGATGCCATTTTGTTTAACCTATAAACTGCTGGTGCCACCCTGGTAAAATACGATCCATCCATAGAAAACAACTTTTATTGTGTGCTAATGGCACCAGGGTTCACAGAGTTAAATTGCACATTTTCTTTTTGTATGTGTGTGTGTGTTGCTTTGAATTTCAAGACTTTTATTTTTTTTTTTTTAAAAAAGGAGATAAATTATGCTGCAAAACAAAATACAGTAACACAACTCCATAATAACTTGGCAAGGAAATGGGAGCCAAGTGTAGTAAGGACAAGTGGGGAAATGGAAGTGGTAACTGTAAAAATAACTGTCTCTTGGTGAAGGTTGGCTATATGTTCTTTCTTAACCCCCCTGCAGAGGACAGGTTTGCTCATGGGACTTACCCTAAGAAAGCTAAAATAAGAGCAGTAAGCATCTGGGGTTAAGATCAGTAAGGTTTGCTGTCATTTTTGGAGCGTTTCAGCTGAACCTTCAAGCGTTTCATGCCAATCTGAAAGCCGTTCATAGCCTGGATAGCAGCTTGTGCAGAGACTGGATTGTCATAGCTAACAAAACCTACGAGACACAGAACGGAGGCGGGAGAGAAAGCGAACTGTAGGTTAGAACAAATGTCAGAAGGCTTTTTGTTAGGATTTTATTATCACTATTTATTTGACACATTTACCTCACTTTCACTTAGTTCTTTGATCACACTTTGTATCCCATTTCCTCTCCATTTCCTTTGCCTTCCCCTTTACCCTCGCAATATTTCTTTACTAGCTGGGATGCAGCTGGCCAGTTTTGGGGCAATGCAGTTCCCAATCTGCTGTTTATCTACCTACCGTAGAGACTAAAGATACTTATTACCGTGACACTTTTCACCGTAACATCTACATACCTCCCAGTCTATTAGGAAGTACTATTAGGCCAGTCTGCAGATGTAAAGCTGAAACAGAAAGCCTGGTTACAAAAACAAAACCCAAACAAGATGCCTATACGCATTTGCACACCTGAATGTGAGTTCATGTGTACGGGTCCTGCATGCTACGAAACACCCATCTCCTTGGGCTTAGCCTAGGACAGTTGCAATATTAATATTTTGTATTTTTACAGCTCCTTCAAGATCTCAAGGTACATTAAATGTTAATTAATTCAGCTTCTTGGTTCCCAAAGGTGTATGCAAGCATTGAAATTAAGCAGCATCGTAAAGACAACGGCAGGGCTTGACGAGAACTCCAGATCCTCTGCTCCTCGGTTGCGAGCACTAACTAGGAGGATAATGCTTGCTTGGGTAATTCAGAATGGCTGGCCTGGCTCAGCTTTCTTTTCCCTGGGAGACTAAAAATGCTCTGTTCATAATGGACTCAAATCTCCCTGATTCTGGAAGCTCAAAATTCATTTTCATATCTGGGCCTCCCACTTGTAATTGCAAAGCTTGCCTAACTGCTGCTCTGCCTCAGCTCTGGCTAATTACTACTGTACTCAGCCTGCTATTATGCATCTGCTTTGAAATGCTCCCTCTTCTTTCCACTTGAATTTGCCTTAACACATATCCCTTCACTCTGTTAAAGCATGGATCCCACACGCTTTGTTTTCCATCCAAACACACAGGCTTCTCAGTGCCTCTCTTCTACCAGCTTTCTTCGTTTGTGCTTAGTGCTTGTGTACTTTTCTGATTCATAACCTCTTTTTATCATCATTTTAACCTGTTCTTTTATGGCTCTAGCTTACCTTGCACTGCTGCCCTCATCCATCTTCAGTGTCAGAATGATACACTTTTCCCATTGTAAAGAAAAAAACCCTCTTATCAAGTCATCTGGTCCTTGTCGGGCTGCCCTCTTTCATAGACCATCCCTATGGTTTCACCTTAAATCAACTTCATCAAACTATTTAACTTAAGACTCTTCTCTGACAATTCAGGCTAACTTCTGCTCCTTCAGCTCAAAAACACCTCTCACCTATCTCTGCAGACCTTCTCCTGGCTAAAGCCAATATACTCTATTCACGTTGTTCTGTGGTTGATTATTTATTACCTCCTTAAGGGACAATAAATGTTCTTCCATACCTTCCTTGGTTTTAGTAACTCTTGCCACTTCCTCGCTTTCTCCACTTGATCATTTCCTCTTAATATCACTGCCATATCCTGAGGAGCTTTATCACTCCCTTCCTTCCTTCCTTCCTTGCTTCCTTCCCTCCTTCCTTTCCTCCTTTCCACTATTTTCTTCTAGGAGATCTTATCTGTTTACATGACTCCAACCACTGTCTTAGCACTGCACTCCTGTGTCTACTTCCATCAACTCACAGATCTCAGCCTTGATCTTTAGGATTGCCTCAGGGATAGAAAAGAGATCTACCATGAGTCGGAAGGCAACTGTAGCACCTTCCAGGCAGGTGCTCCACAACTGAGATGTAGCTACTCTTACCTACCTTGACAATTCAGCATTTTCCTCTACAGCTTTCCTGACCTTCACTTTGTTCTCTTAAGTGCATTCAGAATGGTCTTCTGCTATGAACTTCTCACCACCTTAGTTCCTTTTCTTCTCAGCTAGTTTTAGCCACCTGAAAGTTAAACAACTGATCTAAACTAGTCACTTAGATGGCGTCTATGAATGGTGAATGATGAGAAGCGAGCACACCCAGAGGTGCCTTTTCCACCCATCATTCATGTCACCAATTCAGATACCTCCACTGATGACAGAACAATTAGCTCAGGCTATGCTTAGCTTCCAGGGGGTTGAGACAAATCACCTCTTTCTATGTCTCTATTAGTTTCCTTGACTCAGCCACAAATTCAAACATACAACCTCTGTGCTGCATCAGCGGAATCAGCCTTTATCATTCAGTTGTTATTCTCATCCACACTTTGTCTCTTTACACAGACTGCTATACCTACATTAGCCTGTTACACTTTCATCTGCTCCTTTATTGAGAACCTTCACTTAGAAAGCTTACAGAGGAATCTGCCATTCTCTGCCTTTATTTATCTTTTTCTGATTGCACCCATTCATCATTTTTTGTCTGAAATTGAAACCGCAGGTTGCATTGGGATGGGATGATGTTTCTTATCAATTTTCAAAGACCCTGTCATGATGATTCTGATTTTTGTTTTAAATCTCTAGGTATCTCTGTAACCAGGATAAATATTTTTAATCATTCAAGTAGCAATTTCGCTATGAGGCAGACTGCATTTATGCTGTGATGTCATTGGGTCCCCCCTCCCCTGCCTTACTTTTATATCTCATGTTTTTGTTATTCTAATGTTTATGAAAGGTGAGAGATAAGCTTGAAGAGTGATACCCTTTGTCTGCTGAAACAACTAGAGCTCCTGAGAACTCATGGAAGAGCACTTCTAGGCGTAAACAGACTGTCCTGTCATCCTCATCACCATTTAATCTTTTGAGCATTCATTTGAGGTGGACAAGAAAGCAAACAATGCCAAAGTCCATTTTCTGCAAAGAAAAGTAATTTTTCATTTTGAGAAGCACTGTTACATAAAAGTTCATCACCATGCATCACTACCCTGCGACTCACTCAGAATGCACCTTCCCAATTCTGCCAGTGTACAGCCTTGGATAATCTTTTCACCTTTCTGGTGTTCAACCTGTCCTCATCTGTAATTTGACTTCCTCCTCCTTTGGGCAGGAGATTGGAAACTCCAGAGTAGAAAGCACCAAGCATGTGCAAAACATCATCATTATTATTATTATTATTATTATTATTATTATTATTATTATTATTATTGGAAAAAAGACCAAACCAACCAACCAACCAAAAAAACCAAACCCAAACTGTACCAAGAGCAATAATCATTAACAATACAAGAGAGAAACGGGTTCTTCAGATGTGCTATTGTCCTAGTTTTTGGGTAGGAGCACAGAGAAAAAATGAAGCTTCTCAAAACACAAATACGGGACTGAAACAACAAATAGGTGATCCTTGCTAATAAAGCTGAGGAGGTACATACAAGGTATGCTAGTATGTTAAACTAGCAGGATTAATTCTGCCTTTTCCTGTGATTAGCAGCATCACACAGCTAGTCACCTACTGAATCAGAAAAATCTCAACTCCCCCTGCCACTGCAGTACTTTTTGTTTTTAAAGCAGAACTCTCTCACTGGTGGCAGAATATCTAGGGAGGAAGAATGAGAAATTGAAATGTTAGTGAAAGCTGACTAATGCAAAAAAGACAGAGGACTCCTCCATCTGTTGGGTGTTGTCCCCTCCATTTTCTCTCAAAAAAGACAACCTTGGTGCATCACTCTAAGTTAGGTAATTGCGCCCCATCAATCCAGACAAATGTGTAAGTAGGCAACCAAAGAGTAAAAGGAAACCCACAAAAAGCAAGCGTGGGAAGCGAGCTGATGAATTGAGTTGCCTGCCCAAACTAATCTACATTCTTTCAGCAGTCATCACAATTGCTGTATTTCGATTAACATAGCTTGATTTGACATTTCATCAAGATTCCTGGAGACCTCAACAATGATTTTGTCACCCCAACTGGCTCCAGATCAATAGGGAGTCCATTTCAATTCCATTTTTCAAATTTGCTACAGCCTCAGGGACTGTTTTAATCCATTGCAGAAACATGCTGGACTATATTAGTCGAGATATGAACAATTTTTTGTAAAGCTTAAAGAGGTGAATACTTCGAAAACAGCCTGAAATACTACAGAAAAATGCAGGAAGAGTGTTGTACCCTTTCTCTAAACCAAATTAACTTTCCAAGTGTACTAAGGGCTTGTCATCAGGTGAGTAACACTCAAGATTGCAGAAGGCTTGAATTCTAGTGCAGTAGGTATTTCTGGGTAACCTGAATTCTACTTGTGTTTGGGTACTATCTGTTTACATAAATTTAAACCCTTTCAAGATGGGTTAAGCCCAATAGCTGTTCCTGAATGGCGCTTGTGGGGACAAGTCCTTAGACAGACATATTCTAACAAAACTTAGATTTGAAAAAATAATGATATGTAAGCTAAGAAACACGTATTATGGTTAAGAGGGACACTTCAAATGGGGACACTTTAAAATTAAGGGATAGTGCTGGGCAAAGAGCAACATAGTTGGCACAAAGGAGTTTTGGAAACTACGGGGTTGTCTGGACTAGTTACTCTTTTGTCATACATACAGCTACGTTCCCGTACTCTGGGAAAGAGCTGTCACTCTTTCAGCTCCAATATTTTAGGTCAAACCTTAGAAAACTTATATTTAAGAGATTCTGTCCTCTGCCTAGACCCTCTTCATGTCTTGCATAAGACCACAGTTATTAGAGCAATGCTCTAACAGATTGCCACTCGCTTACATTCTGTACCTCACTCCATCAAAGCACTGAACTGGTGCATCTATGCTATTCAAAGGACATCGGCCCACTTAATCAACTCTAAACTTGTTTTATACCAACATATCATCTTCTCCTCTGTTGTGATCGAATTTTCTGGCAGCTTAAAATGTTCTCTGGGAAACTTGACACTGATCATGCGAGGCTCCCTTCACCCTTGCCCTAAGGTAAGGGGAGATGCCACCTCCCATAACACACTGGAGCCTGCCCGCAACAGCTGGAGCTGCATATCTAGACAATAACTGTCTGTAAAGTGTTCTGAACTACATGTACACACCATTCAATCACTAATTGCAAAATCTTGTACTTAATTCAGAAGAAAGAACTTCCTGTAATGTAGAAGTAATGGGTTAAACATAGAGTGTTTTTAAGTGGCTCAGCTATACAATAGAGAATAATTAGGTATCCATAATAAGGCAGTTTAATAGTATACTAAATGACATTCCCCCACATAGGGTGTAATTAGTTTCACGTACTTCACACATTCATGCGAGATGTCAGACTGGAAGATTATTATTGTTTTTTCATATCTGATTTTTAGTTAGAACTAGTTTGTCTGTGCATCTTCCTGCTCATTTGAGGATTAACAGTACATTATTTTTGGAATGAGATTCCCGTATGACATTTCTCACATTGCTGTTAATTTTCTTTCCTGGCCCCTTTTCAGTACAGTGCATGTAGTTTCTACTGTTTGATTTATTAAATTCAACATACCGAAGCACTTGCTCAGATTGGTCTGTTTGTCAATGAAGACTTTAGCAGAGATAACATTTCCAAAAGGCATGAACATCTGCAGAATGTCCTGGTCTCCAAACTCCTGGGGGAGGTGGTAAATAAAGAGGTTTGCCCCTTCTGGACCTTTAGAAAGATAAAAGAAAAAAAAAGTATGAAAATAACTATTACAAGAGCTATATTTAATCTGTTTTTCCATAATACTTACTGAAGGTGATGGTCAGAAAGCATTTTACTTTCCAACTTTGAAGGAACAAAAGCAAGTGGATCATCAAAGGAACAGAGCTGAAATGCAGCTCTTTAGAGCATCCTATCTTGAAAAGCGTTTACTTGATAACTCTACTACAGAAGTTAAACTGCAGCCTCTTTCTTCCAATTTACACACGTGTCTTTCAGTATAATTAGGGTTAGGAAAACGGGTATACAATGTATTACTCTCTTACAATACCCCAAGAACTGCACAAGGAGTCCTCTGCTACCTCAAGGACCTGTATGGGCTTGTCAGTTTAATTCTAGTTGTGGGAACTTGTGGAAACGCAATAAGCTGAGCTCAGATTTGAGTATCATAGATTTAAACTCAAAGGACATGAAACTGGTGGGGATGGGAATAAAAAGGATACAACAAAGCAAACCTTGTGACTTGGAAATCAGGGAAGTCAGAGAGAGAAAGATACTCAGAATTTAAATTTGTAGTGACTCATTTCAAAATGACAGTTTTTTTTTAATAAAAATTCCCCATAGAAAGGAAAGCTCATCTCCTAGAAGAAACTGTGTAAAATAACAAAAAAAAAAATTCAAAACAAAGTAGTTGGGTTGAAATTAAAATGGATTTAGACAAAGTTGAGTTTGCAAAGAAAGGTGCAACCTCAAAAGTGCTTTGAATATTTTTCTTACAGCCAAAATTTGACATACACATTATTAGTGTTCTTGGTTTAAACACTCAACCTAGCACTAATAGGTTATTTTTTCCCCATCTCAATTTCTCCTTTACAATAACATAATGAAAATGAGCAAGGGACACCTTGAAGAACATGATCTATGATGAAGCCAAACACGTGGCTTTCGCTTGCAGACACCAGAAGCATAAATGGTACAAGAAGGGAACAAACATTTCTGGTAAAAACACATCTAGAATAACCTGTTTAAGTATTCCCTTGCTTAATAGAAACTAAGTGTGCCTCAGATGTAATGTCCTTAGTTTTCTGGAGAGGAAGAGGAAAGCACGCATCAGATTTATGGAGTACCTTCTGCAACAGAGTCATGACGCCTCACCTCTCCATTAGCAGAAGAACGAGGCTGGCTGCTCTCTTTCAGCCTGAAGGAAAAGGCTGCAATGCTTGCCCAAGAGGGGGATAAATGGATTAGAATAAAGATGTTTTTAAAAAGAAAAATGTTTCTTCAGGGGTGAAAAAAAAAGCAAAAAAAATTGCCATCTGGAACTTATTTCTTCTCACGGCAAGTAAACTATCCTTTCCATAAAATAATATTTCTTAGAATAGTAAGAAAAAAACTTATCAAACAATAATTTAGAGCATATGCACGAAGCAGTTCACAGTGCTTCAGCATTTAATACTTGCACAGCATTTTTCTCTGGTATTTGTTTATCCTCAACCACTCCAGACTCTTCACCATTCCCTCAGAAATCATGTTAAGAGACAAAAGATAACTGTCAGTATACAATGATGGAATTTACTCACTTTAACTTAAACCCTTACTAACAGAAACAAGACATATAACAAAACCCCTTGTATTTTAAAAGGGACACTGTCAATTCATAATAATAAAAAGTAAGCCTACATATGATATGAATGTTCATAAACTGAAAAAAATTAAAATATTTAGAAAAAATCAAACTGTCCTCCACTATGTATCTTACAATGACATCAAATAAATAATTTCTTTCTGGTGTCAAAGAGTCTGTTGTCACTGGCCAAAGTGAGTGAGATGGAAGATAAATGCAGAGAACACAAAAAAATGAGGAAAAAAAAAGTTGATTAAAAAAAAATCCTTTCATTTTAAATAATCCAAGCTGTTAGCAGTAAATGAAGTAAGGAATTCAGAGAAAATATACATTTTCACTCCAGTGTCCCTATAGAATAGCTAGCTGGGGGAATGCCAAATTTGTCTTCCTAGGAAACACATCCCGTAACAGTACAAGATACTATTTTAAAAGAGGATAAAAAAATTTCTCTCAAGGATTTTATACTAGGTTTATTTCCAAAGGTTAGCCCTGGCAATAACAGTAGTGACAACATAGATACAGATACAACCTTAGAAAGCGTGCAATATTTTCCTGTCCTTCTAGAATTATCTGGAAATTAGGATGAGAGAAAGCAATGAAAACAGAAACAAACCCCCAAAATGCCCGGGAAGTGTGCAGGGGAACGGAAGAGGGGAAAAGGGTAACCTCATTTTCCTAAACATCGTGTGATTAGTATTCATTTATTCTTAGCAGCAACTTCCTGAGTTTTATTTGCTGTTGGCGCGGGGAGAGGGGGCAATCATTCACTTAGTTGCTTCCCTTGCAAGACCCACAATTAAGCAAAGAACCACTCAAAGCGAAAACGGATCTTGTAATTAACTCAAAACCTTAAACCTAATCAGATTAACTCCGCTATCACAGAAAATAGAAACCAGAAGAGAGAATGGCATCCATGAAGGGATGATTTTTGTTACCGGTGCCTTTTTACGTGGTAGTTGGTAAATGCATTTATATAAGAATCACAAAATGGCTGGGGTTGGAAGGGACCTCTGGAGATCATCTAGTCCAACCCCCTGCCAAAGCAGGTTCCCCTAGAGCATGTTGCACAGGGTCACGTCCAGGTGGGTTTTGAATATCTCCAGAGAAGGAGACTCCACAACCTCCCTGGGCAGCCTGTTCCAGTGCTCTGGCACCCTCAAAGAAAGAAGTTTATCCTCATATTCAGATGGAACTTCCCATGTTTCATTTTGTGCCCATTGCCCCTTGTCCTGTCACTGGGCACCACTGAGAAGAGTCTGGCCCCATCCTCTCGACACCCACCTCTAAGGTATTTGTAAGTATTGATAAGATCCCCCTTCAGTCTTCTCTACTCCAGGCTAAACAGACCCAGCTCCCTCAGCCTCTCCTCATAAGAGAGATGCTCCAGTCCTCTGATCATCTTTGTAGCCCTCCGCTGGACTATGTCCAGTAGTTCCTTACAAAAGTTCCATCCTTAAGAAAGAATGGTCAGTAAGGTGTAGCTTGAAGGACAGATGGTTAAAAAATGAATTACATTAAAGTTTAAAAAAACCCCAATACTAAACAGGAGAAAACTGAACAAAATAAAAATGAAAGATTAGTCTACTCGAGGCCCTTTGTTAGGCCTCTGTGAAGAAACAAACACATGACACCACTTTCACTTGGCCGAACGGAGTTGGTTCGGCGTGGGGCTTGCTCCGCCGTCAGCGGGCACTTACCTTCCTTCTGGCTGCCCGCTGCGCTTTGCTGCTGCAACAAGCTCTGACTGTACAACGTCGGGAGCGCGGCGGCAGCGTACTGCTGGATTCCTGAGTAGGCCTGGGTGAGCGCGTCCATCGTGCCGGCCGTACCGTTCGTCAAGCCTGTTGCGCCGAGTCCTCCGTTCAGGGCCGCCATACCTGAGAGCATTTGAGCAACTTTACAAAAAACCCAACAATAGAGAAAAGAAATTGCACTTGTTCATTAGTGCTTTCCGAAAGTCGTTGGTATTATATGACACTAACAACGACGGCAGTGCATGCAGCTTGGCACTTCACCAAATGGGACTGCAAACAAAGAAACACAACTTTGGCGTCAGGATCACTTTAGCACAAGGGTTGCACAGTCAAACGGACTCGCATGCAGCCTGCTACTGGCAAGTACTAGAGCTCGGTGCTCCTGAAAACCTCTCTGCCCACCCTCCTTGACATCCGTTCCGCTGAGGGTATTTGAAGCTGGTGGTGTGGGACTCGTTTGACCTGCATCCATGCAAGCTGGACACTGGGAAAAAGCGGTCTGCAAGGAAACCAACTCTTTCTGACCAGAGTCTTTATCAACAGGACATGACCACACCATATCAGGAGTGTTTTGCTTATACAGAGTTAGCAGAGAACCCTGATTAACAGCATTTTGAAACAACCCTCCATACACTTATGGGCTTCATCCCTTAGGTTTGCTGTAGAAAGATGGACTGCAATGCTCTGTGCTTCTACCCTCCTCCTCCAGTTACTCCAGTTACTCCAGAAGAGATGAACAGCAGCACATCTGGAGTGACTAAAAGTGCTTCATCCAGACCAGACATCTTTCACGAAGAAACAAAAGCATTTGGTTCTAGCAATGTCTTTCTTCTCACTGGAAGCAAAGCCTCATATTTTTTTTTCTTTAAAGCGATTCTACATCCTGATAAATATCAGAATAATTTAACTGGGATGACTGCCAGAGAGGAAATTTCAGACTGGATTGCTAGCTGTGTGGAAAATGGCATCCCTCATCCCTGCAAACAGCACGGTCTGCAAAGGAAGTTTTACTACTCTGACTCGATGGTGGACAAACTCCTGGGCTACAGCCTCTCTCCTTTGCTTCTATACATCATCATGGATCCTAAATGAACCACGTTGAAGTTAACAGTGTTAACACTTATTTTTTTCAGAAATTCCAGAAAAAAGTGAATTTTCCCTGTTAGAGTTACAGTCTCTTGGCAGTTTAAGGGGTGGCAGAGTTCAGAGACCTGCTCACTGCCGACACCTCCGATGTGTGTCAACCAGAGGAGTAAGCACTCATACGGACTGAGAGTTAAGCCATGTTTTCTGCACAACTAGCTGTCCTGTGCTCTACAGTTTTTAGGTGAAGAGCTCACAAACAACTTAAAAGGGCTTAATCAGGCCCCTCAAGGTACAGTAGATCAGTCACCAGAAAAATGGGGCACCCAGAACCACCAGTGACCATTTCTTAGACATTGACTGCGTAGTTGGCAAAAATGATGGGTGAAGAGGTGACTGGTGGAGTCGTATTAAGATCCACAGGCTAGGAACATCGAAGTAAAAGAGGGAGCTTAATTTCAGAGCAATAATAAGGGGTTATATGCAAATTGGAGAAAAGTGAGGAAATTAAGCAGAGGACACTTTATAGTGAATTAACAATGAAATCTATTAGACTGGGAACCAATCTTCAAGGAAAATGGCATAAGCCTTATCACACGAGTAATTTAGAGATAGAAAGAATTCTGCAGGGAATTACCCTGCATTGACAGAGGAGGATAAAGATGCTGACCTACTAGTTTTCTTCCATCTCTTATGTAGATTCGAAAAGTGTATTCCTATGAGTCTCTGATAATCAGGACAATTGCTCAAGTGGCACCTTTCTGGCTCCACCAGAGCCTGTGCCAATTAAGAGAATCGTACTGCATAAATTATACCTTTTGATATTACTATAATTTGTGTGACTAAACACTTGACAGAGATGTGATATTCTTAGCCTTTCCTTAATAAAATGTCTCGCACTTTGAAGATTTCTCTTTCCCCTCCACCCCACTTCAGAGCATCGCTGCATCCTGACAGGAGGTACTGGCTGCCACTATTGTGAACAAAACCCTTTGTCAGAGCACAAGAGGGCCAGATATTTGTTGTATAATGGTTCCAGGTTTAAAACAAAAACCTTCAAACCAAGATAGCTTGTGAAGCATCTTATATCTAAAAGACAGGACAATTGGAAAATGCAGATTCAACATAACAAGAACAAGAACAACAACGACACCAGTAATAATAATGATAATAATAATTTGATCCTGAGCGTGACCTTAACCTGCTCTGGTGTTTTTGTACTCAGGTTTGTGTCATTGCTTGCATGTGTGTACACACAGCATTGGTTAAAGTAAAGGCTCCTGATAAAACAGCTTGTATCTCTCCTTTTATTATAGCGTTGAAATAACTTGATAACAGAGGAAGCATTAGGATAACATGTTATCTTTCGTGAGTCATCAGCGTATTAGATAAACATGCTTTGTGTTGCAGTGGGTAGCATCCTCCCCCTTCTTTCACTTAGAATCAATAGTCCCTTCCCATCAAATGATTTCAGATTAGCAAACAGCCAGACAGCCCCGGCTCAGCACACTGCTTCTGGGAAGGGCATGGCTACTGCTACGGCAGCGCATGTGTCTAAACACACTTCCCTCCTGAGCAAAACAGATCTGCAGAAAGCTCTCAAAACATTTTTCCTATTCTCCCTTTTTACATTTGTACAAAATCTGCAAGGTCCAGCTGCACTTACACATCTCTACCATCTCTATTATCTCTACCAATGCACCTCAGTCTGGTAGTGAACTCTGGTCCCTTCCTCAGTTCTGTGAAATAACCTCTTGGAATCTCTAATCTACAGCCTTCTACTTTTTTGAGTTACTTTACATAATACAGAAGTGACAATGCTTGGCAAGTCCAAAGGTCTCTTAAAGTGTTTTCCAAGCACATCCAAATTTGTCACGTATAGTGTTATCTCCGTTTTACAGATATAAATATGGGGGCAGAAAGGCTAAGTGATTGCCCTGGGTTCACAGGCAAATATTGTGCCATAGCTGTCCGGTATCCTGAATCCACGGTCTTCTTTCTTAATGGCAAAGAATCTCTTCCTCTCTTTTCATTCACTTTTCCTCATTATTCATAATTCTTTTTGTTAGTTACATTATTTAAATTTACATGCCCAAAGGAGATAGTCTAATGTTTTGTTATTTATGGTTTTAGACGCTTCAAGCACAACTGAGGGAAGACTGGGTGAATCCCCGCATGTATGTACAACTGATGCCAAACCCTTGGAGACAGTTAAACTTACCATACTCCACTTTCTTTAATTTTTAACGCCTCCAGACATCTTTCTACAATGCTTCTCTCTACAATGAGAGCATTATCAGTCTCCACAGCCCAGCTTCTTTTTCATGGACCCAGCCAGGATCCAGAAAACTGACAGAAGTCTGCTAGTGAGCTCAGTTTGGAAGACATTCTCCCTGTGATTCTCATACAGAGCAGGACATGGCTTCAACAGAAGAGTACCTCCTCCAACACCCCTGTGTAAATCAATGCCCAAGCCCAGTGCTACCTTGTGATTTATTTTTGGGTTAAGCTTCACTTGACTTTGCTTTGGATTGCTCTTGTTAATTCTCCAATTAGAAGCACATCACTCAATTTCAACTTCTCTGCACAATCACTTCAGGAGCCTCCATGACCAAATGATGTTTGAATGTTTTTACTGGAGTGCTTGTGACCACAGCATAATGTGAAACATCAGAGTCATCGAATGTGAGGCTTCCCAAAGGCAAACTCCTAGGTAGGCTTGAGTGTGAACAACTGGATCAGACATGGTCACGAGGAAAAGCACTGACTCATCATTAAAATAGACAGGCGAGGTTGTTATAATTTGAATAATGCTTTGCTTTCACTAGCATTAGAAGTACCTGAAATTGATAATCAGTGTCACCCTTTTGACAGAAACAACATTGTCTTGTGTTGAGGGGAAGCAGTTTTCCCTCTTTAAATGTCTCTCATATACGTATATACATAGACATATCCACATACATTTTGTGAGTACTATACACATACAGATATTCTAGGCACGTACACTCTCTGTGTCCATAAAAACATCCATGAAGAAGATTTGGGACTGAAGCCACTGTTGATACAAGTCCATGTAAGTAATGGTGACTTAAAACAAGATGAAATTTGGTGCTAGGTTGTGAGTACGTCATTAATACTTCAAATGACACATGCAGATAGTTTGCACACACATTACCTCAAAATACTTGCTGAGAAAATGTAAACTCTTTGCTTGTAGCTTAGCAAGAGTGCAACAGAAGGGTTCCCACGCAAAGTCAAGAGCTCATAGGTGATTCATTCTTGCTCGGTCTTGATGAAGGGGACATTATCTTGGAGTGCTACAGTGTGCCTGGGTTCTTAGTACTTGTGGGAGGAAAGGAGTGGGATGCCATACTCTGCTTTTGATATTGTGACTTCTTATAAACCCAGTAAAGCACAATGACTGTTTATCGGGAAAGGACATTTAATGATTTCTTATGACAGGGTAGCTCTCTTACTAACAGAGCTCATGAGAGGAGATGAGATAAGTTAGCTTTTCATGCATGCATTTTTAGTGGCTTGCTTTAATACTAATGTAATAATAAGAAAGGAAACTAACATCCGCCATTTGGGGATCTAATACTTACTTTTCTTAAGTTGTTCTTGAGTCCTATTTACTATGAGGTTGTTTGTGTGAAATACACACGTCCTTGCCAGAAGCAAGACCTGTTTTTGTACAAGACCCCATGCAACCACTTGACATCACTACATGGACATCCATTAGCCCCTTTCCTTCCCAACTCCCAACAATGACAACCAGAGATCACAGAACAAAAGGATTGGGTGAGCAGCCAAGTAACAGTGACAAAAAGGACATCATGCAGAGCATCAGAGTGAGCAAGAGATACTGAGGAGGACATCCATTCCTGGGGGTACATTATGATGGTCATGGACTGGCAAAGACCAAATAGATTCCTTGCATTGCAAAAGGAAATGCAAGGAGCAAGAGTAGCAAAAAAAAAAAACCAGAGGGGGAAAATGCAGCTGGACAGATCTCTTCCATTGCAGGCAAAGGTGAAGTCATCATAGCAGAAACAAAAAAAAAGAAACTCTTCTTCTTCAGGAAAATCTTGACCAAGGCTAAGAACAAGGAAGAATTTTCTAACAACTACTGGCATCTACTTAACTGGAGATGCCAGGGTTTGTTTAAGATGCCATAAGATAGATGTGCATGCTCTGATATTACAGGTGACTGACTGCATCATTCTTTTATACTTGCCAATTAGAAGACAAAGACTTGCCTTCATTTTAAAAGTATGTTGCTCTCAAGCCAATTTGATAATTCCTACAGACATTTTAAAAGGACTGCTTCTGTGGCAAACATCTTTCTTATCACTACATTTCTGAGTGAGGTTTTGTACATTGGGGTGATATCCCTGCTGTCAGACTCCCTAAATGAAAAAGGAGCCTCTCCTATAACCTAGGTAACCCAAATCCCTGGTGACACTTCTTTTACCTTCCATACGCCCTGCAAGAAAAGGAGTCTTTGTGCAGGGACCCAAGGGACTTCACTTTGCAGAGAAAACTATGTGAAACTAAAAGACGCCAGAACTGCATATGTACCATGAACGGAACTAGATCAAGTTGACCCCCTTACATTCTATATATATTAAAAATAATCATATCATCACTTTACAATTGATAGTTTTAGTGGCATGATTACTGGGGAAGGCTGTCCACCACAGCAATAAATACTCACTGTTTACGGTACCTGCTAGTGCATTAATATTATTCAGTCCAACAGTAGCTCCAGCCAATCCTTGGAGAGTACCCAGAGAAGTCAAAGAATTCATGGCCGCACCAGCTGTGGAATTAGCAGTTGATGCAGCCACTAAAAGGAGAAAAAAGCAAGGCAAAATTAAGGCCATATTTTGCTGAGCATAACAACAGGGCTACTTGCAAGAAAAAGAAAAAAAGAAAATGAGACCAACAGACCAACCTTGTTCAAGATATTACTAGTATGCTCGTTCATGGAAAGCGTTGATAAATCTTGAACTGCAAAGACTGGATCACAAAATTTAGCATTGTGCTATTATTTGCAAACATAATACAGAAACAATAAATATGGGATCAGTCATTTTCTCAAAAGTTTGTCAATCAACAAGCATCCCAGGCTGATCAGCTAACCAGACTATTGAGATTTTGCCACATTTTAAACTCTATCATTGAAAAAAAATAGAATTACTCATCGTAATTTTGTCATACAACAGCTTTCTGTTCTGGTCCCCAAGTGTTCTAAGAGAAATTTTAATTATTCTAAGTGAGACACTATGCAATTATGGCTCTGCTCTAGGACACTGTATGAACATCATTTAAAGCCTTGAAGTTTAAAAAAAGAAGAATGACCAGCCAAATACAAAATGTAACTACTATCCATTTTATTGCAGGCTTTTAGCCTGGCCTTTCTACTTAACTAGTCATGTATATGCACCCCATAGATGATACTATATGCATCCCCAAAAGCTCTGCCAGAGGGAAAGTTGAGGCTCAGGTGGAGAAAAGGTCCTTGCTGCTACAATGCCAAGGGAATTGGCATTGTAGAGTCAACACTAGAGTCAATGTAGCCTCACTGATGAATGAGGTGGGGGCCCTGGAGACAGAGGATAAAAAGAAGGCGGAATTACTGAATGCCTTCTTTGCCTCTGTCTATACTGCTGGAGGCTGTCCTGAGGAGCCCCGGACCCCTGAGGCCCCAGAGGAAGTCAGGATAGACGAGGAGTCTGTCTTGGTTGATGAGGGCTGGGTCAGGGACCAATTAAGCAATCTGGACATCCATAAATCCATGGGCCCTGATGGGATGCACCCGCGGGTGCTGAGGGAGCTGGCGGAAGTCATTGCTAGGCCACTCTCCATCATCTTCGCTAAGTCGTGGGGAACGGGAGAGGTGCCTGAGGACTAGAGGAAAGCGAATGTCACTCCAGTCTTCAAAAAGGGCAAGAAGGAGGTCCTGGGTAACTATAGACCGGTCAGCCTCACCTCCATCCCTGGAAAGGTGATGGAACAACTTGTCCTTGGTGCTCTCTCTAGGCACATCAAGGATAGGGGGATCATTAGGGGCACTCAACATGGCTTCACCAAGGGGAAGTCATGCTTAACCACCTTGATAGCCTTTTATGAGGACGTAACCTGGTGGATAGATGATGGTAAAGCTGTGGATGTGGTCTATCTCGATTTCAGCAAAGCGTTTGACACAGTCTCCCACAGCATCCTCGCAGCTAAACTGAGGAAGTGTGGTCTGGATGATCGGGTAGTGAGGTGGATTGTGAACTGGCTGAAGGAAAGAAGCCAGAGAGTGGTGGTCAATGGGACAGAGTCCAGTTGGAGGCCTGTATCTAGTGGAGTCCTTCAAGGGTTGGTACTGGGACCAGTACTATTCAATATATTCATTAATGACTTGGATGAGGGAATAGAGTGCACTGTCAGCAAGTTCGCTGATGACACAAAACTGGGAGGAGTGGCTGACACAACGGAAGGCTGCGCAGCCATTCAGAGAGACCTAGACAGGCTGGAGAGTTGGGCGGGGAGAAATTTAATGAAATATAACAAGGGCAAGTGTAGAGTCCTGCATCTGGGCAAGAACAACCCCATGTATGAGTACAAGTTGGGGACAGACCTGTTGGAGACCAGCGTAGGGGAAAGGGACCTGGGGGTCCTAGTGGACAGCAGGATGACCATGAGCCAGCAATGTGCCTTTGTGGCCAAGAAGGCCAATGGCATCCTGGGGTGTATTAGAAGGGGTGTGGTTAGCAGGTCAAGAGAGGTTCTCCTCCCCCTCTACTCTGCCCTGGTGAGGCCGCATCTGGAATATTGTGTCCAGTTCTGGGCCCCTCAGTTCAAGAAGGACAGGGAACTGCTAGAGAGAGTCCAGCGCAGAGCCACGAAGATGATTAAGGGGGTGGAACATCTCCCTTATGAGGAGAGGCTGAGGGAGCTGGGTCTCTTCAGCTTAGAGAAGAGGAGACTGAGGGGTGACCTCATGAATGTTTATAAATATGTAAAGGGCAAGTGTCATGAGGATGGAGTCAGGCTCTTCTCAGTGACATCCCTTGACAGGACAAGGGGCAATGGGTGCAAGCTGGAACACAGGAGGTTCCACATAAATATGAGGAAAAACTTCTTTACGGTGAGGGTAACCGAACACTGGAACAGGCTGCCCAGAGAGGTTGTGGAGTCTCCTTCTCTGGAGACATTCAAAACCCGCCTGGACGCGTTCCTGTGTGATATGATCTAGATAATCCTGCTCCGGCAGGGGGACTGGACTAGATGATCTTTCGAGGTCCCTTCCAATCCCTAACATTCTGTGATTCTGTGAATGATGAAGGTGGATGAGATGAATCCATCTAAACTACATGTTTAGGAAGAGAAAGAGACTCACTCTCTTGTCATAGGAAAGTAATAAAGCACCTTAGAAAGAGCTGTCATTTAGGATAGGTTAGATGAACTAGAAATGCATGTCTGTCTCATAGAAGGGCCTTGAATAACAAGTGTAGATTAAACACTTCACTTACAGGTAGGTAAAGTTATACCAGATGAATCACGCTCATAAAAGGTGCAGAAGCAATTAGGTTTTTAGCTTGTCTCCTGAGCCCTACTTTAGTGCATCAATCATAAAGACTTTCTTTCTTTTCCTTCCTTGCATTATCTTCTGAAAAGTGAACATTTAAAGTCAGAGTTTTGTTGATGATTTACTGGAGGCACATCATGTCTACACCATGCTTTTTTGCTCCTATTCATTACCTAGCTGTGAAATGGTTAAGACCACTTTTATCTTGATGCTCTTTTGAGCTGTCAAACACATCAGATGACTCAGTGAACCCTCAACAAAGTGACTCTCTAGAGTTGTCAGGCTCCAGTAAGGAAAGTAGGAGGCAACTTTTTCACTCTGTGGGTAAACCTTAAAGCTCTAGCCTACAAATAATCCACCTTTACAACCTTAAGACCCACCAAAGACATGCCTTCACACTCATGAGGCCTCAAAGTACCAAAGACTCTCCTGGTGTGGATCAGGAGAGATTTCCAGATTCCATGAGGCATTCCTTGTCCCCATTTCCCTAGCATCTGCAATGTTAACTTTAATAATTTTATGTTGCAGATAGAAGCAGCTTTGATTATTCAATCTCTCTCCACAAAGGAATACGAAACCAATAATGCCTTTGATTAAAAAAAAAGTAATCAAAAAAACAAAGTAAAAAACCACTTCTGTCAGATAATGTGGGCACCAACACAGAAGAGAGAAAAAAATCAAAGTGAATGAATGTCAGTGAATTCCCTATGACCAACACTGCTCCGTGTTTCTCTTCATGTTCATTAGCAGATCATTTAAATGAAGTATATAAACCTCAGATCTGAAGGATCTCATTGGTTTTGACTGGGCTGAATTCCATCCATTTCTGTTTCAGAGGATTATTACCCTTTTCTCTTGAGGAAACACATATATTTAAGAAATGAGAGAAATGGGGGCTAGGAAACTGCCTGAAAATTACATAAAAGCTCTTGGGGGCAAATAACTCCTGCGAACGAGAGTGATACGCTTATGGATTGTCAACACATCTGTTGGAGAAGGCAGAAAAACCTGATTAAATCCTTTCCTCTTGCACAGCCCACAGAGTGCATCGTGGTGGCTCTTATCTAGTCTCACTGCTCAAACACATGCGCTCCAGGGATGGCCAGTATAAGGCCAAATCTCTTTTCTTCTTTTATTGTTATCAAGTTCCTCTATTCCATCAGACAAACACAGAGCAGGTGCCTCAGTGATTCTCCCATTTGAAGCTGCAATGCAGATTATCTAGTTTGCCTAAATAATGACTTGGCATATAATCAATGTAAAACACTAGTTGGGAGCACTGAAGCACATCAGAAATCAGTGTTTTGTTTTTGTGGCTATTTCTTCTGCTTAACAGTGATCTGTCTCACAGATCCACTGGGACAATGCTTTTTCCTCTTTGGCTTATTATTTCCTTGAGGAGAAAGAAACTGAAGAAATTGTGTGGTTTCCATTATCTTCTTGAACACGGGGTGAACAGAAATGAAGTGAGCTCCTTTTGTTAGGACACTTGTAAAGGACAGATCCAGCACCTTGCTGGGTGAGTTTTCCAAAGAGACTCCACACTAGTTATATCTCCTTCTCTTTGACTGAGACCTGCGCATATGAAATAAAGATGAAGACAGTGATGAGCTAAAATACTATCATAAAGGGTCCATAAAAGGTCCAAGATATTGAGAGAGGTGAAAAATTCTCACAAAATGCTGGATAAAACCAAGAGATGAAGCAATGGTATTCCTTGTCCCTGAAAAACTTAAAGGGAGTTGAAACAAAAGTAAGAAGATCCTACAAGACACGTGTGGAGGCTTAAGCCAGTTGAAAGTTTTTACCTCCTGTGCTCCCAGAATATGTTGAAATCCATCTAAAGACAGGACTATGCTTCTCCTGTCCTTTGCCCTTTTCTAGTTTCTTTCAACCAAAAAATCGTAGCATATATTGAACCAAAGGGACAAAAGAAAAATCACACGCCTTTGGTAATGGTAGATGACTGCACTACTTTGGGGGAACCTGTATAACTCTCTCGTGTCAGCAAAGCTCTTGGTCTCCGCAACTGCTCAGAGTAATGGCAAAGGAAGTATAATTCACTGTCGGAATAGTGTTATTCTATATTTATGGCTTTTAGTTGTCCAGATGACAAAAACAGATTGGATACCTACCGAACTTATAAATTGGTTTTTACCAGGTTCCCCTGCCACCAAATAAATTTAAAGAAAACATTTCACAACTTCCTCCATCCTCCGCACCAGACATTGCTGCTCTGAATTGAATCACTTCACAGTGCTGCTTAATAAACAGTAGGCATCTGTCTCCAGGTACTTAGACAGCTTGATGTACGGAGCTGTAGTGCCACTAGGAATTGCTCTCTTTGTGCTACCGGTGCACCAGCATTTGGTGTAACAGTGATGAAAATCAAAACACACAAAAAAACTGCAAATGACTTGGGCTTCTGGTGTCACTCTGTATGGCACACCCGCTATCCACAACATTTGGTGTATTATTTTTCTCTTTATACTGGGAATTTTATCCTTGCCTCCTTAAAACCTAGATATGTCAAGGACTCAGTATGTTTCTAGGGCAGTATTAAGTGAGTTAGCTAGTATTGAAGCTAGGGGAAGAGATTCAGCAGACTGGAGCTCCGGCCTGATGAACGCTGTCTGAATATACAATAGTTGGTGAAGAACAGAGCTGCTTTTTACCAGCTGCACCAATCATTCCCTCACAATGTTAAGCCCGGAATAAACATCAGAACATGATAGATAAGATTTTGTCTAGTCAAAGGAACTTTTTACTCTCTAACATCAGTCATTGGAATAAGCCGGCAACTTTCTCAAAGAAGCTGTTGCTCAATCAGAGACTATTGGCAGGAGTTACAGGGTTGAATCCTTTGGCTGTTGTTGCAAGAGTTCAGACAAGATGTTCATCATATTCCCCACTGACCTTAAAAATCTACTAATACGTGAAAATAATATCACAGCATTGGATAAAGAGGTCAGTTTAGACTTGTAAGAGTAAAGAGTTGTCCTGTAACCTGGAGAAAAATCTTGCTCCCTTTCCTGCAGGTACACTGCCTGCTGGTCACGCGTTGCCTTCTCCATCCAGGCCACATACAGAGACTTTACAGAACACTTTAGCATCTCCAACCATGAAAGGTGAGAAGGTTAAAAATGTCTATTTTACTGTTAGTGACCTTAATTCTTCATTGACCCTTCTATTCCCACATTTCTGTGTTAGTCTCACAGCCTTTCTCCTCTTTCTTCCAAATTCAACTCCACTTTAATAAACATCCATAAACTTTCAAATAATACAAATAATATTATTAAGAAGCTGTGAAATGGAGAAGGGCATGGCTGCAGCCTTCCCCCAAAACACCCCCAAATCTCTCCCAACCCCAGCCCTTTGATCTTACCGTGCTTCCTCCATATAACTGATGAATTTTTTGCTATCAGTCAGCTTCATTACGAATAAAGAAACTTGGCCTTTTGTTAATATACTCTTTAACAGACCTTGCTTTAATACAGAGAACACATTTTCATTTGGAGTGGGTGCTCTACACAGTACAGATATTTGTGTTTAACCAGCAATGTTGCATTCACAGAGATTTTTAAGGCTGGAAGGAGCTGGCATTTTCAACTGTTCTCCTCAACACATTTATTTCTGCCTATAAAAGGTTATAGCACCTTTTAGGTTAGAGATTTTTTAAACAGAAATCTAAACTAGCAATGAGCCATTTCCCTTTTAATTTAAATAAAGTTTCAACACAACTCCTAAAAACTATGCCAACCTAGAAAAACAACCAGTATTAGCATAGAAGCTTTTGGCCTTTCTTTTGGCTAGCTTATGTCTATAGAGTCATGATGATTTACATCATCTGGATTTACATCAGCTGGAAAATTAGATTCAGGATAACAGCATCTAGAAAAGGCAATGATGTGTAAATATTTCTTTGGCTTTGCTGTGCACACTGTGGATGGGATTAATTTCCCCACCTTTGGCAGCCTCATTGTTAGTTTAAGTTAGTCTAGCCAAAACTATTATTTTGGGATGTCTGTGAGGTTGAGACCTCCAACTCAGACACCCTAACTTTACATTTCTATGGGCTGAATTGCCCCTCTGGAAGTGCCCCTGTTTCCACTGATTGAGATGGTGAACTCAAAGTAGACAGACCATTCAGAGAGGAAATGTGTTGTGGGATTGATCCCGCCCTTCCTGTCGGTCACATGTTGTATTACAAGCTGATGATCTGAAAGCGAGGGGTCTGCTTTCATCCTGCATGCAGAACCAATGCCAAACCATGCAAACTCAGGAGTCTGAATGTAAACACCTCAATCAAGTCTTGGGCTCACAGAATTGCCTGATGCTGGGCAATTCTGAGTTAACCTGCAGAGGACGTGCACTTTTCTGCAAAGCACACCCCGTCAGAGAAAAGAGCTAGGCAGCAGCGACTTACGCAGTGTTACAAGTATAGGTCATACAAAGTAGGATAGCCTTGCACAAGAGCATTCAGGATGAGCTAAACTACTAGACACTATTGTGGCCTCTCCCAGTTCTGCCTCAAACTTCTTGTGCTGCCCTGGCTAAAGCACTCGCTATGTTTTTTGCTGCAAGATGGGGCTAATTCTGCTTCTTCTGCTACTTGGTGATGAAACAAAGTACTAGATAAACACTCCCTCTCACTGTTGCTTTGAATAAAATGACCTATTCAAATCACACAAGTACCACTACGATGTAGCAGAGAGACGGTTTGCAGTGTGTAGTCGACCCCACTCTTTCCTTAATTTTTTTTGGTAAATGTCTAAGTAATAAAGAACTTTAATGACTTCTCAGCAAAATCATATACCACAGAAAAAAAGGAGTCTCTTGGAAACTCCATACTATATATGCTAACTTGGCATTATTTTATGGGTGGCGATGCGAAGGCTGTGCACTCTCTCCATTCCTCTTCACCTTGTCCTATTCCCTTCCTCCTCTTCCAACACTGGCATACTGTCTGGAAATGACATGCAGTCACACTGCAGGTCCGGGACTAAGGTAGTAAGAATATCAAAGAGGCATTTCAAAGATTTTAAGTGAAGTTTCTTTTTGGAAACATTATTTTGGTTTTAGGGCAAGACTAAAGGAGAGAATGGGCAAAGAAAAGCAAGGGCAGCTTCAGCTCTTTGCCTGCATGGAGGGTTGCTGTAGGCCTTCACCCACCCCATCCATGTGAAGAGAGCAGCTGATGTTTCTGGAGCAGAACCAGCTTTCTGGTACCGCAGAGCTTCAGGGCAGCTCCAAGACCACCTTAACTACACTGGGGCTTTCCACATAGAGGTTCACAACGGTAACTGTGTCAGCCCTGCTGACAGCTTTCCTTTAGGCAGCTCTTTGTTACACTCCACAATTGCCTGTCACTACCTAACGCACGGAACAACAGGAAGCTCAGCCTTTACTTTGATATCAGCTACCTGCTTATCTGTGTTCTGGTCACATCCTGCTTAGTCAGTTGTAGAGGATGTGCATATGTTAAAAAGCAAACCACACCGCTTGGCTGTGAACCATAACTTTGTTCTTGCTGTTTTACTTAATGGAGAGTTTAAATAACTCAGTGTTCAAAGTACTTATTTTGCTCTGGTTAAGACGATACAGTAGTGCACCAGGGATCAATACTACACACAAATTTAAGGTTCAGTATCTCTGTGACTTCAAGCATGAGAAGTTGCAGAGAAAACATGTTCTCTTTTGGGAGAGACTCCTGTCAGCTCTGTGTTGGCGGTTGTCTGAGTCCAGAATCCTCTGTCTTGTACTGAATTTGGGTGTATCTCTCAATTTCTGCAGCTTTCCTGAGCTCACTGACTCCAAGGGCTAGATAAAATAGATCTGACTTAATCTAGATCTGACTTAATCTGCTCCTGACTAAATGGCTGCCATTCAGAGCGATGCAGACAGGCAGAGTTGGCCAACAGCAACCTTATGAAATTTAACAAAGACAGATGCAAAGTCCTGCACCTGGGAAGGAATAATCCCTTTCAGTAACACAGGGTGGGAATGGATGGGCTGGGGAGAAGCTCTGCTGAAAAGGACCTGGGAGGGGCCCTGGTGGGAGGTGACCATGAGCCAGCAGCATGCCCTGGCATCAAAGAAAGCCAACAACACCTTGGGCTGTTGGAACAGGAGAAGAGCCAGGTGAATTTTCCTCTTTACTCAGCACTTGTTAGATCACATCTAAATACTACATCCAGATTTGGGCTCCTCATTGCAAGGAAAACATTGATCAGCTGGATGGAGTTCAGTGAAAGGCCAGTGAGATGGTCAGGGCTGGAGCACTCATCCTGTAACAAGCTGGGCTTATTCAGGCTGGAGAAGATATGGCTTCAGGTGGACCCAAAGCAGCCTCCCAGTACTCATGAGGAGGTTATCAGCTAGACAGAGCAGCAGTGCATGATGGGAGGGCGAGAGGTAAATTGAAACAGATGTTCAGTCCAGATATAAGTAAAAACTTTTGTACTGTGAGGACTGTCAAACTCTGGAACAGATTACCCAGATTTCCCAGTCTGTGTCCTTGGAGGTTTTCCAGGAATTGATTGGATTAAACCGTGAGAAACCTGAGCTCACCTCACACCTGACCCTGCAGGGGGCTGGACTATGGACCTGCTGAGGGACCTTTGAACCTCGATTATTCTATGAACCTATGAAAACTAGAACTGTGCAGTGGAAAAGTAGAAGTCAGGTAACACCGAGGCAGAATGAAAGAAAGCTGAAGAATGAAGATGTGTTGGCAGAAAACTGAACAGGAGATCTGGCTTCTGTTCTTGGGGCTGTCTACAGGAATAGCCACTGAATATGCCACTTAACTCTTGGCTGTGCTTCTGTTTCTAGTCTGCCACAACTACTTTGTGTGTAAAGTTTTGAGGGCTAGATGTACATCTAATAAAAAGAGGTCCTGACCTTGGATGATTCCTTGAGATTTTAGATTCCTCTTAGTTTCCTTTAGATTTAGTGATGTGCAACAGAAAATAAAATCATAGTGGAAGAATGGAAAGAAAGGATGTAAAGAAATTATGCAAAGAGAGTAAATGCAGTAAGAAAAGAAAATCAAAATTATTTTAATACTTCTAACATCTCCTCAGTCAGTAACACAGAAAAAAATTTATAAGAGTTGAGGACAAAAGGAAAAGAAACATTAAACCCAAAGTAGAAATCTCTAATTTTAGCAAGTTGAATTTAAAATCTTTGTTTACTACCCAAAATCTCTTGGGTAAACAGAATATTTGTTTGTCCCTTTGTTACTACAGGAGGGATAATAAAGCTAAAAGACAACACTGGATTTAAGGATAATCAGATTAAAGCTGCGTTCTCTATTTTCTTTCTAACAGTTAGTTGCAAAAACCAACGATGTTTGGAACAATGTCTTGGAAACTTTATCTAAACAAGATGAACACCTGCTGGCCTGAGTGAAAGACTAAAGATATTGGCCAAAATTGAGCTGTGTTGGATGGACAAAGTCTATGCTAAGCTTCCAACTTTCGTCTGATTTACTACATCTTATTTTGGTTGTGGTACTCTCTTACACAAAGAAGAAAGGCACCTAACTGTAGAGAGGAATCTCACCACTGATCTGGTGTTATGCGGGATTCTGGCCAGATCTGATCCTACATGTTTAAACTCAGCTGATTAAGGTGTATTCTCTTTACGTAGCACTAACAAAAACTGGTTGTTTTTTAAAGAGATGGAGGCCCCAAACCTTTCTCCTAAACACATGAATTAAATGTCTCTTACGGAAAAGAGGAGCGATTCCAGTACAGTAATGACGGAGCTTAGGAAATGAAGATTGTAAACATGGGCGTGGGGGAGAAGTGGGTAAGTCAATCACACCGCCCATGTGACATTGCTCTCAGGAATTTGTAGTTGCATTTCTGTCTGAAATGAGCACACTCTACGGGCTCTGACTGCATAAGGAACATTTTAAAGGGGAAGAATAATTAAGCAATGACAGAGGCATCATCATTATTAGATAATCACAACCCAGGGGCATTAACAAACGTTGAGTGTCTCTAATCCCATGGGGTCTAATTATTCTGTGATAATAACCACACCTCTAGGTTTTAATTTATTCTTGTGGAGAAGCTGGGGGGGGAGGTGGGAGAAAGGGGGGCATTTTAATATTTTTGCCAAAAGAAGATGCAGTTGTCCTTTCAAAAGGGCTCATCAGTATTCTAATCTAACTAGCATGTGTGATTGGCATTAAATTGTCTGCCCTTTACGGTGCTCTCCAGCCAACCTGAGTATTCAATCTTGCACAAACTGGTGGTCTCACAGTCACAAACATAGCACCAGCATGCACCGGTTCTGTTTCTTGGGGCAATTTTTGGCAAAGAAGAGGTGGATTTTCCTAGTTGGGGACGTTAATTCTCCGTAAAGTTCTCTGATAAATACATTGCCATTGGTGTGGAGAGAGAAGTAAAAACTTGCTCATTTTCTGCTATCTTGGAAGTGCTGTCTGACATGTCAAAAAGGAAGATTCTAGTAAGTTTAAGTGCTCTGCTTGTGCTTGGATATAAAAAAATGACAGATGCACTCCAGGGAAAGAGCGCCAGAAAAGCAAGAGAGCAAGAAAGAGTCAGGGGGAAACAAGAATGACAATATAGAAAGACATATACTAATATCACAGCCTGTCTCAAATAATTCACTGTCCCTCTACTTGTTCATTACTCACACGTGAACAATTCCTATGAAAGATTACCCATTGCTTCTCAGGGTACAGGAAAAGTGAAGCACCAGTGAGGAAAGGAGGAAGGGAGAGCAGCATACACTCAACATCTGGTTGCTTCTGTGTGTCTATGTGCCTGCATGTGCAAATGAGACTAAGCAAGACAGAGAGGGAGAAAGAGAAGAGGAGTCTTTCCCCCTGGTGACCCTTTTGGCTGAAGCTGGCTTTCTGAAAACAGCTTTATATTTTAGAAAGTCCTTTGGGTACATTCACTTACACAAGGAAAAAAATAAAACAGGGAGGTGAACCAATTCATTCAACTTTGCAAATTCAGAAGGAGCCAAGGTCTTCAAGACCTGGAGACTAACTTTAGACTCATAAATCCGTACTCTTCAGTAACGCATGGGTCTTTGAGAGCTAAGGAAGCTCTGTGAGCTTGGGACAAGTGAAAATCAGGGTCACTTATCTTAATCACTTATGTCATTTATATTAAAGCCTAACGACATTTCTGATTGTCTTGAAATTACAGTGTCTACACTGAGGACCTTCCACAGCAGTGCAAAGGAGAAGAAAACACAGCATACAAAGGTACTACAGTTATGGCAGACAAACTTATCAGTTGGCTATTTTTGTAGTTTTCTAGACTTATGTTCTGTAAGTTTCCTCCAAACCTATCTATCTAGCAGAAAGTACTTTAGGAAACAAGAGTTTATTGATTGGGCATATCTTTGTGAATAATATAGGATATTGTGTTTAAGGGTACATTTCCCTGTGAGATTATGAAGATGGAGAGAGAGAGAGTAAAAAGCAGCTTAATATTCTGGGCCAATTCCACACTGATGCTTCTGTTCTGTTGAAATGTTTTGCTCAGTGAAGACCATCCACCTCTAGTGTAAACTACAACTCATATGTCGTACTTCAGCACTGTGCCTGCAACATATCGTGTGTTCTCCCCAGCAGACCACAATGATAAATCGCTTTTGGTTTTTGGGTGGGAAGTACTTTAAAGAGAGGCCGGGGAAGAGAATAATAGGGCACAGTGGACTGGCTTGGGTTAAACTTCATAGCTGCCCATTAGATATTTCTAACTGTAACTCAAACTGAAATCGAACCAAATTGAAACCCTACAATATGAAGAAAACAAAGAATAATTACTGAACATTTATGACTCTCTTTGGCCCAAGGGCTGTGGCCTGTGTTCATCCAAGCACCACTGAGTTCACATCAAAAACAGAGCATTAGCACTTCTACATGGAACTTCCAGCTGTGCTCTTGTGTTTATTACTGCTATCTCACACAATTTCGAGTGAGCTATTGTTCAGGGACTTGTGCCCCAATGCTGAAATGACCTCCATGTGGAGCCACTTCAGCATACAACCACTTCTAAATCACTTTCCAAAGAATTTCTGGTCTAGAATCAATAAGGCTCTACTAGAGGCCAGGATCTCCTGCCTGGAGTACAGGTTCCTTCACACTGCTCCCCATGTGCCTGCAACATCTTTGACATACTTTCACCACTAAGTAAGAACAAGCAACAAGCAGTAGCATCTCTCCATAAAAAAAGTGTCAGCAGAGTCCACACCTATAGTTCAAGGTAAGCAATGTCTTTGTTGCAAGAGTACTAATCGCATGCATATATGGCAATTCAAATTCTAGTACATGGAAAAGGATGGCCTGATTCATCTTCATTTTCACCTCTCTAATACATCTGTCTTAGGATCACGTAAATAGTACTTAAGAGGTGTTTATCTTTCCATTGCTGCAAGATGTGCCTAAAAGATTTATTTACTGCAGACACTTAGGAGTCCTACCTATAGTATTTTAGAATAGAGATGAGATTAACTACATAATGAAAATTTGAGCCTGTAGGTAAAGGAGTTATGAGTCCAGAAAGTGCATGAATAATAATTTCCATGGAAGAAGGGATTTTTAGTGGGGTGTGCAAGCATAACCTCATTGTAATAGCCCACCACAAGATGTAGTCATTCACCTCTGCAAGTGCAGAACTCAAGAATTATCTTGTCTCATGTTAAATTTCTCAGCCAAGTACTTTGCAGACCATTTATAAAGTCATATGTAGTTCAATGTGGCACTGGTTCTTTTCACTCATATTGCACATTTTTGTTCTGCGAATAGCAAAGACAGTCAACAGTTTACTTTATCTGGTTTTAAACTCATGCAGTTGTTGGAGATATCTTTGTTTGGCCAATGCATAAAATAAATCACTGGCCCCATATTCACACAACTATCTCGTTTCAGACAATGCTGAAACAATTAGGTTAAAGATATTCATAAACTCTAATTCCCATTATGTTCCACAATTTATCCTGCCTTAGGAAAACAGACCATGAGTATCCATGGACATGTGCACAATTCAGCAGGGTTGAAGGAGAAGTGCTGGCAGTTGTAAACATTAAATAGTTGAAAGCTCCTTCAAGTGCATAAGTTTTGCTAAGATTTACATTATTTCCTGAATATTATGAACTCCAGTATTTTCTGGGCTTGGAATGTCTGGTAAGATATATAGCATCTAGCTCACGTATCTACCTGTGTAGCCAAGCTGACAGTATCATGTTTCTTTAGCAGAAAGCAACCCTGAATAAACTAGAAATAGTACTTCCAACAGAAAAAAAATAGCCTTTTCTACAAATTGGGATTCTCATGGCTTGAAATAGAGATTAAGAGTAGGGTAGAGAGACACTTCCAAAATATAACGTATTATAAAATGTTATTTGTATACTGCAAGCAAAGTAAATCCTGAAATGTGCTAAGGCAATGGATTTAATACTTTAGGAAGATGATAATGTACTAATGTTTAAAAACCAACATGTCTCCTGTTGAATTAGATTTTACTAATCCATGGTTTAGTACTGTACACTGTTTCCTAAAAAAAAACCCCAAAGAATTAACTAGCACAATGCTTCATTGAAAAATATGCACGTGTTTCTGTCCTTCAGCATACAACTTTGATATTTATGTAATTCTGAGGAAACACAATTTCTGTGATAATGTTGATTCTAAAAAAGAGTCAATGAGCTTTTGCAAAAGGTCTCTTTCTGCAGTGGTCAGGCGGCCTCACACTTCTTCTCCCAGGAAACAAGTGATTGATAGGACAAGAGGAAATGGCCTCAAGTTGTGCCAGGGGAAGTTTAGATTGGATATCAAGAAAAATTTCTTCACGGAAAGGGTTATCAAGCAGTGGAACAGGCTGCCCAGGGAAGTGGTGGAGTCACCATCCCTGGAGGTATTTAAAAGACAAGTAGATGTGGTGCTTAGGGCCATGGTTTAGTGGTGGACTTGGCAGTGCTGGGTTAATGGTTGGACTCGATGATCTTAAAGGTCCTTTCCAACCAAAACGATTCTGTGATTCTATGATTCTTCACTGACAGGTTCTGCCCACCCTTTGCCCAGTCATTTAGTAATTGAGCTCTGCTAATACCCTTTAGGCTGAATTGATACACACTCATTCAGAAACCAATTTGCTAGAAGAACATACAAAGACCTGTTACATTTGAAGGGACAAATATGCAAACAGGTCATTCCAGTTAATTGATGGCCTGTCTGCTGCCATCGCCATCCTTCAGGTTATCACTGGCTCGGTTTTCCGAATGAGGAGACCAGGGAGAGACAGGGCTGTTCCAGGGAGGCTCCGTGTGAATTCATCACCCTTCACCTCTCCTTTTACTGTACTGGGACTCTGGGAGATTTTTAGCCACGATCCCTACTCTTTTCTTCTTTAGTGATTTAAGACATTTTGAAGCATTATTAAAAATACAAATATAGGTCAAAACTGCATGCTCAATTTCCTATTTTTGGATCCAACTTGTGTTTGGATGCCTGCTTAAGGGTGACCTAATTATCAGTTGGGCTTAGTACCAATGTATCTCTCCAAGAAGCAGCATAATCTCCGTGCATGAAGAGCAGTCAAAATCAATTCGCTTATTTAGGAGCCTAACCACAGACTCAGAAACTTAACACTATATGGGTAAGCCCAGCTGACACACAACAGTTCAGAGACACACTTCTCCCATCACAAATCTCCTTGAACTACGCAGCCACGTGACAGGCACTGGGTGGTGGGCATGCTAAGGCAAGATTTTCTTCCGTGGCTTCCTTGAAAACACATGCTTTTAAAAAATTGATGCTGAGATCAGGGTTAATGCATTGGATTGCTCTGTGCTCAGAGCACTAAGATAATGGTGCTAATAATGTAACTAGATTTAAATATGAAATTGAAAATCATACACTTGGGTTGTTTAAGCACCAATCCAGGGTATGTGTACTGTACATATACTGTATTTATAAACCTTTATTTAAGATATGTGTTATATTTATCAATTTTGTCTTTATCCTAAAAATAATGAACACTATACTAGGGAAGTTTCCTGTGTACTGCAAAATGATTTTATAATAACGGTACCTTATTTTAAATGATTTTGTAATAACAGAACCTGCATTAATTCCACATGAAATGGTACAAAAATAATCAATTTGTACTACAGCATGAAAAGTGCCATTCTGCATTTTAAAACCTATCTTTTCCAACATGAAATATCTACCTCAATTCATTCTTTAGCAAACTGTCAGACCTTCCTACACACCTACTGGTAGGGTTATTTTTGGATCATCCTGGAAGCAAATCACAGCTATCTCAGCGGGTGTACTGGCCTCTAACAAAATGTCAGGGTGGCAGACTTGCACCGCTGATTGGAGAAAAATGTATTGTACTGAAGTGAACAAAAAGAGAATCTTCTAAGAATGATTATTTGAACATTCTTCACTGCTTCTCAGCTGAAGGATCTTGTATATTCTATAAAATCTCTAACATCTCAACTATTGTGTTCACAACATGAATGCCTTCAACTAACAAAGACAATCTTCATGCTATATTAGGAGGTAGAGAAAATAATGAACCACGGACACTAACTATAAGTTATAATTCTCTGCTTTAGGCAGGGGGAAAGGATGAATTAATTCTTACAGGACAGGCACTGTAAGCAGGTTTTTTTTCTCTTTTTCAGTTTATTCTATACTTCAGAGACTTCCTTTTTTGGGGTTGTTATTCTTCAATGTCAGCATCTGTCTGAAAACGAGTATTTTTAGACTTTTGTGCTTAGGAGAGCTTTTTTTTTCAACATAAGAGTTAATGGCTGAATTCTGATATAATATGGCAAAAGCTGAGCTGGATTTTAAGAGGTCGTTAAAGAAAAAAGTCTTATTTTCTACATGGACAGTATTTTTTGCAGAAAGATTTCTTCCTAGGTTTACACAGCAGATAAACTTGAAGGGCTTTTTTACCGAAGCATGAATTGCTAGTTCAGCTGTGTGAATAAACAATAGTTTAGAGAATCAAATAATCATGAAAACGTCATGGAAAATCAAGGCTCCTAAGTCTGAAACTGAATAAGCTTCTGGTTTAGCAATTCTATCCCCCCACAGCTCAGAAGTTATATTGTGTATGTTTATGCAGATAAATTTGGATTTATAATTAGATGTTTTGTCTCTTCATTTGCACATAGAATGGCTTTCCTACTGGTTACTGAAAAAACATTTATGCATGAATTTTAAGAAACAAAATTCAAACGAGCTCACAGAGGCTGTGGAATCTCCATCCTTAGAGATATTAAAATCTTGACTGGACACGGCCTTCACCAACCTGCTCTGAGTGGTCCTGCTGTAAGCAGGAGCCGGGAGTAAAGACCCTGGGAAGTGTCTACCAACCCATGTGATCTGTGACTCTAATGTTATGGCATTAAACAATAAAAACCCGTGCAGTGATGGAGAAAGGCAAGATGACAAAGTAAGCTGGTGTCTGAAACCCAACTTCCATATTCTTCCTATGAGTACAAAACATTTTTCTGCTGTTGCTTAACGTCTGTTTGCAAAAAGATCAGGAGTTCCATAACTCCTGATATCAGGAAATTTTTTTACAGTGCCTTATCAACCTTGTACCACCCAGGACAGACAGAATAAACATTATAATCCTTGGGAAAATTAGGGTAGTGAGTCAACTGAGGTAAAAAAGAAACATCAGACAGTGTTAGAGGCAGATACTCTGATCCTGAGCTTGTATGTCCCTCCTTCACATCCACTTCCAGGCCTGCCCACCACCTGTGGAATTAACCATAAATCTCTGCAGGCTCTAGAGTAGTAGCCTCCCTGCAAGCTCTTTGCTAGTGGATCCATTTGCAGGACATGGCACTGACAGTCTTGGGAGGACAGGACAATGTTCCTGACGCTCAGCTGAGATTCATCCTGCCTAAATTGAGGAATTTACAGTGTCAATACCTACACCTGAGGTAGTCACTGCAAAATCCCTTCCCAGTTAATGGGAAATGCAAACTTCCAGGGCCCAACCAAAAAGGAGCTGAGACAAACTGGCTCAGACAACCTGGAGTTGAGCTACCCCAGCTCAAATGCTTATGTTATGAAATACTACAGGTACCTGCCTTTAAAACAGGAAAGTATTCTAAGTGAGTGAAACGAAAAGAAAGTGAAGAATTAATTAACTAAATAGAGGTGATTAAAGTAAATAAAGGAAACAATTATCATATCAAAATAAAAGACAAGAAAGATGATTAAATGAGTCTTCAAAAGACCCGTGAGAAACTCATGAAAGACATAATACGCATTTACCTGGTTTTTATTCTTTCATGATTTCATTTTCATTTTTGTTCACTACCATCTGATAATTGCAAGAAACAGTTACTTTAACCATGGGCAATTTAAACCATTTTAATTTTTTTTCCAGGGCCAAGAGACAAAAGAACCTATTTATTGCCTGAGGGGATTTTTACTAAAATGAAAGCTTAATCTTTCATGTTTTTTTAAGCAAAGGCTTTTAAAAAATCATTTCTAACAATGCTGTAGGGAGAGACTTCCACGGGTATGCAAAATTGAAATTATAAATTTACAATTATAAAAAAATTAATAGTTTGGGGGATTGCATGGTCTCTATTCTTTCTGAATGAATACTGTTTCAAGCTTAAGAGAAAGTACTTAGCACATGGAGGAGAATGAGTGTCCTTAGACCTTCTTGCGGTCAAAGCTGTTTAGTAAGAATGTACGAGAGAAAGATCACTGGAGTTTAATTTATTTGGAAATATGTGATTGTATGAACTTTGAAGAAGGAGCTTCATACAGATTGGACAGTCACTACTAGATGCTGAATATTTTTCTCTTCTTTTTGAATATATTTCAATTAGAAGCCATCAGCAAAACTTAACATCCTCAAACATCAGATGCTCTATTGGTTCCTCACTTCCTGGTCTGTTTTTCTGTGTTGCCAATGCATCAAAGTTGGCCTGACCACCATCCCCTCCATAATAGTTTGATGCACTGAAGGCTGCTAAATCTTATCTATGTAAAATTAAGCTGCAAGATGAATTTTAACTGAAGTAACTATCTTTTGGGGCTCTTATGACACATGTCTACAAAGGACAGAACAAGAGCTCTTGGTCAAAGATTGATTCAGGAGAGATCTTCAGGAGAGATATAGTTATATATGGGTAGAAACAGGGATACGATTTATGTGGCTGCTACGGTTTAAGGCATATTAGAAGTACATGCTCATGCCCATCCCTGTTCCGTGCAGTATTTTGGCTTTAATAGCTTCAAGAAAAGGATTAAATTTAAGCCTGTACCTTTGCACTCTCCTAAATTTGGGCAGTTTTCTGAACTGAGAAATATTAATTTAATACATTATCTGGAGAGACACAAACATTTCTTCCTGGGCTTAGTGCAGGCTTTGAAATCAGACAAAATAATTTACACTTACGAAACACAACAGACTGAAGTGTTCTATTAAAAGAAAACTAGACCAAAAAAATACCCTCAAGGCCTCTGAATATCCACACATTGAAAGGCAGATTTAAATGTTTTCTGCCAACACATTTCAAGTTTTAATGGAAATACTTTGAGCTACTATGAAAAGCTTTATCGAACTAAATTCATTTTCCATAGAGAAGAGAAGAATCATTGAACGTATTATTCAGGTTTACAAAATATTTAATAGGGTGGAGAATGTGGAACCAGATAAGAAAGGTTAAACTGAAGGACATTTTAACAAGGCTTGATTTTAGGTTGGTTGTGCAACATAAATAGGTCAATGGACCTATTAGATATAGACTTTCTCTTTGACACACCAAGCCGTCTCATATTAGAAACACTTGTGTACAGCTACTATCTATAAGTCTTTCAAAAGGAATTGTCATTCTGAATACACTATTTCAAAGGCTAAATGTCCAGAATTTTTTGAAAATAACACATCTTCAATGTGTTAGCTAAAACCATTCATCTCTTTGGAAATACCTTGGATCTGCGCTACGATATCACCCTAAGCAATACTAAGCTCTAGTTATCCCAAAGAAGTATCTGTCCAGCCCAGATGGAGCATCTTTCTAACCATGTGACTCCACAGACTTGGACATCAGATGAAACCATCTCTGAGGTACTCAAGGAGCCTTGAGATCAGGTTAAAAGAGGGAACAGCAAGTCAGCCAGGCTGGATAAGAGGACTGCATTGGAGAAGGAGAGAGGAAAATGTGGACCTTAAGGATGAATCAGTCCTGTGCTAACATGGCAAGACAAAAGAGCATGACAGAAACATGCTGCTGCCTGAAGTTCTGGTGCCACTTTGCTGCAGACCAGCAACAATAAGGAAAGTTCATTTCCAGCCCCTCTGCACAACAGTGCAGTATGTTGAGTTGTCCTGAGAAGTCTTGTCAGTATGGCTCAAGATATGGTGAGCACACTTTGGGAGGACAGGCTACTCAGACATTTAACAGCTGCACTGCAGAGATATTACAGAGCATGCATGAAATGCAACATTTCCGCTTCTATAAATGGGTGACATTTAGACAGGAGTAGCACAGAAGCACTGACACTGAGACTAGCCTTTTGCGAAGTGTTAAGCCCCAGCTCCAGGATGGAGGGAAGGGATTGCTCAGGTTTAAAAAAAACATGCCAGCAAACCACAATTATTTCCACCCAAACTGCTTCTCAGAGATGTTGTGAATTAATATTACTTTTAGGTCGAGATGAGGCTCACACCAGGAACAGGAAAATGCTCCACAAACTTTGTATTTAGCCAAGCTGCCTTCCATTTAACCTCCTCCCCAAACAAACAATAAAACCGTAATATAATAGGAAGCTTTGGCCAGCTTTAACACCCGGCACCACACTCAGTCCCAGTTCTATTGTGCAGTGAAGACTGTTTTCCTTACTGATGAGCTCAAACCGTCTGCCATGAATTACTTTTTCATGGGGAATAAATACACACTTAAACAAGATTAAACACAAATGTTCTTCAGTGGTGTCTAAAATAATACAAATGTTTTTTAGAACAGCAATAAACACACTTCATGATGCAAATAATTACACCCTGCAGCCTTTATGTAAAGATAAGTGGCCAGATTCTTGAATTGGCTACATCACTGTAAATCCAGAGTAACTACACTGAATCAACATCTCTCTCTGTGGATTCTGGAGATGCTGGAGTGCTACCGAACTCTGGATTTGCCCTGATTTCTCTCTAGGGTTTTGCAGACATTGGACATATATGGCTGAAAGTCTACATGGTGGTCATGGAGGCACCACCACCTCTTATCTTGTCCCTTATTCCCCCATAAATCTGTCTTCTACTTAGTGCAATGAAGTCAGAATCTGTATTTCTTGTGCATCTGATATCACTTCCGGAACTGTATTCTCAGTTAGGACCAGAAGAAAGCTCATCTGAGGCTACAGCAAGGAAAAGAGAAGGTAAAAAAGAGAGAAGGACTTCACAAAAATTCATGATGGGTGAAGCCAATATGTGCATGATGTGCTGCGAATCAAAGATCTGTCTCTCGGGGATTAAAAAGAACCACGTTGGCTGATCTTTCTGTAGGATGGGAAGGATCGGCTCGTGTTCTGAATTCTTTCTGAAAAGTATAATTTAGCTTAAGTTTCCCAAGCAATTCTAATTTTCATGTAGAGTTTTGTAAGATGGGTCCGTTAGGCTTTAATGGCCCCTGAAATGAGTCTGGAAAGGTGAACGTGCCCACATTGGACCACTTGAAAAATTAGTTATTTGCTTAAAACTAACAGCAACAAAAATGTATTCAGCTATTAAAATGGTATCTAGAAATTACATGAGCACAGAACTCAGACACAACATGGAATCACTGTTTTAACTATCATCTTTCCATTTACTCTCAATTTTGCATTTTGAAAGCAAGCACTCTGCTCTTACCGGGACTTGTGAGGGCTCCCAGAGCACCAGTCGTTGTGGAGAGAGGATTTGCATTGGTGGTGGTAGCTGAGGTTTGGGCGGCGGCTGCTGCGGCTGCTAAAGTTGCCAAATTCTGTAATTGTAAAGCGTTCATGCCTGCACAGAGAAGCAATAGGGTTCATTAAAAGATGCCATTTAAAAAAAAAAAAAAAAAGCTATTTTCAATGGATGTGGAGCTTTGGATGTACCTTGCCAAGAGATTCAATTCTTCTTTTCATTCCCAAGACATCTATAATCTGGGAACCACCTCTTACAGTCCCTGAATACCATCTCTCACCTCTCTGCCTTGGAGCTGGGAGAATACAGCAAAGGCACCAGCCTATAGTTTAGGTAAATTAAACCTGGTTTGTGCCTCTTCTATAAGGGAAGTGTAGAATTAAAAGTCATTTAAACTCTGTGTGAAGCCCAGGGCAATACTATTTCCTGACACAACAGGGGGTGTAAAGAAGATAACTAACGTTTAAAACACATTCAGGACAGGATTACATAATTGAGATTAATACAATTTGTTTCCCATGTCTCCTCTGAAAGTATCTACTAAGATTACGGTGTGCAGTAGTCAATAATTGTGCTGATTTTCCTTCTGATGGTTCATTTCTAAAAACACATAGAATTATAGAATGGTTTGGGTTGGAAGGGACCTTAAAGATCATCTAGTTCCAACCCCCCTGCCACGGAGGGTTCACAGTTCACATATGAACTAAGAACATCAAATTAGCATCAGTCTAATCATGGAGCCATCAGTGAGGTAGGGACTTTCAGGCCATAAGCTCTGCACTGTGATATCAAGTCTACTCAGTCATCTGTCACTTCACTGTTTTAGAAGATGTGGGGGAGATCCACCTGCATGCCAGTGAGGACCTCCAAGAAATGGATGCATGTAAATAGCAAAGGCTTTAATTTAGATGGCAAGTAAAAAAGGACAAACAATAAATAGAATTCATGTGAAATGGAAAAAAAGATGATTAAGGAACAGCAAATGGCATTCATTTGGCTTAAATCAGAGGGACAGGAGTTTGCATCTCCAGAGGCCTTCAAAAGTACCTACCTTTTACCTTGGACTAGACAAAGAACTTAGGCACTTACTCTAAGACGAACTGCTTCAATAAGGGACTAAAATGTAGATACAAGTTAGGTGCTAGCATTAACCAGACTGGATCCTTCTCAAGATCCTCTGAATAAGATGCAGCTGTCCACAGGGGCAATCTTCACACTGGGTGTCTACATATGGACATGAGAGAGATTGATTGGATGGCAGTGAGAGATCATCCTTTTTGTTTTGGACACATGAGGGAGATCTGTGCATGCTGCTTGAGCCCTCGACAGAAATGATGAAGTGTATGAAACCAAAATACTAAGAGAGTTTTATTATGTTCTTGTAGTCATGATAATATAAGTACACACAAAAGGTTAGGTGGTAGGAAGAGCAATAGCTTTTTTAGACCAAGTGATAGAGCTGGGAAGACTGCATGAGTTTTGGGGAACACCCAAGAAAGAGCCTGAGTGCCTGGAAACTTGTCCAATTTTTTCTGAACATTAGTTTACCTAACAAGAGATATTACTTCCCCCTGCACATGTTGTTTCTCAAACCAGTGGAACTTAATAACAACTTGGAGAAGATGACAAAAAAAAAGAGGTTAAACATAATACTTTGTAAGTATGTTTGTGAAGAAAAAACCTGCAATTAATGAGAGGTATTTTCTAGGAATTGAGAACTCCTGCAGTAATGGAGAGTGATATTACATTCAAATGCATATGTTGCAGACTCAGGTTGGTACAATCAACAAGACCCATAAAGAGTTATTCTTACTGTCCCAGCATTAGGAACTGTGAGATGAACCTTGATATAAGTATTTATTTGTGAATAAACCCCCAAATTTAAATACAACAGACAGGTCAGGTCTCAGGTGAGCACCTAGCCTGGCTCAGGTTCTAACTTCTGTGCCTCAGTCAAATGCCCAAAGTCAGCTCAGATGTTGGTGCTTTTGAAATGTGACACAATGACAACTTTAGGAGTAAGGTTTTAGTTGATCCAAGATCCACCACTTTGCAGTCTGGAATCTGCACAATGCACTTGGAGGAATTATCTGTCAAAAAACAGCTCTTTTGAGTCTCTTTTAGAGGCTAATGACCATCTCAAAAAATAAAGCTTTTCTCAAACCCTACCAACCCTAACTATTTTCCAAGGTGCAATAAAGCTACCCTAGTCACAAGTCATTATTAACCTAGACAATTAAGTGTAACTACTAAATAAAGTGATCACAGGTCATTATTGCAATTTGGTCAGTCTTCTAAACCAGCTCTCACAAAGTTTAAGTGCTTAACATACAAAGATAACTCTGAGATGGCAAAACCGTACCTTAATTACATGGACATTTTATAAATACTAAAGAATTAGATATTGGATACCCAAACGAACAGAATAAAACTGTTTAAAACATCTCAAATCTTGAACAAAGTCATCTTCTAAAGCAGGAAAAGTTGACTGAACATTTTAAAAATCTTTTGTTTTTACCATCAGTCTAAAACTAAGTTTTGGAAGCAGCATCATATTAACAAATTTCTGAAACCAGAGATGGTAAGGAAACTCATAACTGTTTTCAAATCCTATTTCTGGTTTAACTTGATAATTTTTCAGTCAAAAAGTGCAATTCAGATAGAAATTCAGATAGGATAATTTGTAAGCATAATTTTATTTTTTTTTAATTACTCAGTTGACCTACTTGCTTGCCTCGAGTGCAATTTCTTTTTTCATTAAAAAATCCTCTTTCTTTGATAGCAAGATTCTGCAGATTATTTCAAACAGGATTTTAGGTATGGAGAAGACTTAAGCTGGGGTCCAGCTCTTTGCAAACAAAGCAGACAGTGGTTCTTAAAATGAGATATGGAGTGCATTTTCATCCTGGATTGATACTTGGTCCTCAGATATCATTTACTTTCCTCTTTCATAGGAAGTACAAGTAATTCAACAAAGGATGTCCAGCAAACATTGCTAGTCTTCACTGAGGCCATATTTCATGCCATTCTGTAACAGAGATTTGGGAAAGCAGTGGGTTGCTCTCCACCATGGCAGCATGGTTTTCTATCACCCACTGGTTTGTTATTCATCAGGCAGATCAGTCATAATCAGCTTATATTTCTTCTGTGGGGAGGTTTCCACTTCAGAGTTTTAAACAGCACGCATGGTAGGATTAAGTAACAGTGAACAAATACAGAATGGTACTAGAGAAGAGACTGCAAAATAGCTTCACCTGGATGAAATTCCACCTGCTTCTGGAAAATGCATGGACTTTTCTCCAAACCTCAGTTTAGAAGCAAATAGATTTTGAAGCAATTTAATACTGCTTTTTCTGTTGCATTTTATGTGCACGGCTTTGCCCATGCATGCAGAGCTGCAGAAGGCTAGGAGCATAGAGAGCTGGAAGGCAGCATACACACATGGTACAGCGCTCAAGGAAAAGTACAGCAGGCAAGACAAGGTCAACAGGCAGCGGAATAAACAACTGCTCTCTCTGGGCTCGTGAACCACCGTCACGCCTATGTGGATGCAAAACAAACGCCAGCATTGCCTCATCCCACAAAAACTTTTTTTTTTTATGGGACATTTCTTGTGGAAGCACAAGAGGAACCCATCAACTTGACTAAAGAGTTTCAATGCCAAAAAAAAGATTAAGAAACAAGAGCTAGGCAGTGACGAAGTTCGTCTCCCCACCCAGTCTGTTTTACTGTAGAGGTGACTAAAAGACACTGGCCACAGACCAGCTCTGCAGATGTTCTAGGGTGTCAGCTTCAGTGCCTTCAGGAAAAGAGACTCCTTGCTGTTGTCACACATGCGTAAGAGAAGAGCAGCAAAGAGCCCCACAGAACTAAGCACCCAAACGTTACTGTCAGCAAGGGCTCATGGCACACACCATCATCCAGCACAGTCTAGAGCTGATTGTGTCAACAGGTTTATCACTTAATATGCATCCTCTTTAGGATCCTCTGTCTGCTCAAACATATAAAAAAATAAGCCCTGTCATCACTGTTTCACATTCCTCAGGCATTTTACCATCTCTGCTCCCTCTTCATTGGTTTCTCCCGTCAACTTGTCAAGTGCGTCAACATCCCACTTGCTAGGACAAACTTGGAGGAGGGAAACCAAATGCTTTCAAGTCCCAGACCCAAAAAGTACTTTGCTGTCAAATGGGGATTTTTGGTTCAATTGAACTTCAGCCAAGGTATAGTTCCGTGGGACTAATCTGCTCTCTCATTCTCTCCCCTTTCACACACTGATTTCACACATTTCACATCCTACAGCTTTTTCAAAACAGTCCCAAATCCCGCAACAGAGTTGGACAGCAAATGAGTAGATCGTTTTTATTTGAAAGTGCTGCTCACTCAGCAAATGCACCTCTCTCTGTAGAAATGCAAATTGCTTCACGCTGAAGAACAGCCTCGTAGGCAGAGCTGCACATGAAAAATGAAAATCCCCCTGTAGGGGAAAAAATACTTCTGGGTGAGGAATAACTCTTGATCTTCACGATGGAGACGATGTCGGGAATTAAAGGGAAATGATTAAAAAAAACCAGAATCACAATACAGTTTGATTTCATTTTTAATAACATGTATTTACCAATGTGCTATCAGCTTGGCAAATAGTCAAGATTGCAACGAAATTCAACTTTCATTTTGTTATTTGGCAGATTAAAAAAAACAATTAAATTATGTACAAGACAGATGCACAGTATGCCTTGCTTGAAACTTAAGATTTTTTTTTTTTAAAATTATTTATAAGGATAGGGGCATGAAAATTTAATTTAATGTTCACCTTAGGTAATTTTGTGTCTTATTGTTCACAGCAATTACCATAAATCTACATATCAATAAGCGAGAACAGATGTCAGTTGTTACAAGTGCTTGCCAATCAGGCCTGTTAAAAAGTGACAGATGGATGGTGATAGAACATTCTCATAAGGCCTATTAGCGCATTCGCAGGAAATTTTTGTAGTGCTGCACAGTCACAGATGCAGTTCTGTGAAAACACGGGGAAATTTGAGAGCACGAGATTTACATTTTACAACTTCTGCTGCTGCCTCCGATGCAAACTTTCATACAATGAAGCAATTTGCCTCATTTCAGTCACCACAGCTTTTCTCCTGTGATAACTGTAAATTCAGAACTATTGGGTGTTTGTAGAGGAGGCAACAGAGTCACGAGCTGTTCCTGAGGACTTCTTAGGCTTCATCAGCTCTTGGGTTTCCAAAATCATAATAAAATCATATTAGGAAATAGTTGATATTCACTTGCTGAACAAATTCCTAATAAAGGAAGGCACCGGCTACGTTTTAGTGAGAATATATACACAGAGAATTTCAAGTCAATGGTGACTATCAGAGCCAAATCTGGACAGTTCATAAGCAGTTCGCACTAACTTGACTTCCTTTTCTTTGGAAATTTTATCCTTCCCAGTTATTAGGATTTATTCCTTCTGAATTAAATCCTGACTGCACCTTCAAATTGTGGATTAAGGTAAAACTTATCACCTCCAGGCCAAAAAGCAACCATTTGCTAACACTGACCTCAGCCATTCCAGATGCTGATGTTAAAAATGGGGGTAAAGCCTTCACGGCCTGTGTCTGAAAGAGCGTGATGTTATTCCAGCAATATTCTAAGAACTAAAGTAGACAGCAGACATGAGCACTACCTCCATCAAACCATATATACTCTGCACCTACCTTTAGAAAAGCCGCTTATCTGAACAGTGCTTAAGGTAGCCTGACCATTTAGTGTTTGATTTAGCAAAGCCCTTAAAACAACTTTTACGGCCACAATTGATTCTGCCCTGTTTTTTTTTAAGAGTACATGCTTAAATCTAACTGAAAGTCAGAGTTACTAGTAGACTCACATAGGATTTCAGCACATTTTCAAGTTATGCATGCTCTAAACACATCCTGGAAAGAAATGTGCTTTTCTCATTGAAACTTCCCCAGGCCTCGTGGGAAGGATTCATCTGATCTAACTTTATCTGAATAGAAGTTACTCAACCAGGCTCTTGCTATAGTCAAAGGAGAGAGAGTGAGCAGATGATTCATCTGATCCTAAAACAGATAGGTCAACCCCAGCCCTTGGTAGGATGAATTGCAGCCTGTGAGTGACTCCCTCTTCATTGACATTGCAGGGAGACCGGATGCCTAATTTCCAAACTGCTGAGGTTCAGCTCCACCCACAGAAGAACCAAGGCAATAAAAAGCCCCCCTCCTTCCTTTCACTGTCTAGGAAAGCCCAGACAGAGCTACAGATCTTGTGTCCAGACTCAGCCAAACTTCCACATCATGCCCATTTACCACCTGAATAAGCACGTCTTGTAAACTGCTGAGCATTGGTTTTCCTCTCAAGGTGCCTCTCCTCCTGCTCACAGGAGCAACGTGTGGATTGAGAGCAGCCTCACTTGCTTCAAATTCTGCCTCTCCAAAAAATGTTAAATGGAGTTTAATTTATTACCTCAAAAAAAACCCTAATTGTATGGGTTAAAGTAAGTAGGACTTTCAATAGAGTTAGTTACAAAAGCTCAATGTTTTTAGTCCCTGAGGTCAACATTTTCAAAACTGGTAGTTATCTTTAAGAAACAGCTATCTCCCTTGAGCTGGAAACAGTTTCTCAGTGACCTTTACTTTTAATATGATATCCCTAAAGAGGTCATAGCAGGAGAAGCCCTCCTTCAGTATGGCTCTGCTGGAATGAAGCCACCGAAGAGTCAGAGGATATAAAGGATCCTTGGGCCAATGCAAAAGCTTTTGTGCAGATGGTCCTGGCTTCCAACTGGTCCCTCCAGATCTACTGAGCCAATCCAACAATTGGAGGAAAATATTCAGAAACCAGAACCTCGCAGAGTATCTCTCACCCATCTGCTCCTACAGACTCTGCAACAGGAGGAAATCTGGCTTGACTAATGGAAGAAGGGTGAAATGGATTGAACAGGGCTCAGAAAGGGCCAGAAGTTCAACCCAAAATGCAACTAAACTGTGAGAGAGTTTGGAAAGGACTGGGAAAAAAACATACATTGGAAAAATATAAAGTCTCAGCTGTAGAGGGTTTAGGGATCCGAAAGCAAAAGCAAGAAAATACAAAAGCATGGTTTCTTCTCCTGCATGGTTTCAGAAAGAAAAATACACTGTCTGTTCAATGAAATTCAGAGAGTCTCTTTGTGTCTTTTATGAATACTGTACATGCTTATATGTCCTGAATGGTCACACATATAGAAATATTTCTGCATGAGCGAATATTTATTCCTGCCAAAACATTTTACATTAATGGACAATAGAAAAACTTCATAGATCATATATTTTTGAACATTTCAATTTTCTACCATCACCCTATGTAATATAAAACCTCCCTGTTTATACTGTCTGTATAGCACTTCCCAGATTCTACTTAAACAAGAAGGTTGGCTTAAATAATTGCAGCTTTTAGGACCTGATCCAGCACCAGCCAAATTCAATGCAAACGTTCAAGCGATATCAGTCTCCTTTGAATTGAGCTTTCCATGCAATTTCTATATATTTAAAGGAGGAATCTTCTTTGCTTGAAAGGTTGCGAGTGCTTAATGTAGCTTGCATTGTTTTTTTAACTTAAGACGATCGAATCACATAATGTAATTCATTTACATTATTAGCCTTCCCTGAAGAAAAAGCGCAGGCGAGACACTGAGGCTTGAGAGGCATGTGAGAGAAAACATTGCCTTGAAATTAGCATTATCAGATATCGGAGGAGAGGAGGCAAAGTTAAGCACTGCTCACTACAAAATATACACTTGATCACAGAATCACAGAATGGCTGGGGTTGGAAGGGACCTCTGGAGATCATCTAGTCCAACCCACTGCTAAAGCAGGTTCACCCAGAGCATGTTGCACTGGGTCACGTCCAGGCGGGTTTTGAATATCTCCAGAGAAGGAGACTCCACAACCTCCCTGGGCAGCCTGTTCCAGTGCTCTGGCACCCTCAAAGTAAAGAAGTTTTTCCTCATATTGAGATAGAACTTCCCATCTTTCTGTTTGTGCCTGTTGCCCCTTGTCCTGTCACTGGGCACCACTGAGAAGAGTCTGGCCCCATCCTCTTGACACCCACCCCTAAGGTGTTTCACAGAATCACAGAATCAATCAGGTTGGAAGAGACCTCTAGGATCATCGAGTCCAACCATTACCCTGACACCACCATGTCAACTGGACCATGACACTAAGTGCCATTTCCAGTCTTTTCTTAAACACATCCAGAGATGGTAACTCCACCACCTTCCTGGGCAGCCCGTTCCGATGTCTAATGACCCTTTCTGAGAAGAAATGCTTCCTAATGTCTAACCTGAACCTCCCCTGGCGGGAGTAATTTGTAAGTATTGATAAGATCCCCCCTCAGTCTCCTCTTCTTCGGGCTAAACAGACCCAGCTCCCTCAGCCTCTCCTTGTAGGAGAGATGCTCCAGTCCTCTTATCATCTTTGTAACCCTCCACTGGACTCTCTCCAGTAGTTCCTTGTCTTGAACTGGGGGGCCCAGAACTGCACACAGCTACTCCAGGTGTGGCCTCACTAGGGCAGTGTAGAGGGGGAGGATAACCTCCCTCGACCTGATGGCCACACTCTTCCTAATGCACCTCAGGACACCACTGGCCTTCTTGGCCACAAGGGCACATTGTTGGCTCATGGGGAACTTGTTGTCCACCAGAACTCCCAGGTCCTTCTCTGCAGATCTGCTTTCCAGCAGGTCAACCCCCAGCCTGTACTGGTGCATGGGGTTATTCCTCTACCTTGATGATGGTATGTGCTTGCATGTTTTACAGAGGACAGTGAAGCAGAGTTTGGCAAGGTAGGGTTAGCTCCTGTAATCAAGACCAGGGGATTGCTCTAATACCAAAGGCAGCATTACCAGCTCTCCCAACTTTATTACCAGTCTCAACATATTACACCATTTTGTTCAGTTTGGCTCCGGAAATAAAATAATTTCATGAAAATCTCTTTTTTCAATAAAAATGAGAAAACCTAAACTGGGGAATCAAGTGTGGAACCTTAAAGCTTGGAAAGCTAAACGGCAAACTACTACCTTTTGTCTCTCCAATTTTAATATCTCACAAGTTTTAGTTAAACCAGTTTCAGAATTCCCTTGAACTTCACGTATGATTTATGAACATAGGGCAAAGGCAATACCAAACATACAGTAGGTCCAGTGGGCTGCTACAGCAAGAACAGCATTCGGTTTTAGAGCTGGTGCTCTGTGTGTTTAATGTCTGTATGTTAGTGAGTTCTTGAGAAAAATCTCCATTTTTCGTTGGATTGGAACCCCAGCTCCCAAAAAAACAATCAAACAAGCTCAAATTCTCTTCAACCAGAAATGCCTAAAAAACCCACTCCTTTCAACAAAACCAAAGAATCCCTGCTTTTGCCACATAAAAACTACTTCAAGCAGACTGAGGCATGATATTAAGGAAAGGGAATTTAAGACTTCACACTGAAGATCGGTGTCTTTGCTCTGCTAGGAAAGAAAATTACTCTGATTTAAGAAATCATATCGCTGAGGACTGCATGGCAAATATTTCTTCACATGTCCTTTCTGTTCAGTACAGAGACAACATTGGCTTTAGCAGTACAAGTAAATACTTGCAGATCCAAAGGTTCCTAATTTTGGATGAGGGGATGGCTGTATTAGAAGTCCTAATTTAGAAAACTGTGACTTCATCGAGATTTAAGCATAAAAGAGGTGCTAGAGCCCTGACATGTAACTTAAGAGTGAAATTTCAATGGCTCATGTGGCTTTTGATCAAACTTCTAGTGTCTGAATTCAGTGGTAAGCACACCCATTGACTTCAAAGATAAAAGCTGGACCCCTCAAAGTTCAAAGAACTTGCAAGCTGCAGTGACGGATCTTCTTTAGCATCTTACGCAATTGTGTCTAGATTTTATTCCTCACCTTGAAATATTTTATTAATAGGCAAGCTATATGCAATATGGAAATAACAGATTCATTTTTGTAAAATGAACATATATAGCTTAAGTTAAAAAAATCTGGGCCTTTAAAAACATTCAAGGATGGCTTCAGCAGGTAATGCAAGATCTTGCCGCCAGACACAGGAGTATTTTTTTCTATTCCTTTCACAAAACATAATACACGAATCTTTAATACTAGGTGCACTGCATAACACAGTACCACAGGATTTCTGAGGAGATGACATGAACTCTCAGCCCTAACGATGAAATAGCGCTTAGTCTTTGGTACTTTCATGTAGAGATCCAGCTCAGACAGAAATTTAATATCACTAATTTGACCTTGAACATCAAGTTTTAAGACTTATATGCTTTGGAAAAGAAAGGAGTAAACTTCAAGCTGTTTTGATAACATGAATATAAGATAAAAATACATTATTTTCTAGCAGAGGCAGTCAGTCATTAAATTATCCAATAGATGAGAGCATTAGGAAACTAATCTTTAGTCGAGAAGGCATATCCCTCAAGTAACAATGATGTGCCACTACGATTTCTTAAGATGATTTTCTACTAGACACAAGACGATATGATTTTCAGAGAATAAGTCACACCCTGGATTGAGAGCCCATCCTGAAATTACTTGACTAAAATTCTTAGTTTTAACACAGTTCTTGGAGACAAAGCTGAATCTACACTAACAGTGAGAAACAGGCAACAGAAAACTTCCAAAGGTGCACACAATGCAATGGATATCATGTTATTTTTCCTCTGTGTCTCAATTATTTCATTTTGTAGACCTAACCAAATATGAAAACATTAAACACAATCTCTGAGCTCAAAGCCACTTCCAAAATTGCCAAGTATAAAACTGTTACTGAACCGCTCTGTTCTATTTATCATATTAAGATACATTTTTTTGATGAAAAAATGCTAGATTGCAAGTGTAACATAATAGAACCAGTAAGCACTGCCAGCAGGCCTGAGGAAGAGAGAATAATTCAGAGATATTGTCATCTGTAGGCCAATTTATATTGTCAGACAGCAGGTTCACATTAGTCTCTGATGTCACTGCAATAATGGCATAATATAACGATTGAGCAAAGAATACCTGTGGGGTATAGCTATATGGTGCGTTCTATCTATACTTGTTAAAGTATTTCAGGATTCATTCAAAGCAGAATCAGAAGAAGCAGAAGACAAGGGTTAAAAGAAGAGTGAGAAAATGGTGTTCATAAAGACTTCTGAATATTTTAGCCCTTGTTTTGTGATGATAAAGCAAGCACAATATTGTATTTCATTGATTCAGTGAGTTCTTGATTAAAATAAACTAATGTAGCAATTTAGGGGTTTTGTGCTTCCTTTTTTTTTTCCCCTCTAACAAGAAAAAAAGCTTTTTAACAGTTTCTCGCGGCAGGCATAATGTGCATCTGTGCTCTGATTTACTGCACATGCTGCCTTCTCTAGCATCATGTTAAGTTAGGGTATCAGCATGGTAGGTCACACAGTGGGAGTGACCTTTTGCTAATCACTACACATCAGCTACTACTGGCACACGGCTCATTACTACGAAACCTTCCAACTAGCTGGCTTTCAAATCTGCTCACACTTTGATTTTTTTTTCCCTTTTCTTTCTTTCTTTTTTCCCCCAGACTAAAGATTATACTTTTACATAAAAGCTTCTGTTGTGTAATTTTGTCAACTAGGGTTCCAAAGTCAAAAAGGCACCCAGTTAATTTTCCATGATTATAAAAGTAGCCTGAAAATTCAAACTGAAGGTAGGCCTGTAATCTTGGGTTTCATTAAAAAGGTCAGAACATTTTTACTCAGCACCTATTATTAAAATGTTTGAGGGCTGCCATTAATTTGATTTTTCAGGACACAGAAATCTCACTGGAAATTAGAATGTAATCCTGCTGTTGCTTTACTGACACTTTTCATAGGGTAGGATACGGCTGTGGGGACTAAGAGCTCTCCTGCAATTTACAATTGGACAAATGGCAGGTGACTAATGCAAGACAAACTGTTTGCACAACCTGGGAGCACTGGGTTTAATTTCAGTTTCTGAAAGAAGGGAGAAAGTGTTTCTATTGACGTTGAACCGCGAGCTGTCCCCTGCCAATATATCTGCCACATTTAATACGCAACATGTACCCCAACCCCCGACAATGTGATTATTAGAGGTACAGAATTCAATAGCTTAAGAATACAAAACATAGCTGGAGCAAAATGAAATGGTTTTTAACTTACCGGCCATTTGCTGAATGCCGCTGAAGGCACCCAAGTTACTGGAGGAAGTTGCTTGCTGCAGAAGCTGCAAATTAACAACACAACACAGCAATCTATCTGACATTAATGCAATAAATGAAGATAAAACTAAAATGAGCTATCATCTCACATTCGGAGCATTTATGCTTTCCTTTACATTTATATAGTCTCTTGCTTCTGTCTATTGTTGGAATGAACATCCCTAGAGTCAATGCTGTAAATCCATATTAATGTCTAATCTCTATTAAGAAACACGGAGACACAAGGGAAACTCAATAACATTGCTGCTTTAAAACAATTAATCAATTTATTCTTTTTAACAACCAGGTGTTAAATCTATTTAAACCAACATAGTGTGACTAATTACAACCCTCTGTAGTCTAGTAGTTACCATAACTCATCTCTGTCAATCACGGTCCATTCTCCCCCACCCCCTTGAATTCATTTTTTTCTTTATTATCTTCATGAATCAAGCACACAGATACTCATTAGACTGGTATTTGTATACAACAATTTAGCCTACCTCAGTATTAATTAGCTTACCTCAGTACTAATATATATTTTTAATTGCCAGGTAAATTGCTGTTGATAATTATATATAAATTATATATATATAAATTCGGTATGTATGCATACACAGTACATATATATGGACTCGTCTATTTGTCTAGCTGAGAACCATCAGGAACTCTCCAAGTTATCCAAAAGCTGCTCAACCAGACATCTCAACTCCAAAGCCACAAATGGCAGAGGCTCCCTCTCAGCTGTGCTGCAAGGGAGTCTCTCTTGGCCATCCAGGACTGAAGACACATGGCTCTGGATTCAGATTTCTCCAACAGGGACAGCAGCTAACGCCTGTTTCTCATCTTACTAAAGAACCAATGAAAATACCATTTTAAATTTATGAGAAACAAATTGCTTTCCCCTGCCATCTTTGCTTTCTGTATGCGGTAGTATGAACCACGCACGTTTAACATTGACAGGACCACACATGACAGTAAAAGCCATTTCCAAGCAAAAACGTGGAAAATTAAGAGGACTGAACCATAACATTCTAGTTTAGAGGCTGCACCATATAGATATGGCCCCTACAGTATTCAGTTGCCTATCTGTCCTCCCCTATGGAAGAACTTAAATTTTATTCCAGCTATAAAAAACAGACTCTAACATTCAAAAGAACAATAAAACTAATGGAATCAGATTTAATTTTGCAGCATGAGTAAACTTTAAATGCTTGTCCTGGACAGCACTGACACATCTTGAAATGTTTATTCAAGTTCTATTCCTTGTTATTTATTTTTAGACCATGTGATAAACATACAGAGCTTTTTTATAGAAGAAGACATGCTATGTATTCTGGAGGACTTAGCAATTTATTGCAGGGAGTTTATTATAGCTGATTTACCATGGTTCAAAAATAAATACAGCATAATATAGCCACCCCCTCTGAAATGAACTTACAGCTAGGTATTGTGGTGTGAGTCCTCCAAGACCTGTGAGGTTTCCCCAAGTGGCAGTATTGAGCTGTTGCATCTGCTGTGCCAACTGCTGCTGCAAACGCCGCTGCTCCTTGTCCTTTTGGGTATCGGCAAACTTCACCACGATTGGCGAAGAGCAGCCCTGTGGTTAGACAGATCGGGAAAGACAGAAGCGTTAAATCACACCGAGTCACCGTTGCCTCGTGAGCTCAGCCATGTCCCATAGGGCCACCGGCAATGGCATGACCTGATCGCTCACCCTCTCTTTGTGATTGGCATATGTAGGACTGCAAGGACTAAGATTTTCAGCTTCTTAGGAAAAGAGGCTATGGAGAAATTATTGATTGCTCCGTTCTTTTAATAAAGCACCTTTCCTCAGGCTCTCTTTTCCTTCCAGCTATCAAAATTGCTGCCAGAGACAGCGAAGTGTACCAGTTCTCTTTAATTAAGCTTCACAGCTGATGAGATGGACGTGATGCTTTGTCTGCAGTCTGTTTTCAAGGCATCGCCAAAGGGAGAGGTGTCCAACCTCCCTGCTGCCAGGGACCACACAGCCAACACCACCCTGCCACCACGGTCTGGCTGTGCAGTCATGCTCTGTGCAGCTGGCTTGTGTACCCTATGTAAATAGACTGCGAGCAACCGATTTACTGCAGTGCCCATCACCAGTGGGTCACTAGTCCTTCGTGTATCAAGAACCACCAGTCCCAAGTGAGCACAAAGGGCGATGCTAGTAGGACAATTCACCCACCTGCGGTCTGCTCCCAGGCACGCTTTGTATCAAGCACCCTTGAGATGTGAACAAAGGGCAGGATGCAGACCAAAAGTGACTAGTTATGGTGATAGCAGCTCATTCTTGATTGCCACCATTTCTTCTATTGCTTCTATGTGTCTCTTGTTACCTGACATGGGAGGGCTGTAATGCACTTTAGGAAATAGGAAGGCTGTAAGAAAGAACTAGAGATCTGGTCTGCAGCCTACTCCTCATCCATATCTGAGGGACCCTTGGACTTCAGGTTGGGTGTTTCTGGGCAAAGTCACTGAGAGAACGAGACGTGAATATGAAACATGTCTCTCTTGCTCTTGCTCTATTTTTTTTCTCCCCGCTAAGATATAAAAATATGTTTTCATATTTTAACCTTTCAAGTTCTTCATTTTTTTCAAATCACAGGAGCAAACTATATACTGCAATGATTCAGTTCTTCAAATTAATTCAAGCATTTTGTGAGTCATAGAAACTGTCAATCCATTTCATACTGTTTTCTGACTTCATAATATCCAATGAATAACTTCCTTCCACCCGCCTTGCTTCGTTATACTAATTTCTTGTCTAACTCAATCTGAACACAACGGGAGGAGTGAAAGGTGACTCAAGTCCACAAAACACAGCAGCACTTTAGCCAAAGTGTATAACGTGAGATGGGGAGCAGGGTTACACTTAACCTAACTCTTCCCATGGCTGCTCTCACAATACTGTGAACATCTTCAGAAAAGTTCCTGTCCTCTGTTATTTACCAAAAGCAGCCATGTACCATTTCTCTGAAAAACTCACACCAGGACAAATGATAAGAATATTCACAATCAACAGATGAAATGATGAAATAAACCACAATAATAAAGTCTCTTGTATGAAGATCTCCCATCAATACTGTTCCTTTAGAATTATCTTAGAAAATCATCACTTGTGATTTATTATTCCACCTCCAACTCCCTTCCTGCATGTTTCATTGTAAAAATGTCTTTCACTGTTTCAGTGAGGAAGACAGGAGATACATACCACTCCAGTAATCAAATAAAGATTATGAAGGAGTCAGCTTGTTACACAATTACCTCTTCAGTGATTTTTATACTAATATTAAAAACAAGACTCCTTAGAAAAAAAGAAAGAAAAAGAAACTGGGAGGGGTGGAGGGTGTGAGAGAGATTTTTCTGGTTTTGCTAATAAAAAAAGCAAGCTGTTTCTATTTAATACAAGGTTTGGTAGCACTGGGCTAAGAACAACCAGAACTTACTGCTTTCTACCTAGATGTACAGGAGAATCAAGTCTATTTCCAAAGAAATAGAAATGGATTTCAAAGGAAGAAGTACTATATGGCTATTTCAGTTCTCAGTTCAGCAGCTCAGCACTCAATATTACAGCTGACATCAAATTTATGAATGCTTAAATGTCAGTAAATTGTATAAAAACAATATCTCTGCAATTTATGATTCTATAATTCATTTTTTCACTGTCTGCTCTATATTTCATCACTTCATCATTTTCAAGAGAGCAAACATTCTGAAGACTGAAATTATATGTAGCAAGTGGCTCTATATGAGAAAAGGGTTGTTATTGTTGCATCAAATTTACTCTATGATAACAAATTAGTGTCTTCTACTGGTGCTGCATTTGAATGCCTCAAACAAACAAAAAAAATCCACATAAATGAGATAGAAGAGCAAAAACTTAGAGCAGCAATTATGTTTGCAAAATCAGTTGATTTAACCAGGTCAGAAAGTCAGGTGGAAAGAGCAGTAAAATAATTCGTTATTCTACGATACATGTTCATCTGGACATTAACACCTGCATTGCTCTTTCTTAGCCCACTTTGAAAATTCATCTTGGTCAATGATGCGTGCCAAAGATCTGAAAATAATGAAATCAGAAAAAAATTCTGCAGTAATTGGGCTGAAACGTAATTGTGTACTACATATTGTCCTCCCAGCCAACTTCTGCTTGCAAAAAACACGAAACAAAAGTGTCCAAGGACCCCTCTTTCAGGCTGAGAGTTGAGATTTAACACCAGCTCACCCAAGTTAACTTTCTACTCAAATACTATGGGCAAACGCAAGCAAAATAGTTTTGCTTAAAGAATGATTTCTGGTTTATGCTCTTCCATTTTCTAGCTTGAGAGGAAGCTCCCAGCACATATATAAGGTAAATCTCCCTTTCTCATTCAATGGCATGGTATCCCCACCCCATTTAGTGCCATCTTCTTGCCAATAGCTGGTGCTACCTTCATATTTTCCTTTGTGTTGGCAAGACAGGATGTACAGACTCTGTTGAGTCCCTCACCCGAAGAACTGGAGGCTGTACTGCTTCTCTCCAAGAAGGGACTCAGCCTAAGCTCAACTGACACAAAGACCCAGATGTTCAAAGTGCAAAATATTTGGAATCGCCTTGTCAATTTGGGGATCTCATTGATGATGGCTCTAAAGGTGTTGAGAAGCATTTTGATCCAAGAACAACTATTCTATAGAACTAATGTCAATAGGAGTATCACATAAAATGCAGCCTCTTTTGGAGTACTGCATACAAGAGAAGAATGGGAGAATTTCTCTGGGAGGTATTATCTCTTTAATTTTACCATCTTCTGAAGCAGAGCTGTGTAAAATTCATTTTGCTAGACAGAAAAATACATTAAAACACACGGAAAATATACGTAAAACACAGTATTACCAATAAAGATTTCCTTTTTACTTGGAATCAAACTCAGCAAAACATATAGATCTGAATTAATGGAGCAGTGCATGGCAGACAAATTACCACGAGTATTATTTCAGAGACTCAGAGTGGCAGTTTTTTCACAATATACTGTCAGACTGCATAGATTGTATAACATCAGCTTTCTAGTAAAGATCATTTCAATTATTCTCATCTCATTGGCAGATTCTCATCTAAAACTGTATACTCAGGGTCTAAAAATGCATTGCACTGAAAAGAAAACACATCGATTATAAAAGAAGCTCAGCAAAATTCAAACGTGATGTTTGGAAAGACAATAGCTTTGCAATGCCGATATCATTACTTGTAGTATACGGGAAACAGTTAGTGACATTTTCATGCACTGGCTTGATTTTTATCTTCTCCTTCTTCTTCTCCTCTTTCCACCCTCCCACCTCTGGTCTCCCCCCTTGGCTCGTTACACAAAGCAGCTCAACGACATGACGCAATAATGATTGTTTAGCACCCAGCATGCTTTGGGAGACTAGAGCATTGCAAAGAAAAATCACTGAGAAAAAAAGAAATGAAAGGTCCTGGTGGAAAAAGAAATAAAAAAAGAAACAAGTGCACATAACATCAATGCCACCTCTGAGAAAAATCATCACTACACAAAGATACAGTATACATAATACAATATAACATGCACTCTCCAATGATAAGCTAGAAGATCCAGAGTAAGTAAAGACTTCATACTTGTGAGGGTTTTTGTGCAAAATTCTGAAAGACCATGACAAAAATCACAGACTGAAAAAAGTTTGGAGATTGCCAGACAAGCCGTGGCATTTGATAACGACTCCAACGAATGGATCGCTAGCCTGCAGCTATATTCACATTAAGTGAAGAGGTTTAAAGTTTTGTGTTGCTCATCACGATAAAATATGAGGCCATAGAGGCAGTTTGGGAGGAAAGAAAGAGCATCGCTTGCGAGGGGCCAGCCACGACGGTGCTCTGCGGGAACTGCCACACTTCGATATGCTCTGTCATCATTAGCATTTTTATTGGCTACATGAAGAAGGAGAAATTATATTAACTTAAAAAGAGATTCTATTTGCAGAAAAACACATGCACTGGTAACTCAGCGTGGCCAGGTTAAATCTCTTGAGATTTTTCTCAGAGCAGCACAAACCACAACACTTAAAAATCTATTTAAAAGAAACTAAGATTTTTCTTTGGGGATATGTGTGTTAAAATTAAAGGTAATTTACTCATCAGATATACTCTGAGTATGACTGAGGAGCGGTATTCACAGCATTTTTTTTATTTTCTGCTGAGTGCCACTGAAAACAGGATCAAGAGCTGTGTTTGGATACCACACAGCAACCTTATTGTGTGCTTTCAGGTCATTAAGAAAAATAAGCTACACAAAGAGAGGTAGAGTGAGTCAGTAAAAAGTTTAAATCTGTGATTGTCATGGGTCTGATCTGGTCCAGGAGAGCATGGCTTTACCATTCGCAATCATTTGCACAAAGAAAACAAAGAAAGGGCAAATGATACAGTACTGTACCTCCATGGTCTGAGACTGGTGCATGGCTTTGATTGCATTCTGTGCCATTGCCCTTGTAGAAAATGTGACAAACGCACAGCCTGTGGGAACAAGGGGACAGGGAGCAGGAAAGACAAAAAACAACAAGACAAAAGGGTTGGACGCTTGTTAAACCAACACAGTCTACGAGAACGGCCACAAGACGACACTGTTCTCAGTAGTACATAAAAATAAACAACTTCTCTAGTTTATTTATCGACAGTGCTGACTTGCTAATCTGACCATAGATGAAAGAAAAAAAATTAGGTGGGGATGGGTGAGGAGAAAGGGTTTTTTCCTTTGCTTTTACTTTTATTTTTCTTTTTTCCTTTTTCCTTTTTTTTGTATTTATTCTTTAGCCACAGGGTTTGAAATAAGTAAGGCTTTTATGTACGCTTTGGATTGCATAGTTTAGGCTATTCAGACCATGCATCAACAATTGCTTGCTATGGCTTTTGTGCAGGTAAATTGTGGATAGTGAATAAATGACTGGCATCACTGGCAGCTGAACTGGGAATTTAATGGAGTCCATAAAGTCACGTATTTCCGTGATGCACCAAGAACAACCATACAAATAAAGATGAGGAAAAACTCCACTGTGTACCCTCCAACTAAGTGTGAAAAGACTCAGACAAAATTCAGAAATGTAGGTGGAATCTCAACATTTAAGAAAATAACATTAAAAATAAAAATTTTTCCAATTTCTGTTTCTCCGAGTCTTAGGTACAAGTATAATTCTTGGATCTATGAAAACTATCACCAACTTGAACAATTCTGAAGCTATGTGCATGAATAACTAAAAAAATCACTTTTCTCCCTCCTCAGCCTTTTAAATCGTAATGAAAAGCCAGTAGGCTAATGCCTGGGCTATTTTTCCACCCTTTTACTATCGTCAGTCATACCTACACTGGGCATGGTACAGGTCAACTTATTTAGTGCATGACTCAATGCCCTTTTGACTAATAAAAACATTGCCTTCTGAGATTTACATTTTATTCTTCATGCACCCTTGGGCATCTTAAAGAAAAAGACTGTGAAATTAATGCAGATTCAGGCTGATTTTGTAATAATACCATGGCACACTAAAAGCTTAGCTAAAGCAACACAGACTTATTTCACTTGTGATCTCTAATGACTTTAAAAGTGCATTGATTTTCAGCTCCCTTAGCCTTGCACAGTTTGAACTTAGGTTTCAGAGAATAATTTAGTGTTCCACTCAATTTCCTCAAAACATTATTATTATTACTACTTAAAAGATTTCCAAATGAAGCAAATCTAAGCACTGAGAGGCTAAAGCATATTGTCATTTTAGAGCTAATGCATGAAAGCTACATTCTGGCATCAAAAATACAATATTGTTGCCCCTGTGGCCAATGGACAAAATAAACCATTTTGCAATCCAACAAGCAACAGATTGTTTGGTTTATGCAAATCAATTTGAGGCATAAAACATCTTTTCTTTTTTGCTCCATGTGTACCTGGTAAGATTATCAAGTCAAGACTGTATTCACATTTTAATCAAACAACAGTAAGAGAAAGCAATGCCTGATCATTACCCAAAAGCACTACATCTAGTCATGAAAATAAAGTCAATGCATTTTTGCATCATGCGGTATTTTTTTTCTCTCTTTAAAGTAAAAGCCCTTGACACAAGAGAACCTAAGCTGGCTTATGTACCTCTGACTGATAAGTGAGCATGATAAAATCAGAACTCAGAATTCTTTTATGCAAACTTCATGGCAGTGTTGTGACTCTTACATATGGCTCAGGTAACATAACAGCTGATGATGTCTTACTGCTGCATAGCCACACTACGTGTTGCTACACTATTCTTATTCAGCAACAAACTTCTGTCAAAGAAAATGATGTAACAAAACAACTTTCTGTATGGCAATCTAGACAAAATGTGCAGTAGAAGGGTAAATAAACTACAGTACCTCTGCTAGATTCCATATTGCTGCTGTGCACTAAAATTAAAGAGGCCCAAATTTACCATCAGTCTCAAAGTAATCTCTCTTAAAAACATTTCTGTTATTATCATTAACAGAGGAAATAACACCAAGGGTTTTCATTTATCATCTTGCAAATTCAATGGGGGATGAGCACAAATAGAGATATACTGGAGGGCAGGCGAGAAACCCCATACAGAGCCTTGAATAATATTGTTTATAATGGTCAAGAAACTGCTTCATTCACTTCTTTTGCTCTCATTATCCAGGAGCGTGTACCATAGTGACAATTACTGAATGGAGGTTTAGAATGCATAAGAAGCATGTAAAATGTCAACAAAAATCAATAAGACACAGTTTATGCATTTATCACAATTTCTACCCAGCAGTGCCGCTGTAAGTAACTTACTGAGAGATGTTGCAATTAGCAGGTCTCAAAAGAAATGTGAATCAGCACAGAAATAAAGCTGTGCTCCCTCTCAAGATAAAGCAGACTCTCTCTTCCCTCCCTTAAGCTTTGTCTCTTTTTAACCACAAAGCTCAGCTGTTGGGGACTTTCAGTGCCCAACGCTACCGCAAAACCTCCCACCTCATTCCTCAGCCCAAATCCACTTGCGTGGATCCCATTGCCTTTGTCATGGAGTGAAAAGACCTTCATAGCATCTCTTTAAAGTGCCATATAGCGAGCTACCAATTTAAAAGAAACTTGTTCTTCAGGCAAGGGGAATGCCTGATGAATGAGGATATGTGGCTTGAATATGAGCATTCGGAAACAGCATTCCACAGAGAAGACCGGACTGCATTTTAATTACAATTTGCCAGCCAGAGGCTACAAGGTTAGGTCCCCTTGTTATCTCCAGTCGGCAGGCCATTTCCCACCGATGGACAGTGGCCATTTGCACAGTAAATATCCAATTTGCCTCAATAACCAAGGTAAAAATTCAGTAGACAACCTTATTTCTAAATTATTTGATAACCTAGACCTTCAGTTGTTACCATCAAGCACCCCAATTAAATGCTAGCTAATTTAACCATCTTTCCAGACATTGCTACATGTATTCACATTCAAGGCTTATTTTTTCAGCTACCAAACCTGGACACTCACACAAAAAGGCTGTATATTTATTATGTGTGCACATATTATTTTATTATGTGCGAAACATGTGATCCTTTATATTTTATTATATGTGAACCATGGGACCCTTTCCTTCATGACCAGACTGCCACACTGGAGGGGCGCTAAGCCTATATAATAGGATTCAGTCCACTTAGCTCAGTCACTGAACTTGCATATATAATTTAGGTATTCAGAAAAGCTGTTCTTCTGAGACGCTTGTATTCTCTGCCACAGCTGATGGCAGTGCTTTTAATTTTCTATATGGGTACCTATGCACTTTAGGAGGATGGTTTCATTGGGCACCTAGAATTTAATCAGAAGCTGATGTCTAAGTACACTGGATTTCACTTATTTAAGCCAGATGAGCTCTGCCTGAACCAACCTGTAGTCCTGCCGCAACAGTTTCTGAGGGCTTGAGAAAACCCTTTTCAGCATACTCTCACTCACTGTATCTCATGGATACAGGTGGTCTTTTGGGAACATACTGCCAGCTTTAGGACCGTAAATCACAATTGTAAGAGGACAAGACTAATCAGATTTCATGCCTCGTGGTGCAAGGAAACAAGAAAGATTTCCATGGCCTCTTACCCCATCCTGTGAAACACTGCACTGATTGTAGTGCTGTGGGCCGAGGTCTTCTGGACCAACAGCTACAAGCAAATTATTACTGTTCTACCATACTGAGTCCTGATAATCAATTACTCCCTTCTTACTGGAGCTATGGAGCTCTTCAGGAGAAAAAATGTGGAGATGGGGACATTTCTATAGCTAATGCCTTGAAATTACTTAATTTTGTGCCACCAGCTACCTAACCACACACACAAAAAAATATTCCTTTTGTAAATACAGCCAACCTGCAAGTCACCTTGCAATTACTTATCACCTCTGGTTTCAAAATGTCAGGGATCACTAACAGAAACAAAAGGGGAGGGAGAAAGGAGGTACAAGAGTTTTAGTTGCTTCTCCAAGGCTGCCTTCTCACTCCCTGCACCAGATAAATCAGTGACTGGGGAAAGGCTTCTCAAAGTAATTTCCTCCTGCAGGCAGAATCGGAGGGAGGCACCCAGCCTTGTCACAGAGGAGATTTTGGAGCACATTATCACATTTGCCATCTCGGCTGAGAGAACATCTAAACTCACAGGGTTGGTCCTTACCCACCTCCTGCCTCGAACTGAAAGAGAATTTTGAAGAGGCTGTAAAATTAGAAAAACTTCCTCCTCAACTGGTGCCATCCCAAACCTAAGGCTTGCTGCTCGAGCGATTGAATTATTTGAAATATTAAAAAAACCTTAGCACTGCTCCATTTCAGCTCCTGCTTCACGTAATTCTTCTCATCTCAGGCTTTCATAGACTGTTTTGAAACATTCAGTCAGCAGTGCAGGCACAGTCTAACATAACATCAATACTTGCAAGCTGCAAGTGAAGTAGAACGTTCTTAAGTATGGAGGCCTCAAGGTAAGGGGTCTGATTTCATACCTACATAAGAAACCTCCCACATAAAACTCCTGTGGTCTACCAGAGGTTTTTAAAGCCCCCAAACCCTCAATGAAGCCAAAGGGAGATGTAAAACCCCTAGACGTTTTTGAATCAGGCCTAGAGTTAAAAATGGAAGCTTAAAAACCATGGCTTTAAAGTTCTAGAGATGAAAGAAAGGCAGATGTAATCAATTTTAAAAAAAAATATGTAGTGACCCCTCTGACACAGAAGAAGGCTCAAGAGATTTTCAAAGTCATCCGAGCAATCGTAGTACTACATATGGTGGCTGTGCAGCTGGAGGTGTCATGGTTTCACTACCTCTTCCTAGTTCAACATAAACAAGGTTTTTCTTCACTTTCTGTGAAGAAACAATAGTGAAAAGCTGCCAAAATACTCCTTCAAGAAGTATTTGGGATCCTCTGAGATGAAAGCCTCTATTTAAAGAAAAGATAAGGCTCAAATAAAAAGCTATGGAAATTGAAGCATGATAAAAATAAGCTCCACTTGTGTTAAAATATTTCTAGCTGAGATTGCAAAGTAGACTTTCCCTTTTCTACACTGTGCTAATATAGCACAGTCTGAAGGAAGGACCAGCGTGGGAAACAGCCTTCTAATGAAGACATCACACAGAAATCTGTCTTAGTGGTTAAAATACATTTCAGCTACAAATTAAGACATTGAATTGTTTATTGTATAGACATTTGGTCATTAGGTATTGCTTAAGACACACAACAACAGGTCTGAGACCAAGTGCAAGAACTCAGCCCAAAGTAAAGCAGTTTGAAAAAGTCACAGCCAAGCTCTTTAGTTTATACATATCAGGCACATAAAGGTAGCAAGAGACATGTCCTGTTAACATGCCTCATCTCTTTGGCTTTACTCACTTCTCTTGACTATCGACCAGATGACAGATTCTAGATTTTAAATTCCCTGAAGTTCATGGTTCCCTCAAAGCGTTTCTAATTGAATGGTCAATTAGCCACCCTGCAAAGTACAGACTTCAGTAACTGGAATTCACACAAATCCAGAATCAAATAGGTACCAAAGACCACATTCTCTAATAGTGCCTCGATGACTCTCTTGTTGGAATAAAACCTCTTGTAAATTATTTCATTTCAGACTTCCCTCTGGGGAGGAACTGCTGCAAAGCTGCAGTAATGGAAATCTGAGATGTAGTTACTGGCCAAAGGCCTGTAGGGACACTGGTCACTTGGCTGTGTTTGTTCCTTCCCAGCTTCAAAAGAGTTTCAGCAGGGGAAAAAGAAAATTAAATGTGCTGTAATGATTGGAAAAAATTAAAACATTACCACATTACAGCAAAATAAATAAGGCATGGAGGTGTTTTTGAAGAGTAACTAAAAATACAGCACTTTCATCATGCTTGTTTCCCATCACTGATACACAAGTTAGAAGGTGGCCCCTAATCCAGGCTGTTCCCACGGCTGGCACTTCACGTTCCTTTAGCTCATGAAGGAGCAGTAAATATCCATAAGGAAAACCAAACAGGCATAAAATCTCCTCACCTATCCTTCACTGCAATTAATTATGATGCAAATACTAATTTTCTTTTACTAATTCATCAAGAAAACCCCTGAAACTGAAAGTTATGAATGGCTTCTCATGAAATTAAATTGCCTGACCACGGTATAAGTCTCTGTGCCATTTCTAATCTGCTCTTAAAGCAAAGAAAGAAAAAAAAAAACCCTGTAATCAATGTCTGCAGGAATGTTCACTTGTCCCATGTGCCTGGCGATGTTTTGTTAAAAAATCATACAATTAGGAGCCTAGAAGATGTAGGAATATGCATTTGGAGCTTTCCCACAATTTTCATGGTATATCCAACTGTCTGCACATGTTATTAGCAGGTTTCTTCGGTGCATGCTATTAACCCCGTTGACTTCTTTCTGGTATCTGTTATATAAATCTGCACTTAGCAATACAGCAGAATAATTTGCTGTATGGTGTTCCTGTGATAAGGATAAGAGGATTTTTTTTTATCATCATTACAGACGATAATAATTCCTAGAGTGATACAGAGATATTGATCCACTGACCTAAAAAAAGCATTTTGCAAAGGTAGAGGAGCTTTGCTATCCTTATTTTAAGGAATGGGATAACGGAGAGATGATGAGAGACCAACTCACCTACGGTCAATACAGCACATCAGTGGCACCGCTACACATCAAACTTGGGTATTTCTGGCTATTTTTGCACATTCCAGCTATCACTGCATGGCTGTCTGTGTTGGCATCTGTGGTCATGTAGACATTACACAGTGCTAGGATTCAGGAGGTCTGAAAGTTTCCTTAAGCCGTTTACAATAAGTGATTTAAAATCTTAATCATCCGAGGCAGTTCACTTCTGCTTTTTCATGATAATGAAGCTTAGCACATGATATCACAATCATGAATTTTTGTAAAGCATACTTAGCTCTTCAGAAAAAGTGCTGGATTAAACAACCCTGAAGGCTGAATCCTTCTTTTTGAATAATGAATATAGTACAGGCAGTGGCAAGCTTCTTTATATAGTCCCATGAACCCTGCTAAAGCGAAGGCCAGCCTCCACGTCTGTTGAGTCCCTGGTTTCTTTATCTCTACAGCCAACAGCGTATTTTTATTTTTTAATGCTTTTCACAGCTAGGAATTACTCTCTGCCAGCCAACTAATTTCACAGGGACTACCCCAGAGCCTTCGGAAGGCAATGCCTTTTGGTTGCTGCCTATTTCTTGTAGCTAGCTGGAATATAACAAGTTACAGATATAAACAACAATTATTTCTTAGATGCAGGAGTGAACAACAGTGAGGAAAAAAATGACTCAAGGAAAAAAAAATCTCAGTTTCTTTAAAATACACTGCTCCACTACTGGAGTTTGTAACATTATTTTAGTCTTGTTTTACAGATGAGTTTCAAAAAGCTGACAATAGGAATTTGGAATGGAAATGCTGATGGTCCATTATCAGTAGTGACAGCAATGGGTTGACTTTATTAAAGTTCTGTCAGCTCTTGGCTAGAAACTACAATAGAAACAGCCAGTTCAGTCTCTCTCCATCTCTCTCTTTATCTTAGCACTTGTATCACACTCATCACAAAGTGTTACTTTCTCCCTTGATGCCACAGGACAGGATTTCTCCTTGCTACTGGAGCCATGTGGTACACTACGACTCTACAACCTGCCTATGGGTTGACAGCAGACCGTTACCGTACTAGCTGTAAGGTTGCCGTTGTAGCGTAGACGTGGCCTAAAAGTCAATGGAAAGCTTTTTACTCTTTATTGAGGCGAAAAAAAAAAGCATCACAAACCAAAACTGATCTACTGAGCAGTGTAAAGTGCAGCTATTCCTTGCAACTACCTGCTGGTAATAAAGACTATTTGCCTGAACCCTTTAATAAAGCTCAAAAGTTGGCATAAATACCAACAAATACACTCTTCAAGCTCTTTTCGTCCAAGATACCATGATGTGCACTTGTTGTGCAATTGGAAAGAGATGCCAAACAGAGTTTATTGGACCATATTTACATCTCACTGCTGTGAGCACTGCAAGTTCCCAAAGGCTCTGGCATGGTAAGGACAGTGTTTTCCTACAACAGTGACTATTTTTCATTCACCCCTCTGTGGCTGTGAGGGAAGCACATCCAGACGGGTGCTGGGAAAACAAACACTGTTTGTGTCAAAGGGAACTCGCATCTTGGAAACAGTAACATGAATTAAAACTCATTAAGTACTGGAACTCATTGCAAAGGTTTAACTGTATAAATTCTCCCTCTTGCTTTAGTGAAGCAGCTTTTCACCCTGTGCTTTTTCAGTCAAGCTCCCTCCACTGCAGATCTCCCTTAGCACTTTTCATCTTGACTGAAATACCAACCATTTTCCCAACACTTTGCCTTCTCTCATGCAGTGGTGGTTTTGTGAAGCTGATAAACATCTGCCTGAAAACCTGGTTGGCACAACTGAACTCATTTTCAAGTGTGAACATGGGTGTGCAGAAAGCAATTCAAGTTTAACAAGGCGTGATGCATGAGGGCATGATAGAGTATCAGTCGTGATTGTGACCGAAATAAATGCGAGTGGCAGAGAGGATACAGCTCTGCTATGACTCCTGGTGTGTTACCTACCTGGACTGGGAGCTTCAGCCTTCAGCAGCAGAGAGCAGCACATTAACTCTACAGCTGTGCTGGCCGGCAGACGATGCTGCCCTGCCTGATACATTGGTGACATGGCTTAAAAATCTCAGCTTCTGATTATTGTGAGATTGCTATTTACGGCAGAACAAAACTACCCCACCACTCTTACTTCCTCTGTTGGATTTCATCATTAGCTTTTCTATGCTTGTACTATGCCCAGCGTCTGTCGAATAAAAGCAAGTACTCAGTGGGATTTCTATGAATCCCAGGAAAGATGCATTTCTTTGTTGGGTGATGCTGAGGAGTCAATTAAATCTTCTGGGGGCTCAAAACGTCTGATGCCCAGATCTTGTTATTTCAGTGGTTACTTAGCTCCTTTCCCACTTGTGTCTTCCATCACGCCTGCCCTGTGCTACTTACAAAGTGAAATCAGTGAAAATCAGAAATATTTGTTTTGCCTCAATGTTGGGTCTAGACAGATAATGACAGCACTCGACTCCATCAGTTAACATTCATTACTGAGCTGCAGGAACCAACGTCAGACCTTTTCCCCAGTCCTGCCCACAGCAAAAGCCATGATCCTGAGGCTCTCCTTGCCTGAAGGGGCTGCTGCATCCCAGCCCCAAAAGTTTTGGGATCACAGACTAAGCATATATAAACGTAAGTGCGTCATTTTCTTGGGGCTCCCTATTTATTGTCGGAGGGTCTTTTCAACAAGTCCTTATTATTCAGAAGTAGTATAGTAAGTGCTTTCAAGGAGCGCCATGAAATATAGGAATACCTGCAACTTCCCCTGCTGAAATTTTAAAGAAGCTGGGCTGCACACAAAACAAAAAAAAACATGCACAAATTGCTGCACAAAATACTGCGGATCCTATAGCCTACTGGAAAGAAGTAGATCCAAAAGTAAAGAAAAATATCTATATTTATACCTATATCTAAATGCAAAATGGGTACAATTATTTTTTCTGTGCCTTTTGAAAATGTAATAAAATGCATAAACTGTGCTTTCTATGTATTTTTTTTTCCTATAGAAACAGAATTGATATTTTCACAGCTCCACACTTAAAATTACTTTACTCCCTGTGCCATTAAATGGCCAATGGCTAGTACCACAGCATCCTTTCGCACTGACAGATGGGACTATCACTATTTTCTTTTCCACTCAGCACCGCCTGGCACCGACTTTTTGAGAAAGTTCATGCTCTGAGAATAATTTCAGGTCCATATACCATGGAGTTAATATGCAGCCTGGGTTATCAATATACATTTATTTTTCTTTTCAATATGTTTTCAGAGGGCCTTTCCCCAAAAGGCAGCACTTTTGCTCTCAAAAGGGATCACCGGCTATTGAAGTCTGTGCTGCGCTTCATTTCCAAAGTTCAGCGCAGCCGCTTGACCGCTCTCGGTGGTGCTGCTTAACACCTCTGCCCTGGTTTTTGGGTTGTGATAGAGGCACAAGATTTAAAAGCTCTTTTTACAGAGTCTGGTCCAGGCAAAGCTCTCAGGTTCCAGCTAACCTCTGTTTCTCAGTTACAGCAGACCTATGTTTTGCATATAGTTACAGAAAACACAGGAATGGAGGAGATAGTGCTACAACGTGGACCAGTTCCCATGACCCTGTATGCCTTCAAGCAGTCATTTACAGTCCTTTTATTTTTTTTTTTTCTTTTGGCCTTATGTTACAAAGCAGAAATGGGGTCAGGGAAGGATCTTTGATTTTGTGAGAGCAGAAAACTGAGGGTGTTTTCTCAGGGTGCAAAGGAACCTTTCCAGCTGACAAACAGGGCGATAACACAAGTTAATATGTTGGCACCGAGACCCTTCTGACACTGGAAATAAAAGGTGATAATTTCAGTCACTGTGAAAAGTTCATGCGGATACCTTCATCACGTGGGACGTATTACAGCGTAACCTCTAGCTGCAGACAGCGGCTATGCCTACCCTGGCTGTGACATACAGCTCCCAATTAGCACTTAAGGAAAGAGACTTTACAGACTGCACACTCACCTCTGCTCAGCCCATCCGGTCCCCGAAGGATTCGGCATTCTTCTATCTGGCCGAACGGAGAAAACATCACCCTGATATCATTCTCATTACACTTCTTCGAAACCATTCCTATGAACAATTTTCTGTCTTCCACAGCTAGAAGATAAAAATAATGAATGAGCAAAGGCCATTTCATCTTTTTCCTGTGATCAATGCTTCATTACCACATCAAACCAAGCTCCAGTCATGTGAGTCTGGCTCTGTAACTGAAGACAAGTCCTAAGGCAAACACTTTATACTTACAACCTCCCTTCCCCCCTTCCTCCCTCACCCCAAATCTCTCGTTTTTCTTTCTCTCTCTCCTTTTTCTAGTGGTGCTTGCTGTTTATACAACATATTAATTGGCTGCCTTAGTCATTCTGCATATGCCTCCCCATCACGGCTTCTAAGAGAAAAGTATCCTCTGTTAGAGAGACTTTTAAAGATATCTTTGCATAGATTTTAATTCAGATAAATTCCCTCACCTCCCTCACGTATGAAAGAAATCATGACAGGGGTGAGGGTGAAGAAGGGATTGTGCACGTAACGATATGAGCTAATGAAAAATATTCCTGAGAAATGTTTGGAGAGAGAGGCTCCTATCTGAGCTTTCAATTTCAACCAACTTAATGCGTGACACTTGAAAGGCAGATGTGTGATGACTGCTCTGGAAAAAGAATGCATTAAATTTTCCTGCTTTTTTTCAGACTGACACAGCCCTCTCCCCTCCAAGAGGACACAAGGTGTATTCTAGGGCATCATTTTAACAAGGAGGCTGCATAATGCTTCCCAGAGCCAAGCCCTTTGATTCGTAACGATGCTGAATTTGCAAAAAAAAACAGGAAAAAGGTGCTTTACCTGAATTATTGGTAGAATATTTCCTACCTGCATTGTCGCCAAAATCAGCAAAAGCTACACTGCTGCAGCAGGACACATGCAGTCCTGCTAATCAAACTCGAATTTACAGAACTAAAGCTGTGGGCTTTTGTCAAAAATGAAATAGGTCACCAAAACTTAATTCACCCTGCAAAGACTTTAAAATGTTAACGCACCCTCCCATCTACATTAAACCAAAAATCTAAGTGCTTATTATACAGTATATACACCAGTGCTTTCTTCTTCTCTTGAAATGGCATGTAAATCCAATTCACCGTTAATGAGCAGACTGTCAGAGTTTGCAAGGAAGCAAAGAGAGAAGGAAAGCTTTACTCCAGAGAGTCTGCAGTGCACTTACTTATTTCTATTATTGTGCAAATTATTTTTGTAATGAAGTATTTTCATTTCTGGGCTTACAAAAAAAAAAAAAATGAATCTTCCCTTGCTCCCCAACTCTCTCTCCTGTATTAGGATGAGGAGTTTGTCAAATGGAATAAATTGCAGCTGAGGAAGAAGAAACTGCATCTATTTTCATAGGATTTTATTTGTGTTGTACTTTAAGATTTTAAGTGCATTTAATAATTTCAATAATAAAAAGAATAGGTTCATGTTTATTGATCATGAGAGATGTTTGAAGTAATTTTTTTCTGTAGAATTCCTGACTTTAAAAAGTATTTGTAGCTTTTGTACAAGCAAGCACCAAGACCGTGCATTTTTAAGAATCCAAAACAGAGACCAGCTCCTACAATCCCAGCTTCTCACTCTACAACCTTGCAAGAAAATTGGCATGAATTTAACATCCAGGAGAAGAAGTTTTCCTCAGCAGAGATTCCTCAAGACTCAGCATCATTCAGACTTTATATTGAGGTTCCACACATGGGTTAACCCTCTAGAAATGGTTAACCCTCTAGAAATGGTTAACAAATGATGAATGCATGGGATGAGCCAGTTATATACAGATCAGGAGCTGAATATGCAGGATTGCAAATAAGACCTGCAAGTTGGGATTTTATATATTTATATTTATGTCTTCCAATGAAACTTTACATCTGATTCGTACTACATAACTGGCCTTGATGCTGCTAATAATTATGGTAAAACTGAATTGCCTTGCTCACAGCCACAAGGAAAGTCTAGGTAGTCACTTTTGCTGCTGAAAGGATGCCTGTAACTTGGCTGCTTAAAATTCCTGTATTGCCTTGACTAATCTCTTTGGGGAAGGACCCTGGCCCTCCGAGCCTGTCCCCTCGACAACAGCCACACACTATGGCCAGGGTGCAGGGAAGGGTATGAGGCAAAGGACCAAGCTGGGCTGCCAGGTATGGATTTCTCCATACCACAAACCGAGGTCAGGCTGGGCGAAGCCTCAGTGCCAAGCACGGATCCAAGCTTTGCCTTCTGCTCTGTGTTATGAACTTCTTAACTTCTGCCTGTGTGTCAGCTCGTACCAGTCAGTTTTAAATTTGGGTTGATTTTAGGCTTGAAATACAGTGCAGGTCCGCCCTGAGGGTGACTAGATCCCAGTTCTCCCTTAAAAATAGCTGCTGGCTGAGTTGGACAAATGCCTGTCATGCCATCCCAAAGGAGGTCCCTCCGGTCCTGCTTAGGTGCAAGGACAAAGACTCAAACCAAAGACATTCACGCAGAGATTCACAAGAAATGAGATGCAAATGGCAAGGCTTTGCTTTAATTTTCCAAAGAGTAGCAGACGACAAACTCCCCACCGACCTCCTTCAGTTTTGCTAGTAAACCTATAAATATGCCATTTAACTAACATGATTTGCAGGTTTTCAGCTTGAGGGTGATTTTATAGTAAATTAAACATACAGCTCCTGTGTACTGTACATCTTAAAAATGCAGATTTCATGAAGAATGCTCAGAGTACAGAAAACATATTGATATGATGACGTGCTCTGCATTCAGTGCTATTAGTCAGTGCTGATCAGAGTTAAAGCTTAAGAAAATTGCTATTCATTTTTTGGCTAGGGGCCCAGCATAAAAAACATTTAAAGGGACAATTGTCAAGATCAAAATGACATGTTTTCACTCCATCTGATGGAACATCTGATATTATTAGGCTGAAAGAGTTTTTAACAATATATTATCATGCAGAGAAAAGAATGCTTCTTCACCTCTGTAAGACTGGCTGTCTGGATTTGTTTCTGCATTTTTGGTCAGCCACTTCTCTCCTTTCCTTCTAAAAGGAATACTTACCCACCACGCAGGCATGGTTTGACAATCAAATAGACAAGGGATAGCAAGAATTATGGGTCAAACGTATCTAGAGGTTAGCAAACTCCCCCTTCAATCAGTCAAGCCTACTGATTTGCCTGAATGTTGGGTTGCTCCCATAGACTGTAAAACAAGGAGCCCAGCATTAAGCACATGCATCCCAACAAAGTGTGGAGATTGGGAAAGGCGCTACCTGTAGCTGTTTGGAGAAAGGATGGCTGTCTAAAGCCATCTCGCCTAACTTTAGTCATGTACAGTTTAGGTGTCTGGTTTTAGTCTCAGTTAAAATATTATCGATTGGCTATTGTCAATGCCAAGAGATCAGCTCCTCCAAAGAGTGACTGATCTGACCTCTCCTGGCAAGATGGTATGGCTTGTTTTATGGGAGTCTCTCCCCCGCTACTGACAATAGATAGGGCTGTTACCTTCCAGCCAACTCCCAAAACTTGCTCATTGTGATAACATGAGCTCCAGCTGCAGGACAGGAAGAATAAGTGAGCTCTGAGGGACTGGACAAAGCTTGGCAGCTGACAGCGCTCTGGGCAATGAGAGCAGGCAAAGGACAAGGCTGGGGGAAGGATAACAGGGCCCAAGGGTCATCACTTGTGTGCGCATATCTCATAAGCATTTCACTGCTACTTGGCAATTGTCTCTCCCACACTAGGCGTAGGTTTCAATAATTAAAAATCCAGAAAATTAATGCAATTTTTTTTGGCGAGCACATTATTTCTGAACCTTGCCCACAGGCCTAGTTGTACTTTCTGGCTGTTTTGCACCACTCTGGGGACATGAAGTAGATACAAGCATCTGGAAGCAGCTAGTAGGATGGGGTGGCTGAGTGCTCTGCATTGATGAAGCAGAAGCAGCCAAGTCACAGTGAACAAGGCCTGAAGTTCTAGTTATATGAAGGAAAGTATGAAACTGTATAGTATCTCGATTAAATAATTATGGGATTCACCTCTAATCCACTCAAACATATTACAAAGACAAGTCAGCTATGTTGCCCGGGCAGTTAGTGTGACACATACAGTGCTAAGACTGCTGGATTTGGTGTGGGAATCTTTTGCCCGAACGCAGGAACCCTGCAAGACAAAGTGCAGGTATCTGTTTTAAGATGAGATGCATTGTTCTTACAACTCCATCAAGAGTAGCTCTGCAATCACTAGCACGGGTGCCCAGGTATTTCACAGAATCACGGAATCACAGAATCAATCAGGTTGGAAGAGACCTCTGGGATCACTGAGTCCAACCATTGCCCTGACACCACCATGTCAACTAGACCATGGCACTAAGTGCCACGTCCAGTCTTTGAAGGTGTTTGAAGCCAGAGAGCTACGTTAGCCGTCAAAAGCTAGCTGAGATGAAGTCTGCCTCTGCTAGGAGGACTTCTTTCAAAACGTACTCTCCTGCCTTCTGACAGCCCTACATCCGACTTGCAGAACAAAATCCTGAAGGGTCTAATTTTTTTAGCTTTACTCAATTTGCTTCAATAATGAGCATTTCTTGCAGTCTGTATTAGATTGCTTGTGCTAACCCAGGAGAATAAAGGAGTAGAGATTATTTTCTGTACCCTACAAAAGAATGAAACCTTGTAATAATCATAGGAAATCTCCCTGAAGATTCAACAAACTTTCCTTTTTTCTCTTCTAAACCCCCAAAATTCTGACCTGAAAAATCACAGTTATGTCCCTTTATTATACATTTTTGAGGAGTCTAGTCAGTTAAAGAGTGCATTTTCCATACAGAAGTTGCCTTCTCTTTTGAGCAAATGAAGAGTTAATTATATCGAAATTTTTTTTATTATTTATTTTAATCCAGAAGGGAAGGGGGGAAAACAGACTTTTTATCCCTATTTGTAAGGCTGTGAAAAACCCTTGCACACAATCTGTCAAAGTCACACCTGGATCTGGAGCTGCCTGCATTAATTATCAACTTTTCTATGTGTTAGCGCTAACATATGGCATTTAATTACTCCCTCCAAATTGGCAAAGTTGTGTCACTTAGAATTTCAAAATTATTTCTTCACGTTTTCATTAATAAAATAATAAAAAAAAGTTATAAGATCACTCAGGTATACCCCCCCCCCTTTTTTTTTTTAAACAGAAAATTTTGTCATTTTCCCTGAAGAGGTGATGCTTTGATCCATTTAAGAGCATACAGTCCTTAGGATATGTGCCTGAAAGTATTACTGTATTCAAATTCTGATCCAAGAAACATTTAAGTATTTGCTAAATTTCAGCATGTTAAGGGCCACAGACAACTTAGAGTCAAGCATGTGTTTATGTGCTTATCGGCATTAGAATGGAGGAACCTCCTTTGTTTGAAAGAGGCAAAATATCCCTAAAGGGACAAATACTGTGAGTGATTAACAGTGGAGAGGAATCTAGCAATGGTGCAGCCTTTGAAGTCTGGAAAGCATGCTTTTCTGGCAGATAATCCTTAACCAAAACTTTGCAGATAGGTTAAAAACAATCACCTAGCAAAATAAAGGTGGTCAGACTAGACCCAATGGGTGATGAGAACAGGACATGCTACAAAAATTCATCATCTGAAAATCTTTCAGGGGTGTTAGATTTCTCAACAATAAAAGTATTTTCAGAACCTTCCCAGGCAGACAAATTAATTAGATCTAAAGGCAAGGTTCTTCCCATCAACTCTAGCTGCTTAAAGCTTGGTGGAAGAAATTAAGCTTTGCTGCACCTGCACAAGCAGAGAGATGACTCAGACACATAAGCTATTGTATGGAGGGAAGGAATGGAGATGATTGCACAGATCTATCAGCCACCCAGCTCCTACCCAGAAGAAAACAGATTTCCAGGCTGCTAATAAAGTCTTAATCCTGCAGAACTGCCCAGGCATTTAGTCAAACGTGTGCAGGATGTGCCTCTTCCATACCCATCTCCAAGTTCCCACAACGTAAGCTTAGCCTTTTGTTCTAAGGGACAGGTTTCTGAAGTGATGTCTACATCTAAAGACAGGAACAGTGATGGAGAAGGAGGAGCATTTTGTCCTGGCACTCCTGGGCTTGGATGCTCATTCAAACCTTTTTGCAAGTGACTCAGGATGGGGAGGGGGTATCTTATCACACAGCAAATACTGTTCTTTGAAAACCTAGGTAAGGTGAATGAGGATACCTCCTCTTCCTCCCTGTGGAACTTGGAACAGGTCTCTCAAGCCTTCACAAACATGTGCAAGCTCAGAAGAATTGTGAGTGTTCAACCTCTCTTACATATCTTTCCACAAGCTATTTGGAAATTCTGACCAAGAGAATTTCTTTAACCTTTTTAAAACTTGAGAAACACCACTTTACCAATAAAATGTAGTAGGATCCTCCCACTACTCAGAAATCAAAGGGTTTCAAGCATTCCTCAATAGCTCAAACAGCACAGATCATGAAAATCAAGATGCCTTGGCATGCTTGCTTTCTTTTCCCCTTTGAACTTACCAATCTGGTTGAAGAGGTACAGTTTACAATTTGCTGTTGGCACAGTTAATATACCTCCTCAGACGGATAGCCTGAAGCATATGGGAAACACGTGCCAAACAGGCCTCCGCATCCCCCACACTGCTGTCATTTCTCTTTTGGCTCTCCAAGCTGCTTGCAAACTCTCACCTCCTCCTTGGATCCCACACCTACACGCCATCCTTCTGAGGAGCTGTACCATTGTTACTATCATTATGCTATTACTTTGCCTTCTGTCATTAGAAAAGAATATGCTCAATCTCCTTTAGGAAGAAAAACTTCAGGCAATGAACAAGTAACTCACTGGGAGTCTATTTTGGCCTATTGCCTATTATTTTTCTAATTTGCCAAGGAACTTGAGGTGAAATTTATCTTTGAAAGAAGAACCCATAGAGGCTATACTTAGTCCAGAGGGTCCAGGCCAATGTTGCTGTACCTAAGGGAAAATTTTGCCCACCGCAAGCACAATAAATACTAGAGAGTGGAGTTTGGATTCCAACAGCAAAGTTCTCCTTGACTACAGCGCTGCTTGAAAAGTTTGGTCCTCGTGCCCATGCAGGTGCCTTGGCCTCTCTTCTGAGCATTCAAGGAAAGCAACAAATTACTGCTAAATCTCAACCCAAGAGAGAGAACACCACTCCCTTACAAATGGGTGACAGCTCAGATTTCCTATGCTTGTGGCCAGTCTTGTTTTGAAAGTTGTCATAATAGGAAACCTAGCATAATGTGAAGTTTTAATTTCCTTCCAAACTTTATAGTCCTTGGAGAAGCCTGAAAATGGGATGCACTACAATTAGCAAAAAAGAAGCCTTAAAAAAGCCTTGCGGAGAGATTTAGAGCCCAATCATAATTTACATTTGCAGGTATGTAGATCTCTAAGTGCACGGCTTCTGCCCTGATTACTAATTAATGAGGTGCAAAGATGCCTGTTGGAGGAACCAGCTCTGATTATGTGGGCCTTATGGGAAAATGAAGCTCTTGCAATCTAAGAAGGCAGATGATATCTTTAACATATATTTTAGAAAATTACAGGAACAAATCAAGGGGCAAAATATACACATGTATATATTTTTAAAGAATCACACACAGCCAGGTTGCGTTACCATCCGATTATCTTATTTTCTTGAATATACAAACCTGGCATGTTCAATAGATTTAGCACGCCGTTTATTTTGCATGTCATATACATCCACTTAGGCAGTACCCTAGTATTCTGAATGGATATTACTGTCATTATAGCATTCATTTTACAATCGTTGAGAGGAATAAATGTACAGAAAGCTGCAAGGTGGGTTTCCCAGTTCAGAACTAAGCATATGATTAAAACCTAAATTTGGCTCAGATTCAGAACAGCATCATTCTACAAAAAGGAACTTTAGGCAAATGTTTAAGGCCCATCAGCTGCTTACGTGGTTTGTTAACATGGGAATGTTTTTGTTCCTTTTTTTCTTTTCACCACTAAATTTTCATCACCATCTTATCAATAGCAGGTGCTCCTGCATCACCTCGCTGCTAGGAGAGCACAAGGGAAAGATGTATGGAGTGAGGTAGGCCATGACATACAGCAGGTACAAGGAAGACCATTTTTTAGAACATTTCCTTCCTTCTTTAAAGCTGAGGATAAATGAGAGTTCAGAGCAGGTCAACATCTTCCCCAACATGTCAGGTGTAAGGAAACTGCCTCATATCGTTTTCACTGCACAAGGAGTAAAGCAAAAGCTCTCGCAATGTTGTGTTTGCTTTAGTTTAGAAAGAGTCACAAATAAGTAAAAATAAATTAAACACATACCATTTGACTTTTCACTGTCTGCGGGTTTCATCTGAATAGGATGATGCATCTAAAACAAAAATGAAAGAGAGTAAGGCAGGTTGGATAGTCATAAAAATCAAGAATCTTATTTTTAATGAAGGGCTTAAAGGATATGCGATTAATATTAAACATGTTGAAATGATATAAATTCAAAATAACACTATATTACAGGCTTTTAAGAAAAAAAATTATAAAGGAGCATTTTATAACCAGGAAGATTAAAAAAAATAGATCATTGGTCCCACAGGACTCATATAAAACTTTAATTTGCTGTATCTAGTTTCAGAAGACCTCTAAAGTTACAGCTCTCATTAGTTTATGGCATGCTTGGTTTCTGTTTTACCAACTTTTTTAACTTGAGCTCAACCACTGCCAAAACTGAGATGGAATTTTCAAGTAATTTAAGAGCTAGCAAGCATTTCAACCATACTCAGAGGATCCGAGTTTGACAAATGAACTTTGCTTGTAATTAAAAAAACATGTGCTGATTCTTTCAGGAGCAAAGAGGAAGAGACTCGTGCTTCCTATAATAGCTTCGTATAACTATTTAGTATCTCATATTTTTTTTTTTAGAATACATTATACATTCATTCATAAAGCTTCATCACGACACAGCACAATTCTGGCTTCCATAAAAACTCCTAATACTTTTTCCTTTTCAACCTCTGCCTCCATTCATGTCCCTCTTACTGCAAAAAGAAACGAATCCCTGCGTGCAGCATGCTATGCTGAACATCACATGGCATCCTACCTCGGCACACTTGGGATGGTGTGTCCTCAGCTTTCATTACTAAAAGGTGCCCCCCCTCTACACTGAATTGTTGATAACTCAAACAAAATTTTTACAAATGGTGTTTTCTGTTGTTTCAGGAATAGCAACACCACAACAGCTGAGCTCCTCCTGATTAGAGTGTGTGGCATTTCCACCAGACATTGGTTATAGCCAGCCCTGTGTCCACTATGATGGATTCAGGAAAATTTTGTTACAGCTTCTCAAAAGCCTTCAGAACCGACCTCACATTGAGTTTCAATGCGGGAGACGTTTAAGCTTACAAAAATCATCACTCTTATTTCACAGGGCTCTGCAGAATTGCTGGGATTTGACTGCACAAACCTTCCGGCAGCAGTGGGGCCACTGCCTTTTCTCTCCTCAGCAATTCCTCACCATTTCATGGGAGCATGTCAAAAATCTATGCTCCTTCTGCTTCTGTATCATTTTTCAGTGCAGCAGAGCCGAGTATTGCCTGATAATGTCAGAGGCAATTCCGTTTTTTTTTTTATAAAAGACTATTATGGCCAACTTTGGGAAACAAAAAGAGCTGAGCGGGAGAGAACATCCATGCACTCATATCTAATGTGCTTTCAAAGCAGCACAGAAAACCAAATTTGCATTGCTTTTGGTGGAGTCACTTAACCTCCAGGGACACAGCTGCTAGATTCTTTAGAAAATATAAAATATTGCTGTGAATGTTTCCGTGAGATTTACTCAAAGTCCAGAACGCTCCCTGGCCCTGCAAATCAATGCATTCCTTGTACTGCTTGCAAAACTCCCCACTGTGCCCTAAGGAAAAGGCAAAGCCACAAGGTGGATGTAGTCACCAGGATGCATAAATCTGCTTCAATTTTAACAATTCTGTTCTCTTTGAATCATTTGTTTCCCAAATGGACTTTAATAGCCCAGCACTTGTCCGCCACCACTCTTATTCAATCTAATTTATAGAAAAAGGGAACTTCTATTGTACCCTATCTTCTTTAACTAGTGCTTAACATTTATCCTGGCGTCAACAATACATTGGGCACTGCAGGAGACTTTAAATTCATGGGAATGTGATGCAGCATGTCCACTCAGCAAGCAAAAGGCGAAAGAAGAAAAAAAGGTGTAACTTGTTCCATGAGCCCATTGCAGCTATTGATGTCTCTGAGGAACAATGGAGTGGTGAGAAAATAGAGGAAAGAAAACTGAGTATTGTAAATTTGGGAATATGCAAGTTATAGAAGAAAAACCCAACCCAAATCGAGACCTTTTGCAGACAGAGAATCTATCGCTCTTTCTAGCTGCATTTATAGGCCCCTAAGTGGAGATATTTTGAATAAAGGCAATTGTAATATTGTTAAAAACCTTTCACTTTTCAAACTGCCTGAACCATTGAAGTCAACTTTAGACCAAATTCATGTGAAGAAGTTATTTTTGCAGTGCCACAGTCACAATATAAAGATCAGTGTTGCCTGACAAACACAGTTACCACATCAGAAATCATCCTCTTCTGCTATACATAATTACCCCAAGTTTATTAAATCAATAATCTGTTATGTTCACAAAGCAAGAGGCAAGATTTAACAACATGCTTCAACTGGCTTTTGACTTGATTTCAAAGGTTCCTGCTTTTGGTCCAAATTCTCTTCGCACCAGCAAGTAGAAGTCAAGAGTGATGCTGTTGTGCTTAAAAAAACTGTATCGGCGCAAAACTAATAAAAGATTCAGATCAGTCCTGGAGAGTTTAAACCACAGAATACCCATGGTAAAATGGATGGGATACATAAACATGGCTTCAGCGAAGAGGAAGGTGGAAAAATATGTTACTGACAGTTTCCTAACATGAGAGGGCTCGTGTTGAAGCTTGTTTAACCCTGACCATCACCAATTGATACGTTAACAACCTTTAACACTAGATTCAATAAAACATGCCATTTATAACCCGAAATGGGTTTTACAGAGTCACTGGTTCGCATCTCATTATTAAACTCATTGCTGACCTCTAGAGACAACTGCTGTGACAATACATATTATAAGCTCTCTACCCATAAAATATTTAAAAGTAGGTGTAAAAAAGAAAAGAAAAGAATGAATCTCAAAGAAGTGTGCAGTGAATAAGAAAATTAAAGGGGCAGAGACAAAGTCTAAAGAGGTACTATCCTTTCACTCTACAATGAGCAAAAGAGAAAATAATCTGTGCGTTTTATATCTTGCTTGTATAACTGCAGGCTATAAAATAATAAAATAGCTGTGCTTTCCGAGGCCCTCCAAAAGATTATAGATGATATAAACCTGTTTCAAATCAGATGCCACCCACTAGAATCATGTCATCTACTGAAATGAAGGATTTCATGTCTTATCAGAAAGCTGTTATTGTAGTTATACATCACAAAGCCATACACTTATGGATCTCAAGGTAAGTGATTTCTCAGTATGTCATGTCTCACAGAAAAACAGGAAACATTTTCTTCTGTGCCTGAAGAATGCTTTGCTTATAAAAATACAGTATTTATGAATGCACAGTTGCAATTAATAAATAGGCAAGAGTGAGAAAAGTAACTGCAGTAAATAATTTATAGACATTAACATCATCCTGTGCTCAGACTCTACAGGAAAACAGAACACCACAGCTCTCAGGCAAGTTCTTTCTGAGTGTGGGTACCTTTCCCCTGCAAGCACTGTTCACTGGGATATCGAAACCTGACCGGAGAACGGGCTGTAAGGAATAACCTTTCCTTGGCAATATTTTACAGCGCTCTACGGGATGCAGTTGTGCAGCCAGTAATGGCACGGCCTACCTTTCCTATACGTGCTCTCTATCAATACACCATCGCTGCTGTTTTACTACTGAGAACAGGCAAATGGCCATTGCCCAAGGTCACACGGTGCCTTGCGGCAGCGCTGGCAGCAAAGTGGAGGCTCCATCCGCTGCCTGTGCTGCCACGGAGGCCACGCAAAGCCTGAGGCCAAGCACGTCACCCCTTCTTCTTGGGCACATCCCAAGCAGGGGTGCTGATGTGGTCCACGGGAACCAAAAAGGAAAAGAAACAGTTGTCAAATGTGCAATCCTGAAAATCCCCCTGAAAACAATGGGAATCTGGCTGCTGGCTATGTCGAGGGCAGCAGCAGGACCGAGCCATGGCCTAGAATTACAATTGACTAGTTATGTCTTTTTTTTCCCCTCTTTTTCCTGAGTACATCCCACTGTATGTAAATATAACTTCATTAGAGAAAAAAAAACAGCCAAGCAACCCAAAAACCTCTCAAAGGCACGTATTCTCTCCAGCTTTGGAGCCTCAAAGTCATCTTTTCGACAATAATAATGCCTCCTATTTACATTCTTGTCAAAGCCATGTGACATCTGCATGGGAGAAAACAAGCCGGCTAAGAGTCTATTTCTGGCAAAAATATTGCAAGGAAATTAGATTAACCTGGGTGGAATTCTATCTGGGAATTTGGAGTCTGTCGTGGTGATTAAGTCATCATTTCTGTCAGATTACTCTAATCGGCTGTCAAATACAATTCCACAACCCCATCTGTAACTTGGCATCCTCATTATTCAGTCAGTGTTACCTTCTGTATACAAAACAAACACCAAACAAGGAGGTGTGTGCAGCCTAGCATTTAGCGGAGTCATTAGCTGTGATTACTATTGTGTGCTTGCACATTGCATGATGCAATCATCTTAGGGCTCGTTCTACTTAGTCAGGGGATGCTTCAAATCAGGTGTAATCTTAAGCCCAGAGCACTAAGGGTGAATGGGGAAGAACTGTCTCCAGGCATGGCCAAGCATGGGATTGGCACACTCTGAGTCACCGCCACATCACCAGCAATTGCTTAAATCTCGTTTCAGAGTTGCCAGCGTATTTGGTGGAAAGGCTTTTGGGCACCTGCTTTCCATCCATTTTCTGAAGCAAAATGGGCACTCAGATGTTCGAGGTAGGCTAAAGACTTCCTGCGAGCAATAATTTCTGCAAATGAAGCAAGGATTGTCGGCTGAGGCAGTCAACACTCTAAATGATCTGTGTTGGTTGGTTTAATAAGAGGTATTTAGTTATGTATGTGAGTATGTTTGTCTTACAGAGGACTTTGGTGACTAAAAAGCAGGAAATGCCTTTCAGTGAAGATGAAGGAGCTGATGGGCTCAATTTGCTGCAGCTGTGTTGAGTCTGTGAAATTCAGGTGCTCTCAGCACCTCTGAAACTCTGGCCATATAATTAGTAGATGAAAAATCATTATTTTATGGTCCATTGCAAAAACACCTTCATACACAATTACTACATCTATTAGCAGCTTTTATTCTGTTCCTGCCACTGCAGACTGCATGTGCCAAGCTCCCGTCATTCCTGGTGCCTTGAGGAAAGAAAACCACTCATCAAGAAAGAACTCAGAATGCACATAAACCTGCCCGTGCCTTCATCCAGCTCAGTATGTCAGTCAAAGACCATCTCCTAAAAGTCCTCTAAATTTAAGCACAGTGTGACTTTACACTACGAGAGTTTAGGGGGTGTGTGTGGAGGACGTTATCCATGAGTTGTGCACGTGGGTTGGGGCAATCTCAAGCACAAATACAGGCTGGGCAGAGAATGGATTGAGAGCAGCCCTGAGGAGGACTTGGGAGCAATGGTTGATGAGAAGCTCAACATAAGCCGGCAGTGCGTGCTTGCAGCCCAGAAGGCCAACCGTATCCTGGGCTGCATCAAAAACAGCATGGCCAGCAGGTCGAGGGATGGGATTCTGCCCCTCTGCTCTGCTCCCGTGAGACCCCATCTACAGTACTGCGTCCAGCTCTGGGGCCCCCAACATAAGAAGGACATGGACCTGTTGGAGTGAGTCCAGAGGAGGGCCCCGAAGATGATCAGAGGGCTGGAGCACCTCTCCTGTGAAGACAGGCTGAGAGAGTTGAGGTCGCTCAGCCTGGAGAAAAGAAGGCTCCAGGGAGACCTTCTAGCAGCCTTCCAGTATCTGAAGGGGGCCTACAGGAAAGCTGGACAAAACTGAAAGAGGGTAGATTTAGATTAGATATTAGGAAGAAATTCTTTACTGTGAGGGTGGTGAGACAATGGCACAGGTTGCCCAGAGAAGCTGTGGATGCCTCCTCCTTGGCAGTGCTCAAGGCCAGGTTGGATGGGGCTTGGAGTAACCTGGTCTAGTGGAAAGGTGTCTCTGCCCATGGGACAGGGGGGTTGGAACTAGATGATCTTTAAGATCCCTTCCAACCTAAACCATTCTATGATTCTATGACTCCTCACTCTTTGCCATTCCTCTCATCTTTCTGCAACCCTTTAAAGCCATCAGCAGATTTCTAGAGCTCATAGCCCTCTTTAGACCTGTCCCCTTCCTTTCTTCCCTGTCATCTGCCACGGCTATGAGTTTCTAGCCATGCCTCAGCTCAGTTTGTCCCTTACTTGTCACCCTTGCAGATCGCATCGTGGGGAAACACAACACAAAACTGAGCTAAACCTTCCCTCAAGCAAAGGGTAAATTTAAAGAACTGGGGTTACTCAGGTAACATCCAAACCAAACTGCAATAGGATTAAATGATGACAGCTTGCACATATCTTGTCATTTCTAGCACTTTGGGACTTGCTTCTTGCTAGCATCAATTATTGTTGAAGTCAAAAGGGACTTCCTTCACATTTTGAACATCTCAGAATTGTAAAATGGCAGGAGAGAATGTGGGAGATATAAGAAGACAGCTTATTCAAACCCTAATGGATTAGTGAGTGCAGCTTAATTAGACCAGTCCAAGGAAAAGAACCCAAATGTCTACCTGCCAGATTCCTGAACGCCTTCACTGAGTCTGCAAGTCAGGAAGGAAAGTATTGACCTACCAAAAGACTGGGGGAAGAAGAGAAAATGGTCCATAAGCACCAGAGAATTAAATGATTTTCAGCATCTTCAGAGATCGTTGTTTTTCTAGTGCAGACACCTCTACACTCCCCCCCACCCCCCAAGCCCCTTGTTTCAGCTTTTAGGTCCCAAGTTTTTCATCAGGATCCTTCTGGAGGAGCTCTGGAACATATTTCTCACATCACTTCAATGCCAACTGGTCTTGCTTTTTTAAACCCTTGTGACTCACAAGTAATACAAGTTTCCCAGAAGTGAAAGAGGTGTATTTTCCTATTGAAGAGAACTGTTTAGAACAACTTCTCTAGGGTCAAACTAACTTGAATTATACAGTCAATATCTGGCTACAGCTTCAGGGAACTTCTCCGGGAACCGGGGACAGTCTCTGAGGCCAAATAAATACTAGTGAATAAAAGAGGCAAGGGACTGCTCTCTGGCTCTTAAGAGAAGTAGTGTGGCACAGCTTGCATTTACACAGCTGTACTTCTCCTTCCTCTCAAAATGGGATTCCCTTGTCCATACTGCCTAGTGGGAACAGTGTCTAGCCCATGTTATTCCCCCAGTTATGCCCAGATGCTGGGCAGGAAAGTGCTAACCAGCACTGAGACCAATGCCGTGGTCCTGCTTGCTTTACTTGCACAGGCAGAGCTTTGGACTCCCAGTATTGGTTTAAGTCATTTACCTTCACTTATTCACAGGTAAAAGGAGCATAAATGTGCATCTATCACAAACAAATGCAAGGCAGTAGCTGTAACTGCCTGAGAGATGGCATAGCCAGAAGATTGTTTGCTGTCATCCTTTCATAAATCCCGATTTAAGGGATTTAAACCGTGTTAGGTATTCATGCATTTTAGTAATAGAAGAATGTGGTCTGTTATGTTGCCTCCTAGATTACTGTCAGACACATATATATATATATGCATATTTTCGAGAGGGAGCGAGAGGGAGAGAGGGAGGGAAGGAGGAAGGGAGAGAAGCAGGAGAAAATGAATATTGCTGATGGGTGCCAAATATAGCTCATGCAGTAATGCATAACATCATTATTTTCTATTTAGAGCACAGAAACAAGCATATAGCTTGCTTAAAACAAGTTGTTTCTTTTACCAGAGAACACTAAAACTGCTGAAATCCAATGACTTTTGGAAGCTTTCCAACTCAGTCATTTGCAATCCACTACACTCCGTGTTTTAAACTCAAGTTAAATTGAACATTAGCTCGAGTGACTAAAAACAATGCTGCACTTTAAAAGAATAATAATATTCTAGCGATCCCTTCCGCAGTCACCCCCCGCATCCTGCTGTTCCTCCTGTGCATTTACTAATTAGGCTATAACGCTCGATCTCCTTTAAAAGTTATACCCTCATATAGAAATGAAAATGTTGGCGGTCTTAGAAGTGACAACTTCACTTCCTAATGTACAAATAACTGCTGTTGCTCTATTAGCAGTTCTACTCCATTTATTTAATTCCTTCATTTCTTACCACCCACACAAATGGCAACAACTCCAAGACACATGCGAGCCAAACGGTGTGGAGATTAGGAAGGGGAGGTACGACCAAAATTCCTCTCTTCAAAATCACATGGAAACCAAAGTGATTAACTATCTTTTCTTCAAACAAATGAGCCTTTACAGAACCTATTCAATCCTAAAAATAGACATTAAGTGGGATTCTGTATCTTGTTGGGAATAATGCCTTGGGGATATTTCATATCATCCATGCTTAAAAAGCAAACCCATTAGACATCTGAGCAAAACATCAGATATTATTATAACAGCAAGAGTTATCCATCTCATCTGCAGCGGCAATAACTTTTGTTGACATTTTGCCAATTGAAGTTTGCATGCTAATGTGCGGGTTTTTTTTTTCCCTTTGCATTGAAACGACAAGGCACCGAAAGATAACAAAAGTCTCTCTGTGACATTAATTGACTTGAGTTTTAACACTCATTCAAGGTAACTGCGAGGAGCAAAAATTACTGCCCACGTTTCTGAGTGGAAAATGAAGCGCGGTGAAGCAGCGATTTGCCCAGCGTCACGCAGGGAGGCACTGCATGGCCCGGAACGACTATCCGAAGGGACGTGGCCAAGCTGTCCACACCGCAGCGGAGCTGGAGCTCCTCACGCTCTAATTGATTTCTCCTCCTAGCACCATTGCGAGGTGCTTACCGCTGCTATCTCTTTTTAGCAGAAAGGAAGACAATGGGGGGAAAAAGGCACAGAGGCAATAAGTGATTCGTCTGGAGTTATTCCACAACCAAAGCCAAGTCTCTCAAGCCAAAATCTCATACTTTTATCACCAGGTATAGGTAAGGCATTAAGGAGTGGGTGTACTCCACACAAGCAGATTTTTTTTTTTACAGCATTACTCCCTAGATACCCTGCTCAAGAGGTAACATAAGAACCTGAAGCAGTGATCCAGGATAGCTGGAGGAACCATATTCCAGCCAAGCTGTTGTGGCTTTGGGATCTCAGCTAATAACTAACGCAGCCTTGTGCTGCGCCGGGTGGATTTGCCCAGCATGACCTAAGATGCCAGGACTCAATTCCCAGCATGACACAAGCTTTACAGTCAATGTCCCACTGGACATGACTCAAGTATTCTGAAGCCGTACTTTCTTCCACCTCCCTAGTCGGGCATTGGTTTCCAGAAGCCAACAGGAGGTTGAGACTTAAAAAGGAGTACTTTTCTTTCAACTCTAAGAGCATCACCCCTCTCCACCCCCCATATTAATATTTGGAAAACAGAGCCAGAAAACATGCTACCTATTATCTCATCTACGGAAAGTCTTCCAAACTCCCATGGGAATGCAACAGGGGTCCCTTAACCATCCCAGAAGGGGAAGGCAGCAAAGCAGAGGCTTGTGCTTTCAGAGGGCCACAGGGGCACATTTCACACTTCTTCTCCTAGCAAAAGCCAAATCCCCTGCTCAGGAAGCACTGACTCCTGAAGGCATGTTCAGGGAAGTTTGCCCTTCTTATTTATGACTTCAGAATCTGTGAAGACTCAGGATGATGTTCCCATCTTAAAAAACCCTCTCCTGCTGCCAGATGGAAACATTGCAGTAGCTCAGGCTGTGGGCACCATTTTAGGGTGCTAATGTTTGAGCCCGGTCCACGTGAAACCCCTCCCTTTCTGCATAAATCCCTCCGATTCCACATCAACATCTAGGATGATTTTTAGAAACCTGTGAATAAACAAAAGCAATCCTCTACTCTCTTTTTCTCCTCCCCTAAAAGCACAATCCCAAACAAAAATAAAATAAATTCCCTTTTAGGCTACTGATGACTGTGAGGAAATTTAGTTTAAATGAAAGTTTTTTAAAAACATGCAATGGCTTTTGTAATGCAAAACCACAAACTCAGCTGTGACTGAGGGCATGGCTACCAGGATATTAAATGCTTGTTTTGCAGAAGTTTTATTTTAAGATTTATGCTGTTCTGTGCGTGCATGTACTGTCTCCTCTGTGAACCATGCTCTGGGAAAACACCATGTGATTATGCTCAGCAATATCCTCTACTTTTGCCAAGCTGAAATTCAGGAAATAACCCTTTAAATGGAATGACTAGCAACGGCAACATTTCAGAAAGGCACGAAAGCATAGTCAGGGGCTCCTCTGTTTCTTTCACAACGTTATCTCATCTACACTTATCTTCTCCATTTTTAGCTTTCATTCAATAAAAGGGAAATCAGCCTCAACCACTCCCTCAGTTTCACATCACGGATTTTTCTGTTCATTTACTAAGCGGATCTTCCGCCTGACTCTTTCTGCAGCATGGAAGGTCACCTTGATCCAACAATGCACTTGGTCTCCTCTTCTGGCAGAAACTAGAGGCTATTATTTGGTACAAACCTCACATTCTAGGCTATGGGATTTTATTTTTTTTTAATGTAAAGCTTTTTTAAAGTTCTTGTTGGAAAGCTTTCATATTTGCATTTCAATGTACCAGCAAGAACATCGTATAGTTAAAAAGTGTGATTGAGGTAAGTCTAAAATAAGCCCAAAAAGCATCAAAATTATAACTTCTATTGAAATTCTACCTTTTAAATTAGAGCAAAGGGTACAATTTATAGAAACAGTTGGCACCAATGATGTGGGGCTGCTGCCATTTTCACTTAGCGAAGGTGCAGAGCAGTTCTGAGTCTAGAATACGTCTCGATTCACAATTCCCACCCCTCCAGCAATCAGTCAGGCAGTCGAATTCCTCCCTGTTACCAAACACAGACTAATCCAGATTTCTTCAAAGGTCAGATATGAGCCCCAAACTACTTGTCAACATGCATGCCTCTTTAAATATTGCAGGGAATAGCCAAAGCATTCAGGTAGAAATGGGATTTTGAATGAAGATGTCAAAAATCCTGCTCTCCTGACTGAGATCAGCTGGGGTAAGTAGTACAGTTTTATTGTTTAACCGGCAGAGCCATAATATTTTATGCCAAATGAGGATATGGCTCATAAATTCTATTTAAGCTCTCCATGAGCTGAAGTTACAGGAATTTTCCACAACTATCCAGTATCAGCATCCAAATAAAAGCTCTCAGTGTTGTGCCAATACTCTGCAGTGGCGAAATAATCTGGCTGTGGAGAGGGAATGAAAAAAGATAGCTCGATATTTGATCCCTCTATGAAAACAGAACGTTACTGCAGTCTCCAGCCACAAGCGTACACAAACACACACTGTCCACACGAAAATAGGAACATCTAGTTGTGTATACATACAATTACAAACAGCAGTAAGAACCACGTTAAGTAATCATGTAATTTTTAACCACCCTTTGTATGAACTCATTCTCTTTAATTTTTTAGCATCTCTGTAGCTAATGTACTTTGCCAGTGCTTTCTTTGGGATAAGGGAAGTATTTTTTATTCATACTAAACATGCAGTATACATTTATAATGCTAATCTTCAGGAATTCTAATGTATTTAAATATTTCCCTTAATATGTGCTTGGAAAGTTAAACAAGCAAAAAACCAAATGGACAACATTATCAGAAACATGTATTTTTGAAGAATGAGTCAGTTCCAGCTGGCTGTGGTATTTGGACCAACCTATGATTAAGCTTTCCTTAGTAAAAGGGACAGTATCAGGAACAGTAAGGCCAAAATCAACCTGTCTCCACCCATCTGCAAAGCTCTGAACTAGCATCTGAGCCCAAATATGAACCTTAATGCATTTTTCCAGAGACTGGGCCCCTTGATTCTATTGGAAAAAGCACCAACATGCTCCACTTAGTGACTAGAAATGACAGTATGTGAAAAGCTGTCTTCTCTTACTTATTCTTTATATTGCTATTCTACTCAATTAGAAGTTTTCTCTGCATTGTGCCCCATGAGTAACATCTTTATGCGCGACTTGTCTAAATGTCAAAGAAATCTCTTTGCAGGGATGGCTTCAGGTGGAACAGCTGGAGGCCACGGAGAGCTATCAGGAAGGTCCTCTGATAAAACCAACTGAGCTAAAAGCTCTTACATCATTCATCCTGCCTGCTCCAAAGGTAGCATTTGGAGCTACTGGGAAGTCTTGAACTCCCGGTTTCTTGGCGTATGCTATTTTTTCTGAGGGGGGGTAATGCAGCCTGAGGGCTGTTGCAGCTTCAGTGAAGCTAGCGGAGGGCAATGAAAGCACAGAGGAAGACTGCATGGGTGTAGAAAAGAAATTTTCACCAAGTCATACCCTCTATTTTTGGCTCTCATGTCAACAAGGAGGAAGACAAGTGCCAGACACAAGAGCTGTTGGCTATCAGGCCACTTCTAAACTGTGATAAATCCATGTCATTCTTTGCAAAACGAATAGGGTCACAAGAGGCAAGGGACACGCCTGCCTGAGCAACCCTCAGGGCCCTCCAGACACAAGCGTATAAGCACAGCATTTAAACTGACTGTAGCTCTTCCTTACCAACATCTTTCATTTTGGTTAATCATACATTTTTGTACGAATAAGAGGATTCTATATTCACACAAGCACAGCAATTTCTTTCACTTCTTAGCAATTGCAGAAATGAGAGATGAAAAATCCAGTAGCTCATCGCAAATGACTTCATGCCAATACAGGTTTACTGCCTATCATATATTTTCTAATTCTTTCCTACCCCAAATGCCCATAAGGATTGGGATTTAACTTTGCTTCTTTTAGAAGACTATTCTAATTGGACAGATACTGTTTTTTCCTGATACTTATCTAAGTTTTATTTCACCTCTTATGACAGTAATTTCTCAGTTTTGCGTACAATCAAAAATAATTCCCATTTGTCACTGGCATTTGGGCTGCACTTGGTCCTGGAGGAAATAAATGCACCACCTACATCCATGCTGCTGTGGATGCTTGGTGAGGTACTCCCGCAACAGCAGTTATCCTCTCTGTATTCCTCGCAATATTGGAAATGAACATACTGTGTAATAACGCAGCATGTTTTCCTCTAAGGTGTTGCCATGATTTGGCCACAAAATAATATTTGTTGCTGTCTGGTGGGTACTTGCTCAAGTGATGGTCTAAAACACAAACTCCCTTCAATCATTTGAGCCATTCACAGTTGAATGGAAATCTAAAGGTATCACACACCTCGTATCTCTGCATGAGGCTGTAATCCCATTGAGAGATCCCGGCAGTGGTAAGGAACACTGGAGTGTTTTGTTTATTTTCCTGGTGGAATTACAAGCTTCACTTATGGAGGTACCTGACTTTCAGTTCTTAGTTTAAAACTAATCTTATCCTCTGATTAGCGTCTTATTTTCCACAATCTTATTTTCTTCAACCCAGAATCCTCTGTTCTCTATCTTGAAATCAAAGATAAGGCTCTATTTATACTTTCTTAAAGATCGTTACAGACTTCCAATTATTCCTTTCAGACATGAGCTCCTTTTTCCTTTCTTTGTTTTTTTTTTTCCCTGTGTTTTCTCCTTCAGAAGAGAAAATTTCCACTCGCTGCACCTTGTAATGGTTGCAAGTGGGATTGGGTGAGCGCTCCTAGAATGAATGACAGAGGCAATGTATTCATGAGATTCCCTGATACATTGCAAAGTCCATTTGCACAGAAGCAAAGTTGCTTTTTCTAACCCCTGCTTGCATATCCCCCCCTCCTGCGATGGGAGATAGCCCATTTCTGAGTTACAATAGGGCGAGAGCTGGGATTGACTGCAGACTGCTTTAAAGCCACTCTAATGACAACTTGTGAAGATTAGGAAGTTGTCAGAATCAGATATCAGCAAAAGCTCCAGCTTGCTTTGTGAAGTCAGCCTGAATTAATTAATGGGTAGCTTTCTTTTGATATCGCTTTGATATTTGGCTGCAGCTGGATAAAAATCAACCACAAAGGAAGCTACATTTTGTTTACCACTGCTTAAGACTCTGTTTAGTTCAATTTTTTTTTTTTTTCTGCAGTTTTTGCTTTTTTAACTTCCCTGGCACAAGGCAACAGAGATAGGCTTTCGTTAATAAATGGAGATATGGTGGCATGTTTTTCAATGACTGCTTCTCTCTGCTCCTGGAGATACTCGGGCTACATTCTGGGAGCAAAGCCATCACTGATTTCAGCAAAGCTGCAAGTGAAAAGATGGACCATTCCAAAAGTAAGACAAACATTAGCCTTGCTCACTCTGGTACTGCTTTTCCTGTTAAAAGGTATTTAACACTTCAATGATATTTGCTGTCTGTTTTAGGGGGTGCTGATCACTTGCTCCATGCACTGACAGCCTGAAATATAAGCTCTGCACCTAGGAGTCTTCCTTAACTTTTCAGGGTGGGAACTCACAGCCCATTTTACTGTCTTTAAAGGTTTTGGATGTCTACCATGACAATGAGATGAACATGTCTGTACCCCAAAGAGCTGCTTGCACCCAAATGAATCCCTGAGTATTTCTAGCAGCCCCAGTGACCCTGACAGCAGGAGGAGAAAGGATTGCTCTGCACACCAAGGGGAAGAGCAAAGAAGTGGCTCTTCCAACTAAGCTGATGAAGATGATAACTTCTTCCAGAGAATGAGCAAAAAATCAATTATCTCTCTGGGTCTGCAAAGAGTATTTTTAATTAGGCAGAATATAATTGCCCAAAGTGCGTTACTAGAGCAGAATCACAGAATCACAGAATCAATCAAGTTGGAAGAGACCCCTGGGATCATCAAGTCCAACCATTGCCCTGACACCACCCTGTCAACTAGACCATGGCACTAAGTGTCATGTCCAGTCTTTTCTTAAACACATCCAGAGATGGTGACTCCACCACCTCCCTGGGCAGCCCCTTCCAATGGCTAATGACCCCTTCTGAGAAGAAATGCTTCCTAATGTCCAACCTGAACCTCCCCTGGCGAAGCCTGAGGCTATGTCCTCTTGTCCTATCGCTAGTTGCCCAGGAGAAGAGGCCAACTCCCACTCTGCTACAACCTCCCTTCAGGTAGTTGTAGACTGCAATAAGGTCACCTCGGAGCCTCCTCTTCTCCAGGCTAAAAAACCCCAGCTCCCTCAGCTGTTCCTCGTAGGTCAGACCCTCCAGACCCTTCACCAGCTTGGTCGCCCTCCTCTGGACTCGCTCCAACACCTCAACATCTTTCTTGAAGTGCAGGGCCCAGAACCAGACACAGTATTCAAGGTGCAGCCTCACCAGTGCCAAGTACAGAGGGATGATCACTCCCCTAGACTGGCTGGCTACACTATTCCTAACAGAGGCCAGGATGCCATTGGCCTTCTTGGCCACCTGGGCACACTGCTGGCTCATGTTTAGCCGGCTGTCGATCAGCACCCCCAGGTCTCTTTCCGCCGGGCCGCTCTCTAACCACTCCTCCCCCAGCCTGTAGCGCTGCATGGGGTTGTTGTGGCCGAAGTGTAAGACCCAGCACTTTTTCTTGTTGAACCTCATGCCGTTGGTCTCGGCCCATCTATCTAACCTGTCCAGATCCCTCTGTAGGGCCTTCCTACCCTCCAGCAGATGCATTGAGCCACAGACCACATAGCAGAGGTCTTTGAAAGAAGCAGAGCAGCTCACAGGGTTGGACAGAACAGCAGAAGGCAGCTGAACAAACAACCTCTCTGTTATAAACATGCCACGAAGCCCAGGCTCTTTAGTCATAACTCAGATCCACGGGTGCCACACATTGCTATCGAGGCAGGTAAATGGCATCCAAGGGCATCTCTAATGATGTTACTTCCTGATGCTTGCAACACTGTTTATGATTTGCCTTTCTAATTTCACTATTGTAGGAGTAGTCAGACAGCTAGGAAGGCTCCCTGAACTAGTTTTTCATTACGAAGACAATTTTAATAGCTTGTGTCATGGTGCTAATGAGGCTGACTGAAGCACCTGTACTTTCTGTTCCGGATAACAGAAAACAGCTAACACCAGCAGGAGGATAAATAGCTGTTTAAGAGAGTGGCTGGGCTATTATCCTTAGCTAAGCATCCCACCTAAATCTTGGTGAGCTTTGCAATACCCTGGAGTACTCCAGTGATGGCCTCTCAATTTCGTTCAGTTTTCCATTCTGAAGCGCACAGCAAAAGGTTCTCCAGTCAGCGATTTCTGGGTACCCAGCTTGAAAGTGATATCCTGTGAACAGATCCTCCAGCCTCGCTGAATAAGATGTTCTAAGTTGGACAATAAATTCTGGAGGCATTTTGCAAAGTGATGACCTCAACCATCCGGAGTTATGGAAATCAGAGCTAAAGCCCAGTGTCACATGCCAGAACAGTTTGGCCTTTTGGGGATGGGCTTCACATTAGGGAATTTTTCTGAGGTTAAGCCAGTGTTACGCATTACTTAGTTTCCATCCCAGTATTATTACACTGCAAAGCTGCGCAAAAAAAAATCCTGAACTACTCCAAAAGAGCTATCTAAAAAAGCCAGTGTGCATTCAACTGCATTTGCAGCTGGGCTAACATGCTCTTGCTTCTCAGCAGATCCGCTATATCAGCGAAAACCAACAGTCTGATATGAACGTCTAGGATCTGAAACAGCTCACTGATGCCTACACCCTGTGCAGCTCTGCACCCTCCTGACATACCCCAGGGATTAGGCTGGGGCACCACCCCACCAAGTAAGGCAGATCAAGGTTTAGCCTCCTCCCAGTGCTTCAGGTCAATGGATCTTCCTGCACCTCCCTATCTTAGAGAGTATCTTCCAAACATCTGAAGCTTTTCCAAATAATAAAAATACTTATTAGAGAATGGACTCATATCCAGATACCACAATTCTTGAGTCACTGCCTTCAGTACTAGGCAGCCAAATGCTTTTACTTGCTTTCTCTCAACCCCATGGAAGTTTAATATTTTCACATGCAGTGCAAGAGCTTCAAGAGGAGAAACGTTGACCTCCAATCTCAGCTAAGTCCAGTGGTGAAGGCTCTGTTAGGTCAGTTCAAGTTAAATCCTTACAACAAGAGGGGATCTTATCAATACATGCAAATACCTTAGAGGCGGGTGTTGAGAGGATGGGGCCAAACTCTTCTCAGTGGTGCCCAGTGACAGGACAAGGGGCAACAGCCACAAACTGAAACATGGGAAGTTCCATCTGAATATAAGGAAAAACTTCTTTACTTTGAGGGTGACAGAGCACTGGAACAGGCTGCCCAGGGAGATTGTGGAGTCTCCTTCTCTGGAGATATTCAAAACCAGCCTGGACGTGACCCAGTGCAACTTGCTCTGGGTGACCATGCTTTGGCAGGGGGCTGGACTAGATGATCTCCAGAGGTCCCTTCCAACCCCAACCATTCTGTGATTCTGTGAATAAACAAGCCAGAAAGAACTGCATTCTCCTGCATGCCAGAAAGATATCCTAATGATCAGGCAGTATGGGAAGGTGAATCTAGCCCCCATCCTTCATTGAGAAAAAGGAACAATATAATTATGAATTAAATGTTTTGCTCAATTTAGAGAAGCTATTTTCACTTAGTCAATATTCCCCTCTCCCTATGCCTGCACAACACCCACTGTTCTGCCATTAAGCTGCAAGTTTATCTACTTACAGGGATTTCTTTAGGCTCCTAAGTCACTTTTTACCATTTTACGAATTCGGGGCTAGTGATCCATTCTGTATTTCACAGTAATGGTAGATGCAAACCCAACCTTTCTACTAAGGTACCTGACTTCAGTGCAAATATTGATTTTTCATTTAAGTGGCAAAGTCAGTGCAACTTTTTTTTGAGGGGCAGAGGTGGAAGTGGTGTATTTGCATAATAAAAAATCACTTTTTCTGAGCTGGACAAAAATGTATCATTAAGTGGTTCCATTTGCATAGTATTTTAAAGGAAGAAATGGGCCATATTCACTTTCTCAACATCACTCAATGTCTTATAGCTTAGTTCCTAGGAAGAGGCGCTCCCTGGGAATTCTCCGCTTTCCCATCTGTTATTTTTATCATTTAAACAGTTCTAGACTTTTTGGATCCTTCATTAAACAGCATTTGGCCATGCTATATGGGTACTGAATGAGTTTAATTTGTCATCATAAATCAATCACTCCAATCCCTTAACTAACTTAATTGCTCTTTGAATTCCCCTTCTGTTTGTCAAAATCTCTCGAAGTCACTGATATCTCATATGCAGGCTATTATTCAAGTCATATTGGATGATTACCTTTTTATTACAGGTAATTTTTACATAATGTTCACCCAGTACTGACAACTCATAAGGCCTAAAGCAGAGAAGGGAACTGGATATTAAAACACTACTCCAGAAAGGAGCGTGCCAGGATATTAATTAGAAATGAGCAGAGCTCATAATGTAAAGTGAAGATCAGAAATATATTTTTTTTTTTTGCTTCCTGTTGGACAAACGGTATTTTATCAGAAAGTGAATGTGGATTCATAGTAAGTCGTCATGGATGTCTGTATTTTGAAATAGATTATTCTGAAGGTTAAACAACCTGCTAAACCGATTCGGAAGAGTGCTGAGATTTCTCTCCCCCGGTACAACCCCTTAAGCCCCAAGTACCCAGAGGGGCTGTGGTGCTGCCTTGCTGATATATGTGATACCCACGCCGTGGCAGGTAGCAAGACCAAGTGTGTTTAACACTCCACATGAAACCGGAGCTGGTCTGTGGGGGGGAGGGGAAGCCCCAAAGCGGACTGGCATTATGCCGGTGATTGTCATCGGTGCAGGGCATAACGAATCCTACTGTGAATGGGCACCAAAACAGAAGACTGATCTGAGTTCCTCTTTAAAGATCATTTTTTCATATTCTACACCCCTAAATGGACCCTGAGGTTTCCTTACAGCCAGCATGGAATACTTAGGAAGAAGTTTCCTCTAAGGCAGTCCTGTTTCCCTACCATGTAAACGGCATTTAATAAAACCAGTGGTGATTCTGATAACATAAAAACTGAAAAATCTTTCCCTCAACAACATCTGGCAAAAAAGGAAGCCATTAATATTTTACAGGACAGTTAGATCCTATAAACTCCACCTTGCTGTTTTAAAATTTTAAGAGCTTTCTCCAAACTGTATTTCTCCATTGTTAAACCCTTAATTAAATTGATTCATGCAGCTAATGGCCTAATTTCATTCCAGAACTTCAATACAAAGGGTTTGCTGCTACTTGGAATATGTACATCCTGCTTGAAATAATAACCACACAAACCATTAGTCTGTTAAAAGCACAGGAGTGCTGAGGCCTAACTCAGCGTGGGCTGTTAATTATTTTTCGTGACAACCTTAGCTAGGAGGATATATGCACAAATAGCAACAATCGTTGCCATGTCGGATCAATCTAACTTCAAATAGAGAACAAAGCCTCCAAGAGTTTTAGGTGTAAGTTTTACAAATGGATTCCCATCGATTCCTGACTTCAAATAGCTTCTGTGTGAGATTAAAGGTGTATTTATTCAGCTATTGGTCTCCAAGAATCCAACCAACATACAGTGCTCTTGTGTTACCTATCTGCACTTCACTCTTGCCAGGAAATCCAACCAGAGTCACTAGTTAGCAAAACCAGAGCACATTCTGCTTTTAAACTAATGCATGTTAAAACACAAACAAAAAATGTCAGTGCCACAAAGGCGGCTGAAGCAGGCCCTGCACACAGCTCTTCAAGGTTTGCCCTCCATACAGAAGCCAATTTTCACTAAATAGCAAATTAGAGCACGGAGGGACTAAGATTATTACATCTACCTGAAAGTACGGAACAAATTTGGATGGGTGGAATTTATTGGATTATTTTGTTTAGGGAATAGAAGTTAAACAAACTCTTTGTTTAACTCTAACAAAATTATAAGATTCTTAATGAAGGTGAGACTAGTTAAGGCCTCGGTTCTACATCTCATCCCAAAGAAGCACATTTCTAAGATCATTACTACATTCAAATTGAGGTTTTCCTTTTTCTCCATTCTGTCTTTTAAAACAAAACACAGACCAACATTCCACAAAAACTTGACTGTAAACTGAATAACACAAACCGCATCCCCATGAGCTAGGATATGAGCTATGCGCTTGCATGTTATCTTTGAAAAGACACATCTGGAAATTCATGTTGTTCATTTACAAGACATAAAAGCTACTCGTGATGCCAGCACCAAGTAAACAGAAAAGAACTGTCCCTATTTCATTGATATGTATCATATATATCAATATGCCTGTATTCCTCAAACACTGTCTATCTTCTTCTCTGCCTAGTAGCAATCCTACCATAACAAGTGGTATCTAAATACATTTTGAAGGAAAGATAAAAGCTCCATTATATGACAAGGAATATTATGACTAACAGAGAGATTGTACTAATCACAAGTAAAAAGAAGATGTTTGATCCTACTTATGCTGAAAGTTTTTAAAAATTTAAAAAAATCTTTTAGATGAATTTTATCCTCAGGAAAATGATTAAAACCAGAAAAGCCTTGAGATGTCAGCTGGTGACATGTTTTTCTTCATCTTTCTTTTTTGTTGTTGTTGCTGTGAAAAAAAATCTAAGAGAATACAGCAAAGTGCATCATTAACTTCTTATTAATTTTATAATACAAAGGCAATTCCGTTAAAATAGTGGTGCTGCAACTTTAAATTACAGAACTAGCTTGGTATTTAATGAGAGATTTAGCACAGCGGGGTTTCTGTTAAATTAAGTTGTGCCTTCACATCACAGTGGGAAAACAGGTGTATATTGGTTTAGAATTATGGAAATGTTGACTAATTCCAAGGCTTGTAATCAAACAGCAAGGCACCCTGCAATATTTTCTTCCAAGATTCTGCATTAATCATTTATGTCTGGTCTTACTTTCTTCATGTCCACTAAAAGGGTGCAGCTCAAAAGAGCAGATAAAGCGCTCATGTTTTCATGTCTCTGTTAAGGATGAGGTCCACGAAAAAAAGTAGCTATAGAAACAGCACTGCTGGCTTTGCTCAAACACCTACCTAAATTAAACTGAGCTAGCAGTCTTGGAAGGGGGATAAATTTTACACTAAACCCCCACTTTTTTGGTATCATGAGTGCTGTTCCAAAACCTGCTCACCAAGCCACATGGAGTGGGTCTGCATTTAAAACATGAAGAGACTGAGCCCAGAAATAATCTAGCGTCTATCCCAGAAATAATCTAGCCTCTATCATTCAATGAACACCGAGATATTCCCCTCCATGCTTCTGCAGCAGTACGGGTTATACCTGCATGCAGGTAAAACGTAGGCAAGTTCCAACCACCGCAGCATCCCTGCAGCCCCCTGCTCCTGCATCTGCCATCATCCTCACCTCACACCAATAAATCACCTGCCTTTGCCTCAGATTTTCTTCCTGGGCTATTTAAGGATGCCTCTTACCTGACGCAGGGTCAGATAACAGCGGAAGGCACGGATTCTTTTGTTTCCAGGAGACACCTTATTACCAGACCTCCTACACACCGTATCTCATTTACTGGAAGCAAGCTGACACTTGATGCCCAAATAAACCTGATCCAAATTCATCCCTTGTTGTAACTCTGCCAGAAGATTGCTTCCATTTGCTCTGAGACTGTTTCACCCATGGACCTATCCACTACCGATTCCGGCTCGTTCGTTGAAAGCTGCTTAGCACGCCAGAGCTAACAACATGGAAATCGCTAAAATTCACGTAAGGAGAATCCTGCTATCATGAAGTGTTTTCAGCAGTGTGCCACAACTTTAAAGTGTGCTTAAATGAAGTTATTTTGGGAATATACAGATGCAGCATAACAGCATCATGATACATGCTGCATGTCAGCATACAGCACGTGCAAAATATATAATCTGTTATACAATATGTGCTGAATCATTCTCAAAGAGAAGTAACAGATCTGTATTCGAGTCACTTGTCTTTATTGGAAGTGTCTTTTTAAGAAATAGGCGTAAGAACTTATCTCAAAGTAAAATCTAAACATCTCTGGCAGTATCAGGAGTATTTTTAAAGCCCAGGCTCCAGAGTCATGGGAATGTAATTTTCACATTTCCTTAAAAGAAAAACTTGTAACCTCATAGTCAGGACAGAAAAACACAGCTTGAAAAGATAAGTTTTAAATGCCAAAGAGCTAGAGGTAGCATTCGAAAAAAGAAATATTTTTGAGCTTTATTTAAAAAAAAAATCAAAAGGTACAGTAGTCTCTTTAACTGCTGCATGCTCGTTAGCTGTACAAAAGCAGAGGAGAAAATGATGCCCTGCTCAAGTAAGACGTGATGTAGAGCTGAGCCAGCTTTGCCACCTGTACATGGGGAGGTCAGGGAAGGAGTTTGCCCCTCTGAGTCACCCGCTGGGATAACTAAGATCTGTCAAAACACACCAACCAGCTTGTGGGGCTCAGGGAAGAACAGAGGAGCAAACGAAAGGACCCTCTCTGCTTCTAAGGGGAGTGATGTATAGATCTCATGGTAGAGCTTCAGGGTAGGGTCCCACACCCTACCTGGACCCAGGGATACTGGCTGGGCAGGGTGCTGCTCCAGCAGCTCGGGACCACCTCCGCTGGAGTGTCCATCTTACGCAGCCAGCCAGCACAGCTGCTTGACTCAAAGCATTTTGGAGCACAATTATACAATGGGTTGGGTTAACTGCAACATTAGCTGAATGGGGTTAGAGAGCATTCATCCCAGGGCTTGGCATTTTCTGGCAGTGGTGATGGGAACCCACATCTGGGGTTGCAGAGTCAGAGGATGCTGTGAATTGTCCCTCAGAGCCTTCCTTTCTCTCTGAGGATAGCACATCCATCCTCTACACCCTCAAAAGCTAAGCCTGCCACTGGGAGGTTTGTAAGGTCCAGTTAATGGAATAAATCACTTGAATCTAAAGTAGCACAATTTTTGTTTTCCTGTAGCTGGCCTACCTCTGCAGATTTCCTACCACTCCTTCCAGCAATTTCACTTGCAAATGACAGAGGACTCCCATTTTACCTCAATGAATTAGCAGGACTCACGCATAACTACCTGCGTACTTCTCTACATTGGTCATTTCCGTGACAGATGAGGTGGCTTTCCTAACAGGAGTTGCATAAAGTGAGCTGTCCAGGTATGAATTTTTCAAACACATAGTGTCCAGTTTCACATACAGCACATAGGAACTAAAGGAGATATTGGCCATATAACTGTCAGTCAGTCAATGTTCTATTTATTTATATAGTGTTGTATACATTTCTTTATTTTTGTGTCTGTAACCATACACTCCAACCATATACTTGAACACTTCCCCTACATCAAGAAGAAATATACCTCCATCCTTTATATTTTTCCTTTCTCATCCCCAAAGTATTTGGCTACGTTCAGCAGAAGGAATGAAAACATTCGAATAAGAAGATTTCAGAGTTAAGTCATGCAATTACCATTGATAAACTTCTCTCTGTCTGAACTACTGTAGGATAATGCAAGCTACAGTTTGTACAACACAACCACAACTGTTTGTTTTGACCACCGGTGTGATGTATCAGTGAGGGCAGATTGCTAAGGAGAGGTGGTGGCAGGGAACGGGGTGACACTGTGCAAGCCGCTACGTGGTACCATGCTCTACAGTACCCTGATGTGCAGCCACCAAAACAACGCAGTTGGGTTTTTTAGAAACCATGTGGATAAAGGCTGCATTTAACAAAGTTGGCTGTATTTTGTCTTTTCCTCTTCTCTCCCCTTTCAAACTAGAAGCCCCAATGGTGCAGTATTTTCCTGCCATATGTTTTTCCTCCTCCCTCCCCCTTAAACAACAACAACAAAAAATTGAATCTACCTTGCACTTCAGTAACTGCCTCTAGTCAGCAGGAATCAGCACGGTTTCCAGCCAAGGGACTTTCTACAGAAGAGCAACTGCCTTTTGAGATGATGCCATTGCTGCAGGACTGGCACCGTTACAGGACAGACCATTAGCTTAGCCACCCTCCCTTGAAGAGATCAAGGTCATTTGGGGCACCAAGCAGCATCTTGAGCAAAAGGGCTATTTTTCTGGTGATAAAATAATTAGGATCAAAAAGTAAATGTACTCACCCCAGGTAAAGTTTTAATATTGTGCAGTGCATTCTGTGCCTCAAGAGCAGCTTTTCTTGTATAAAATGTTACGAAACAACAACCTATAGAGAGAAATGAAAAGCTTTCAGAAATTAGTGAGTATGACTTGTGAGAGTACAATAGGGAGGGAGAAAAAACAGTGGTTGAACAACACATTATGAAAGCTGGAAATGTGAATTATCATGAGGCTGCCTGAGTGACGTGAATAAAAGAAAGCTTGTATGGCTTAAAATAAAAAGTCACCCCCTGTGCATTGCATCTATAGCATCTAGCCTACATTGTTAGTGAACTGTAATCACTTAGAAATTAAGTTAACCAAAATCCAATTGGCTTTGTACAGTGTAAATAAGGTTATATTTTTCTGAAGGCTCCCCATTATACTTTGAATAGCAGCAACATGGCAAGCTCAAGCAGCAGGAATTCATTGTTGCATTGCAGGCAGAAAACCAAGTGAAAGCAGGACCTTATTTAAAGGGCCTTATATGTAAGAGCTAAGGTTTGCTCCTCACCCTTTGAAACCAGGTAGGACTGGAGCTAGGACACTCATCTCAGTCGCAAGAAGGAAGATAAGCTACAGGAGAATTCGCCACTGGTGGGGATAGTGGAGGCTGCTGGTGGTTGGCAGTGCTAAGTGAGGCTGCATCCATCTAACCTTCAGTAAAGCAGACAGTATCAGTTGCCTTAATCACCTGTTTATCCCTTTGGCAGCACTGTCCAACTAAGTGGTCTGTGGGACCAAACACGGGTTGTTGTCACTTTCTCCACTGCAAACACGGAAATTAACTCTTCCTGCAGCACATGCAGCCCAGGCAGCTCAACACCTGCCCCAGGATGAGGTCAGGGCTCACAGGCAGATCCTCAGGGGACAGCTATAACATGACAGGTGTGGGACAAGGAAACAAGGACCAAGATTTGACTTGTTGCAATCTGTACTGTCCCACAACAATTAAGTCTGCTCCCAGGGATGCACGGGGCACATGCAGAGAGCTTACTCCAGGAGGACCTTGCACCCACGTTGCAGGTGGGATACTCAACACAACATCCCAGCTTGTGACTTCAACTTTACTTCCAGCAGGAGGGAGACCACTTTGAGACCATCATTCATGCACTTACTTATGTGCGTAACACAAGATTGCAGGTATAGACACAAGGAAAATTCACACTTAAATAGCTCCCACACAGCACAGTACGTTAGTGACGGAGGCACACCCTTAGAGGCTAATCTGTTGCTACTCTGTCCATAGGGGAAATAGGGTGGGGTTGAATGCAGCCCTTGTCCTGTGGACATGGGCAGTCCCTGCTTTGGAGCCATGTCACATGAAGAAGAGACCCCAAACTCCTATAGAGCCCTGTGGCTCCAGATGGGGTGCTTGGTGACCCAGCTGCTATGGGGAAAGGGAAAACATGCTGGGTAATGCTGGTTGGGAGGCAGAAGTGGCTACTGAAGCAAAAACCTACTTCGTAGCAAACCACATGATGCAGATTTTCCTGATGAATCAGAAAACAATCCTGTTCTCTTAATTACAGACAGAGATTTGTTTCAACTCCAGAGAAATGTCAAAGCCAAACAGTAAACAGAAGAAAACCTGGCTCTGGAACCTCAACGTTCCCTTGGAGCATGACACAGATAAAATAATCTGTCCAGGCATTGAGTAAAGGTGTTGCTTGCACTGGCTCCCTAACGATGACCAAGGTGAAACATCACGTCCCACCTGATATGCTTGCTTTTGTTCAACCTCACAGCATCCCCGTAACAGCAGAGGAGACCTAAGAGAAAGTGTGCACAGGAGAACACAGCTAGCAAACACTGTAAGTATCTGTGTGGAAGTGGCCCGTACCACGCCTTGGCAGGAAGGACCGAATTCAGAACTCCCCCTCCGCTGCCTCTTGCTTGGCTCAAGCTGTGCGTTGCACTGTGAACACTCTCTCCGGCTTTGCAGCCGGGCCAGCGACAACCGTTACCTTTATAACAAGCAAAAGTAATCACATATTCCCAGCTGGAATACAGCGAGTTTACCCCTAATGGAGAAAAGCACTTGCAGGGAACACAATACACAGGCAGGCAGGTAATGCAGAGAGATGATGCAGCTGAGAGAAACATTTTTCATACTGACAACAGGTTCCTTAAAATTTCACCGTTTATGATTGAGATGGTTTAATAATTATTTCAGTGAGAACAGGGATGAGTATTACAGACAGCCATAGCCTGTTGAGGTTTGTGCTTCCTGTAAGTGTTTCTAAATCTTCTATTCCACTGGAAAATTCCTCAAATTTAAATTATTTTACTCCAGAATGAAAATGGGAAACAAATCCGAGCTTGTGACATTTTATAGCGTGACTTTGAGAAAACATTGGGACGTTTTTCTATCCTGCCAGCCAGCTCCAAAGTTTATCTTCTATTGTTTCTTCATTTGATTTATTAGCTTGTTAATATAAAGCTTTTTAACCAGGAGAGAGGATTCAGTGGGGAAGATATCAAGCAGTAGTCACGACTTTGCAATTGCAATGTCCTTTACCATGGGCCTGAAGAATTTCATTTTAGATTTCAGCTCTGTGGATTTACTCTGATAAGGAGAAGTTTGAAATCTATTGGTTTATCATTCTTGGCACTACTTGAAAGAGCTGCACTTGAAAGATGAATATGCTGTGAAATACCCTTTAACTAGTCATTTTTGGGAAGTAATAGTGCAGGAGAGAAAAATGTCTCTGTGAATGAGGACTGGGAGAAAACAGTAGCTTAATGGGAAACGTGCAGATGTTTCAGGCAGCTCATCGGACCCTGACAAAAAGGGAGACTTCTAACCTCACAGACCGGCACATCTGAAAATGCACATGGAAAAAATCTTTCTCTGGACTCATTTTGCTCTTATCTTCTCAAAAAAAACCCAAAACAAAAGAAGAGACGGTTTGCTGTGGTTTGGGGAGAGCATGGGCACCAGTTGTGGACACCTGAGCCTGAAGCTATCTGCTAAAGAGGTCAGGGCTGGACTAAAAAAAGAAAATAAGAAAACACAGAAGAATAGAAAAGGCAAAAGTGCACGTGGTCCCAAAGGAAACACTGTCACTCAGCCTATGGACTTCCGAGAGGTGCTCGCAGCCAAGTTATGCAAACTGCTGCAGCTCCAATGGGCCAGCTTTGAAGATGCCTCCAGTGTAAAATCCCTTTGGCTCAGTACTACATCCTGCAGGAGAAAGTACCAAATTCAGTCCTTTCTGCAGAAATACTGGGAGGGAAGACACCTATGTAAGAGTACAGGGCTAATCTGTGCCTTAGGACTGGTAGCTGGCCCCTGCTGAAAGACAACGAGGGAATGACTTTCCTTCCTCCATTTTCCCTAAGAAAATGTAATATTGCCAAAGACAAATCTGACACCGCTGGGAAAGAAAAAGTACATTTCCTACTAAGAGAAAAGAAAAAAAAACCAACCCTCCTCTCTCCAGCCTCTGCACACACAATCTTGGCTTCATCACCAACAAACTTGACAGCAGCTTGAACCACAACTAAACTTTTCTGACATTCAAATAACTCAAAGCCTGACAGTGATAACCTTCTCCCCTCCTAGTCAGGACAACTTAAAATGTGAATTGGTTTGTAGACATGTCTCTGCTGATCCTCAACAACCTGAAAGACTGCCCAGTTTAACTCCATGTGGGCTAGTATCTTCTTGACCAAAGGAACAGGAGCTTCTGCTGCCAGTCAGTGCTTCCAAAGCAGCAAATCTTCTGCCTTTTTGTACACTGGTCGTGCTCTACTTGGAACCGTATTTACTACAGTGTAAGACATTTCTTCTTTGCACCTAGAAAAAATACTGAATGAATTATGCGGATCCCTACAGTCCCTTAAGGACATCAGCAACAACTTCACGGCTATCCTGCCAGATGCTCGAACAGACTGAATAAAACCTGCCACCCCGCGCTGCACAGCGTCTGATAGCAACCAATGGTCTGCCTGAGAAACGAAGGCAGAAACCAGCCCTACTTCTCAAAGCATCTGGAAGCGCTGCAGTGTGTACACTACAATGCTCAACTTCAACATCTCATTAAAAAAAAGGGAAAAGATCTCTTATTTCAGCTTGTTTTCTCTCTCTTTTTTTTTCTTTTCCTTTTTTCAAAGGAAATTTAGTGCCAGAAAAAGACCTCAAGGTGCCAGCCATTGGGAGAGAGTTGACACATTCAATTCTCCATGACACATTCAATTCACAAGCCCCTGCTCAGGCTGCCAAAGGCACCAATTAGCAGCAGTGGTGGAGATTTTATTTATTTAATTTCCACAGAAACCTGTTTAGCAAGACATCGACAGGGGCAAACAGCCTTGTGTATGGCTAAAAACAGCTTTACTTGAGTCACTGTCAAAGATGGCAGCAAGATTACACAGGGATCATGCAGCCACGGCTTCACTAAGGCAACCATTTAGAAGTTACAGATGGGCGAAAAAAAGGCGAATGGAGAGGACTCTCACATCACTGTACCCATGAATTTCTGCTGACAGCAAACCTGGGTTTCTGGAAGACATTTGTGTGCATTGTGAAATTATAACAAATTGCTGTTTTCACCATGAAACTTCAAAAAATGCCATTCCTTCCATGAGCAAGAGGATTTTTTCAAAGAGCTGTTAGTGACCTCCTGCAATGGGACGTCTCCTCCCATGGGACTTCTTCTCTACAACCTGAATTAGCCACCTGTGAAACCCTTGCCCCCATCCACCCAGCAGAGTAGACACGGCTTTGTTAGGCTGTAAGATACAGACATACAACATCGCTAGGAGCTCCATCGTGTCATTATTTTTATCACTTTCTCCCAATTCAAGCACAGACTAATTACTCCATGAGAGCTGTTTACATTCCTAATTTTGAACAACTAACAAAAGGAAGCTCTCCTCCACTCGGAGATGTATCTTACATGGTCCTGGCTGGCATTTAACAGCACTGCGATCTGTATAAGAGGCTTAATCTCTCAGCCAGGATTTCAAGCTTGAATGAATACGGCAACCTCCATCTTGCTTTGAGTGTGAAAAAGTCTCTTAGAGCTGCCTAAACTGAATATACGGTTCCTAGGTTAAAGCTACCAAGAATTACACACTTGCATCAATATGAGACAATAATCCTTGGATGTGGATGGGAATTAAAACACGTTGTTCTACAAGATGCTCTGAGGTTTTGATTTGCTTGAAGAAAAACGTGCTGCAATTTCCCAGGCCTGAAAATTTAACTTTTGGGAATTAAAAGAGAAAAGATGCAGGAGAAAAAAACCCTTTGTGTTCGTTGATCTGATTTATGAGTTTCTATAGTTTTCAACTGTCAAAATTTGTCAGTTTGAATCTCTCCTGTGTTGTGCATATTATCACCTGCTGCCAGTATCTGAACCTTAACCATAGGGTATAGAAATACAAGAGCTTATCAGTGCTCCTGCAAAGCCTGCAACAACTTAAAAGTATGAAATTTGCTTTACCTTCTAGACTAATAAAATAAACACTTCAAAACAGCTATAATGATTATCTGATGATTGAACTCTGTATTCTTTTAGCAAGTAATGGAATCCTGGCAGACAAATTCAATTCAAAATACATTCACATTCAGGACATCAACAAAGTCATCATGTTGTGAATTGAAAATTCCTTTAAAGGCTGCGTTTGAATTCTAAGGGGCTGACAGATCAAGGGACTGAAGGCCCTGGAAGGCTAAATGAGTGAAGTCCCGCTATGTTTCTTTCTTTCTGTGAATGAAGCTCACTTTTGTGTGTGCATTTGCAAGCAGAACAGGTGCTGGCTTCATACAAGTTTGGAATCTCAATGGGGACAGTAGCTTCTTGTCAATCCAGCACAGTTCAAGCTAGTTTCAGTTAAGGAGGATTTCTTTTTCTTTTTTTTTTTTTTTCCCCTTCCAAATGTTCCTTTCCTGATTCACTTTTCCACTACCAAAATTTAAACATTAGACTGCAATCTAACGGGGCTGCCTTTTAAAAGGGTCTCTTGCATTCCAGCTGTTCACCCGAACGCTAAAATACGTGCTCCATAAATCACAAACAGCTGCCTGAACAGTGCAATTTGCAACCAAATCCACCATGACCTACACTGTCATTTTCCAAAAGGCAATGAAGACATCAAAAATTCTCTTCCAGTCAAGCCTCTGAAAAGACCTATTGCTACAGGAGTTCAGGTGCATGGCTGGGCAACAAGCTGCTTCACATTAGTTAAATTTGGTGCAGTGCAATGGGAGCCTTGTCCAGCATTTCTTCTGTATTACAGATTTTAGTGCAATTAGCTAACCTGCATGGAAGACACCAGTCTAGTACTAGGAAAGGTGTTTCAAGTCTTAGAGATTTTGGTTGGGTGATTCTATACAAAAACAGAGAAAATCATGAACTGCCTGAACAGCAAATACAGACATTCCTGACAAAGGAAAGCAAAAAAACGTTTCCAGAATAAAAATCCAACTATTTCTGTAATTCTGCTGAACAGAAAAAGAAGGCAGCTAAGGCAGGGAAGCATTTTGATTCCTACCTGCACCATCCTCTTGCTCTATTGTGTATGGAGCCACTCAGGAGTATGATGGCAATGATTCACTCCTGAAGCAATCCCTGACAGAATTGCCACGTACTGCAGAAATCAACCTTTAACAATGCCGCCTCCCAATTAGCTCAGGTCTGCTAATAGTTCGATGTAATTGGCACCCTGATGGAAAACGTATTACCAATCCTGTCACCAGCCAGGAAAATGCATTGCCACTCTAATGACAGCACGTATTACAGCGATGCCACTTCTAATATTAATACATTAGCTGAAGGTAAGCAGGGTCTCATATACGAGAAGGATTCACAATAAGGACGTGCCAAATTCCACCCTGTGCTCTATTTTTCCTCCTGGTTATATCAGCCAGGGTGGCAATGCACCAGCCCCTGCGTGCCCCGAACCGTCCCTATTGCATTAAAGCACAAACGCTTCAGGCCGGTACCAGCCCTGTAAACGGCCAGTGAAAAATGATCCCACGGAGCTCAATTTTTTCTCTCCATGCCTTGCAAGTTATGACGGCCTTTCTGTTAATTGGCCACAAGTCCTAGTTTGCTGTCAGCCTTCAGCTGCACCGGGGAGCTCTTTTGGAGGAGTCGCACTCTGTCATTCCCGTACCCTTGTGAATGCAAATGCTCTCTATAAATGTCCTCTGCCTACAAAATGGAAGTGGGGTTTTTTTTTTTTTGACCTAGATTAAATCTGATGCATTTTTAAGCCTTTTGGGAAAGCAACTAAAAACTAATAGGCACCAGTTCGTGTGCCACAACACTTCCCTCCCCATTATTATGTAAATTTTGACTAAAGTGCAACACAGATAGAAAAGACATCACAGGCAAAATTGCCAGAATCTGCTTTTCTTGCTCTCTGAAATAAGCCACTTATATTAAACAGTTTTAAATGGCCAATAGCTGTAAAACTACCTGAAGAATTTCAGTGTACATGTTCTCATATAGGACAATGACAGTTTTTAGCAAATTCCTGAACTCTCCTGCTGCCTGTGTAATGACCGGGGAGCGAATGGCCAGCACGCAGGTACAGTGTGCCGGGGCTTTCTGGTTTACTTTTGAAGAAAGGGGCCAACTTCCACATCTGCAGCTCGATAATACTCATTTGATATTTTCTCTAGATGGTGATATAGGGGGGAAAAAAAAGCAGATGTAGAATTAGATTATATATGTGGTGGCAGGGTAAATAAATACATACACATCAGGTTTATAGCATCAAGGCAATTTCATGTCATTACTAACTAATCTGTCCCTAAAGAAATAGTAAAAAGTATAGTATAGAAAATACAAACAAAATACAAAAGAAACAAGAAATATGTTTTTTTAATTTGGAAATAATTCTAAACAAGTCCTGTCATTATATGCATACATTGTATCACAAAGACATTTTGAATTTGAGGGGGACATCTCAACTAAACTACAATACAAATAATCATTTCTTATGCTGCTTTCTTCTCATTTCCTCTTTACCTTTTCTTTCCTTCTTTTCCTTCTTATTCTCACACTAATTCTCCTTAACCTTTAATTCACTTTCTCCTCCCCTCATATAAAACCTTGCTCTCTTCTTCCTAGCAGCTGGTCATTGTTTCCTTTTTCTTTGGCCAGATAACAGTTACTGATTTGAGTTTACTGGCATTGAAATAAATTAACATGTCCTCTGTGCAAGTTAACTCCTAAGTTTGTCCCACTGCTAAATGTGTCTTTGGATATAGTAGAGAAAGAGGATTCAGAGCACAGATGCTAAAAAATGAAAAATTAAGATGTCCTCCCTTACTAATTCATTCTTACAGCAGAAAACTGATGTGACACTGTATTTCCATTCAAAAAGACTCTGCAAAGATCATGTTTACATAAATTAATCTAGGCAGGGACACATCTTTCCCTAACGACATTTCAAAAGCACTACAGTCTCCAACCCCGATATTCACTAGTAGCAAATCAAACTTCCTAGCATACATATAGTCCTGGATTTCCTTCTATGTTTTCTTTCACTTCAATGCTTGAGTAAGATCACAAAAGACTGGTTTTCCCCGGTAAGACTTCCAGATCACTGCTCTGATGAAACCTCTAATTGCACTGCGCCTCCTGAGAAGCCACTCAAGTTCTAGTTCAACTAGGAGGCAACTCTGTAGTGAAAAATACTCAGAATAGCATGGCTTTACCATAAAATTATCCCTTTAAAATCTTCAAATATTTGACTTGGAGAGTTAATTGCAATTTATAAACCTACACTGTCACTATGAAAAACCTATGTTCTGTATCGGCAATTATTTTCACTGGTTAAATGCCAGCGGCATCCTGGGCTGCATCAGGCAGAGTGCTGCCAGCAGGTCAATGGAGGTGAACTTTGCCCTCTGTTCAGCCCTGCTGAGACATATCTGGGGTGCTAGGTCCTGTTCTGGGCTCCCCAGTATGTGGACATACTGGAGGGAGTCCAGTGAACGGCCATGAAGATGATGAAGGGACTAGAGCATCTCTCATATAAGGAAAGACTGAGAGAGCTGGGACTGTTCAGCCTGGAAAAAAGGCTCACAGGGATCTTACCAATGTTTTCAAGGTCAGGTTGGATGGGGCTTTGAACAACCTGATCTAGTTGAAGATGTCCCTGCTCACTGCAAGGTCCTTTAAAGGTCCCTTCCAACCTAAACTATTCTGTGATTCTATGTATAAATACCTGATGGGGAGGAAGTAAAGAAGATGGAGCCTTCTCAGTGGTGCCCAGTGACAGGATAAGAGGCCATGGGCACAAATTAAAATACAGGCAATTCCATTTAAAAATAAGGAAAAACGTTTTTACTGTAAGGGTGATCAAATGCTGGCACGGTTTGCCCAAAGAGGTTGTGAACTCTCGATCCCTGGAGATATGCAAATCCTTCCTGGACACAGCCCTGAGCAACCTGCTGTAAGTGACCCTGCTTTGAGCAGCGGTTGGATGAGAGGAACCCCAGAGGTCCCTTCCAACCTCAGCCAGCCTGTGATTCTGTGAAACGGCAATGAAGGAATTTAAGTGGCTTTTCCACAAAACCCCTACTAACACAGTTTAACTTCCTCAGAAATTTACTGCAAGCTTATTTAACTTTAGCAGACAACATCAGTTAAATTACTGTTTTATCGTAGTACTCATCAGTTGGGAACCAGCTCTTGTTCACTAGCAAATTTCACACACAAGATGAGTTCTTTCATAGCAAGAACACAGGAATTAATATATATTTTTTTTTTAGAAACAGAACCAGAGACGTTAAAATCTCGGTATGGCCCCTGTTGTCACAGACATGCCAGACAATAACAATGTCCTGTGTCACATCTTGTTCTCAGAAATATATCAAGAAATTTATGAATTCAAAAGCTGATATTATGATGCATTTTTTAAGTTGCAGTTTATCCAGTCCTGTTGTATCGGACATGATGAAGTTTTGTTTAAATCCCACACATCCCTTCAGCATTACAAGACCACCTATCCACCCACAGCCCTGACAGCTTTAAAACTCTGAGCTTGTGTCTTCTAAATGAAAAGTCAGATCTAGCAGTACAAAGAGGCAAAAGAGGAAGAGGTCCAGAGAGAAGGAGTTATAAAAGAAGGCAAAGGGTGGAAAGATTGTTATTGCTGACACTTAATGAAAACCCATTAAAAGAAGAACAACAAAACCCCAATCCTGTCCCTTACCCAGAAACTTGGTATGAAGATGGTGTATGGCTTGGTTTCAACACTTGTCTGGATCTGGAAGACTTGGATATAATTTTTGCAAGACAATCTAAATATGACCTTGGATAATTCATTTCTAGGAATAGGGTATTGAAGTTCTGAAAATACTGTTCAACACCCATCTGAATCTTTAGATGCCTAAATGCTTTTGAACAATCTGGCCTTTAATCTCCCTGTGCCCCCAGCCCCCTTCCTTGTAAAATGGAAAGCATAAAATGTCCTGAGCTCAAAGAAATACCATGAAGAAACCATTAAAAAAAAAAAAAAAAAAAAAAGAGGTAAAAAGATACTGAAATAATAGTGATGTAACAGCAGAGCAATACTTCCAAGTGCTGCTACATCTAGCCTACTACAGTCTGGCACACTTCCTCCAAAAGTTTGCTTATAGGAAATGGAAGAAATCAATATAAGACATTCGAGCTGGCTTAAGGGGCACTTAAGCAGCATGGGAAGAAATTCTACTTGAAACATTGTCTCAAACTGCCCTGAGCTTCAGTCAATGAAGACCTGTTGCCCCCCAACACCCAATGCCACCCAACCCCATATTTGACTGCTTTTGGCCACCTGATAGGGGCTCTAGTCTCTGCCAGTTGAAGAACTGACAAAGCCTCCACTCTGAGTCATGATTTGTTACAATATACACACTATTTTCAAGGAGCAAATTTTCACCTATTTGAAAACTTTTTTCTCAGAAATGTGTTACTTTTCCCCATCTTTAAAACTGGCGTCTAAATCCCTTGTCTGAATACATCATACTCCCTGCTCTGTTTGCCCAAGGTGCAGTCAAACACTTCTAATTCTTTCTTGACTTCAACATTACAAACCCTTACACATCTCATATTGATTTCTAGGCATTCACAGTTTCACTCTCACAGGGTCACAGAACATGTCAAATCTTTCCTACACTGTGTATACCTTCAAGCAGTGTTTGATCTAAGGAGCTTCACTTTCCCTGAACTTGTTAGCAGTGACACATTTACTCTCCAATTAAGCTTTTTTTATAATAATAATAAAAAAGAAATAGAAGAAATTCCTGGCAACTCTTCTATCTTTCTAGTTGGTTGAAACAATTTTATGGAGATGAAGACGCAACTCCACAGAGCCTTTGAACTTCAAGCATTATCTTTACTTGGCTTTGAACTCTCAACAGGGCCCATGATCTTTCAAAGCAATATACTCTGCCTGTGGAAGCTTCAAACAAGGGGAAAAAGGCATGGTTAGGAAAAAAAAACGCAAAAGATGGCTTTTTTTTTTTAAAAAATGCTTGATGCTCCTGGAAATAAAAAACCACAACTGAGTGGTATCTGAAGAAGTGTATTCGGCACTCAAGTGTTTCCCTAATTAATTGTTTAGATGAGTGCTAAAATAAATGCAGCAGCAGCAAAGATAAACAAACCACTTTAGTAATAAAGCCATATATTTGTGCAGACACACAAAAATAAATGGCAGCGCTTAATGAGCACAAGCAATGAGAATGAAGAACACACTTCGTGTGGGGGAGCCATGCTCAGAAAGCTCAAGCCTGACTCACGTTTGCCCCTTGTACAGCATCTTGATTTGTACAGACTAACAGTGTAAAAATAAAAAGTGTCCTGATGAAGAATTACAGCTCGTGTTTTACCTTGTCTGGGCCGCCTCACAAGAGCAAGGAAAATACTTGTGGCAAGAGATTGTTATCCCAGTTTACTATTATTCTTTATTTTTGTCTGATGATTAACTAATGTAAAATCAATGAAGGGAGATGCAGAATACACATCTAAAATGTGTACTTCCAAAATGAGAGAGAGAGAAGCTAAGATGATTCATACAGTCTTCTCCTTGTGACTAGAAAATGAAATAGTGAAGTATAAATACTGTGGGAAAGTGTTATCTTGCAAATCTAGGAAAGCAGTTTTAATAGAATTGTAAAACTGTTAGAGACAGGAAAATTCAGCTAAGCTCCACTGCCAGGCAGGAGAGCATTACACTTCCACATGTAATTCTTCCAAAGTTTTATCTGGTCCTACCCGTAGATTTCCCAGAATCAGGCTTCCCATAAATTCCCGAGAAAACTATTTTGCAATCTCACAAACATTAATTTAAAAGACACTTTTCACAGTAAACACTTTCAGCTTTGCTTGATGTTTCAAGAAATTGCTGTTTATTTCTTGAAAACCTTCCTAAATAATGCTACTACTTTGCAATCTTTGTATAAAACATTTGCTAACCAGAGCAAAACAGTAAAAACCCATGTATCATACAAGTAAATATGTTATTCCCTGCAGAAGTCTTCATACAAGTGATGGTTTCTTTCTTGATACTACCAACCACATACAACTTGGAAAACTGATTTAAAAATCTATTCATCAATATTTAATAACTATTAAAGGACGGGAATATCGAGAATGTGTTGGACAACCCATGGGGCACCTCTCAAGTCCTCCAATTAATACCAGTTCAGAGCAGTCCAAACAAGATAGTACCATGATATATAGGCCCTATGGCTCTCTGAAGATCAAGATGTGGCATTTAATCAAATCAAGATTTAAAATAAATCACCAGCAGCCTGTTTCCAAGTTATGACAAGAGAAATACTTGGCTAGGGAGGTACAGGCTGTATGAAATGATTGGCAACTTATCAAGACAAGAAGAGAAAGAAGCTGGATGATTGGCAACTTAATCAGAGGGAGAAGGAAAAATAGAGAAAAGGAACAAAACGAGTGCCTAAACAGCTATGTTGGCTCCTGCGGCTGTCAAAGGTGGCCTTGAGCAGGCAGTGGCAGGAGGGCTTACACTGAAGCTTGTCTGCAAAGTAGATGAAACTATTCAGTGTTCCTTGGCATCAATAGCATGCGGATCCTCAATGTATCTAATCACGTTTGGAGTAGCATGATTCTGCACAGTGTTCTCCACAGGTCACCATGGCAGCCACAGGAACACGTTCAACAAAATATCGCGGATGTGCAGCTTAACAGTGCTTCACTACCGAAAAATTCACAGAGCTTTAGAACAAAGTCCCCAGTCTTATCTGAAAGCTAAAAAAAGAAAAAACACAAAATAAAATAAATAAAAAAATTCAAGGGGTTCTTGTACAGTATTTCATCTTCAGCCTCTTCTCCTTCTCTGACAAAAGGTTCTTTCTTTTAATCAGTGTTCATGTAACATGAAGACCAACGTGAGCAATCATAATACTTTGGTAGCCATATCCTTTAGATAACGTTACAGTTTACCCTCATCTTTTATTCAACATGTTATTATCGCTTAAAATACCTAGTTTAAGGAAAAACTATGCAAACTTTTCCTGGAGGAGAACTGAGGAATGGTGGGTTAGAGGTTAGATTGTCAAATGAGCTTTGCAACCACCAGTTCGTACTGGGAACAAGCATTGCTTGGTCTTTTCACAAAACCCCCTACTCATAGATGACTTCTATTTATCCACAGAGTGTAGTAGGTCAAGAGAGAAACTGCAAAATGATGTCTTAAAAATGTGAAATTTCTTTTTCCGTTTGAGATGGGGGACAGGGGAATAAGGATGTGCTTGGAGGTAAGTCCTGGTAAAACTGGGACCCATATCTTGTGCAATATTTTGGCTCCTGCTAAGCTGTATTAGGGCAAATCTAAAGATATTTCCAAGCAATTTGAAATCCTCTATCAGACTGCAGCATTACTCACTCCTGCATTTTGTATGCAAGAAAGATAAACCTTAATGTATAGCAAAATTATTTCTGGAACTCCACATTGCACATTTTCACTATAATGCATATCATAAGCTTTGACACAGAGATAACTAAGCGATTACTTGTCAACCTCCTCTAATTCCATCAGTCTTAAAAGATAGGGCAAAAAAAGCTTTTCATGTGCAACAGCAGGCTTCAGATTAGTCCTGCAGAGTTATCAAAAATGTGGAACTAAGTATCAGACAAGCCCAATTTAAAATGATGAAACACTTCTGAATTCTAAAACAATTAGGCTGATTTACAACACATGGCCTGATACAATATATGTTTGAATCCTTTTTTTTCGCTTTTTAAAAGGGGACACATTTTTTCATGCTAGTCATAAAGTAGTACAATCAAGATTTATTTCTTTTTTTTTTTCTTGAATACTCAAGAGCAACTCATACACCTCGCAAAGACGTTTGTGGAAGATTCATATTTTACCTGGGAAGATATACACAGAAATCAGTTACAGACCTAGGAAAGGCAAACCATGACTACAGTTGAAGAACAGCACCATCTCCTTTTTTTCTGTGGCTATTCAGTGACACTGTGCTGCAGATTTACTCAGTTTTCACTGCTAGGTCCCTCATTTCTGATTGTACACAAGGATTCTGGGGTGCTATGAAGATTAATCACAGAATCACAGAATGTTAGGGATTGGAAGGGACCTCGAAAGATCATCTAGTCCAATCCCCCTGCCGGAGCAGGATTACCTAGATCGTATCACACAGGAACGCGTCCAGGCGGGTTTTGAATGTCTCCAGAGAAGGAGACTCCACAACCTCTCTGGGCAGCCTGTTCCAGTGTTCGGTCACCCTCACCGTAAAGAAGTTTTTCCTCATATTTATGTGGAACCTCCTGTGTTCCAGCTTGCACCCATTGCCCCTTGTCCTGTCAAGGGATGTCACTGAGAAGAGCCTGGCTCCATCCTCATGACACTTGCCCTTTACATATTTCTAAACATTAATGAGGTCACCCCTCAGTCTCCTCTTCTCCAAGCTAAAGAGACCCAGCTCCCTCAGCCTCTCCTCATAAGGGAGATGTTCCACCCCCTTAATCATCTTCGTGGCTCTGCGGTGAGGGTTGCAGTTTTCTCCTCTGCTCTTCACGATGATTGCTCCCAGAAAACATGTGCATCTTGAATACTTCTGATCCCACTGGGGTTGAGATTTAAACAAACACTGACACTGGCAATGCAATTCTGCTTGATCATGTACTAAAAAGTCATTATCTGTGTTTCAATATCCATTTAATTATTACCTGTGTTTAAAAAGAAACATAGGACTGGAGAAACTCTCAGTTACCACAAGACGATGGTAGTGATGGCAGCAACATTGCTCAAAACCTACTCTGAATGACATTTTTGCTCCTTTATTACAGAGTATTGGAATTTACAAGATAAAACATAAAACAAAAGGTAGAGGGCATTCACAACACTTTTTTTAAGGCTTTCACTTTTGCAACACACATGGACAATGGATTTTAAATGGAAATTCTGTTTCTCTATACTTAAGGGTATTAATATTTTAGTATGACTGCATCTGTGAATGAAGACATTCAAAAAGCCATTATGTTTTCAACTTAAGTTAATAATAAGGCTATTTTTCCACCCACTCTCTGGCACAGCTGTAATGTTCTTGGCCTCAAGTGGGAGGCAATGTGGAACAAGGATTAGCAAGATGGATGATATACAACATACAGTGCCAGTTCATATAAAATATTAATAGATTGGAAATGACTGTTTACTGTCTCAGTGATTACATGACCACTTTTTTTCCTTCCAAAGAACATACAATATGTGGTGCTTATCTATGCCAATAAAGCTTCGTGCATAGCACCTGGGTAATGACAAATTAATTTTTGAGCTAAGCCTGATGAGGGGGTCAGCCAAAATCTTAGGCAGAGTTTATCCCCAGTACTGTTTTATATGACAGAAAATGCATCCCTCCCAGTCATCAGTATTAGCACAGAGCAGGGATTATACAACAGAAAATAAATAAAGTGGGAGGACCAAAATACCAAAAAAATGTCAGGACTGTGTGTGTTTACAGTACAATAATAAAACATTTAATCTTGGAGGAGGGGAAAAGTTGGAAACAGCGTCCCATGGTCCACTTCCAAATAAAACTGGACAAAACATTTAGGAATGCACTAAACAGAACAAGCACGGATTTGGCAGAGAGCAAGCTGGATGAACTAGCAGGTCTTTTTCAGTTAAGTTAGATTTCCAAACCTGAGACCTTTGCATCCTGGAAAATAAGATCTCTTGCCCGATCTAGAGACTCACCTCTCTTGACCAAGGCCATAGAGGCTCAGCCATGAGGAGCCAGGGACGCTGAGCTGGCATGTTTAGGTACCATGGTACCTTAAACCCAGAAAATCAAGAGTTCAAGTTTTATGTCCTGTCCAGGCATAAAATTGCTTTTACCACAAAGTCAACAAAAGTTGTTTAAATTCTGAGCGCTCAGCAGTTCCCATCACTTGGACTACTGGCCACAGGCACTGCCAAAATATCAGCAATACTTCAGAGTTGAAAAATGTTTCTTTAATAATTTTAGTGAGAGAGCACTTCCACGTGAATGAGAAACAGGAGTGTTTTGAAATGGCAAAATAATTTCTCGTCCCTAATCAAAGCTCCTCTGAAAGAGCTGTTTGCACAATCCAGACACCTCCATTTTCATGTAAATAGATTATTGATTTAGTAAAACATATAAATAGGTTTATATCATTATTCTACCAGCTGCAGATAATCTATATTCACTGAGCAATCTATTCTCACAAAAATATTTTAATTGAAATTAATCTTAATGTTCACTACTCCCTCCCCCACAAGGTAACAGCTAGGCACTCTGAAATGCACATTAGCTACTTCAATAAATAAGATGAGCAATTCTGGGGTTTCTTAACCACATAGGGCATAAGTGGATGATCTCTTTACATGCCCTGGATGATGAAAAAGACATTAAGTATCAGAATTTTTCCTGTTTGAGTAGCCCAGTGAGAGCAAGCCAAGTTCGCAGGCTTGCTCTCGTCGTCATTTCCAGAGCGTCAGAGTTTCCATGAGTGGTGCCTCCCAGAGTCAGGTCATCAAAGCCTCAGCCCGGCACACCCCAGCCCTTTTTTTTCAGGGCATTGTTCCAATACTGTGAGCAACTACCCAAAGTTTGAAAGTCTGCTCCTTTGACACGCTCGATTTGGCAAGTGTAGGAGAAACGCTGTTAGAGAAGGAGAAAAAAAAGGAGGAAAAAAAGGGAGAAGTAGGCACATTCCCTTCTCCTACACACTCTCTAATGATCTTTGTGCTATTTTCTTTTAAATCTTATTTAAAATTTCAGCCCTTTACTGTAAGATCAGCAAGAACAGATCTTTGCTTCAATAAAGATGCACAAAACCCTTTTTGTTGAGGACATGGGTCCAAAACTCCGGCATCTGGGCTGTGCGGCTTTCACTGCAGGCACGCTTTCAATCCTGCTCACTCGTCTATGCCGTCAGTGTTTCAGGACAAAGATCATTTTACCAATCTGTTTGTACAGCATATTGTACAATCTGTTACGTGCATCTGCAATACAAACAGCAAATGATAATAAGAGGACGTGAACGAGACCGGAGCCCCAGATTTCGGGTCCCTTTGTTATCTGTGGCGCACGGACCCTGATCCACAGCAGAGGCGGCTGCACTTGTGACTTGCTGCGTGCACACAACGTACCATGGGCACTCTCCATGAAGTCTAAATACTGTATATTCCCTATAAAAAAATACCCAAATGTTTTTTTCCCTTCCTCCTATTTCAAGGGAGTCATTCAAAAGTTAAAACCACGACCATACCAATGGGAATGAGACCTCAAACTACCATTTGTCATCTCCTCCTTAAATACAAAACAAAGCCACAAAACTTAGGGAGAAAGAGGAATAGTTCGTGACAGATGCTACCTAACGAACGCTCGATCATAAAAGCAACATATAAATGTATGAAAAAAAATCCCTACTTTTAAACAGATTGTTCCCCAAAATCACATCTGACTGAAACAATAATAATGTTTCTCATCCTTACTAAATATTTATCTTTTTTCTTTAAGATAGCAAGCGTTTCCAATATTTGCTGCACAGAACACGGCACTCTCACTCCTTGCAGCACAGATTGCTAGTCTGCTGCTTTACATGCTGATTTCTCTTTTGTGAACTGAGACCTTGAATACTTTCACGGGGGAGAAGCAGATCAATGATTTTTTAAGAGAGCTAAACAATTTTGTGTAATGAACATCAGTTGACACAGGCAATTACTCGTTCTTTTTCCTCAAAAAAAACAAAACAAAACAAACCCCAAAACAAAGAGGAGATTGTAACTCCTTTGAATGGCATGTGCCTTACTGATTGTACCAGAATGTCAACTGCATGCATAAACACGGGTGGGTGAAGTTCAGGAGTGACACGTGAATCATTAAAATGTAACATGCGTAGGTGAATTAAAACTTTTGCCATTTGATTTGGCCAACAATAAAGTAAGTTGCTTTAGAAACTATTCCACTGTTTCCTGATTTCCACACAAGAGCAGTTCGAAACCTTTTTTTTGTCATTTTTGTTGCTGAGTGAATGGAGAATAAAAGATTTTTTTGCTAGATTTCATGTATTCGCTTTTTAAAGAACGCATAAGAAAGAAAAATAAAATAACATCAAACATAAAGGAGACACATACTTCAATGGTATTTTTGACATTCAAAAATATTCTGCAAAAACATTCAATATATCACATTTTCTCCTTAATAGTTAAAACATAAGAGCAGCGTAAGAAAACTGTGTATCTTTATCACTGTCTTGAAGTATGTCTCTAGCTATGTCACTCTGTTTCCGTGCGTCTGAGTTTTCCGTTTGTATAATGTGAATATGTTAACGTAGCTTATTTGCATTTCTGCTTTTATGTAGGAAGTCACACAAAACACCTTCCTGGATCTCATTGTGGCATCTCCGTATAATGCGAGAATGAGAATCCTGCATTAATACCAGCGTTAAAAATACCAGCAGGATTATTCAATGAAATCCCTCTGCCATCACGATCGGTTACTGCTCTTATCAGCGGAGGGCTCCGAAGCCCCAGCGCGCATCACCCCGACACCCTCCTGTTGTACGCCCAGACTTGCGCTGGGGCTGCTCGTCCTCGTCGCTGGTGCAGCCATTATCCACGACAGCTACACTCCAACTAGGAAGGTCACTTTGGCCAAAAATCACACCTTCATTAGACACTTGGAAAACCATCTGTAAGAGGAATCTCCACAAAGAGCCTTCCTAAAGGGCTCAGTGATCACGCGTTCTGTACATACGCCGATAGCTGTTCCTAGCGTCAAGCCTATTCCTATTCAGCAAAGCAGTGAAGAACATGCTTCAACTTTAATCACTTGCTGAAGTCATCAGGACTGTGTGCTTAGTTGAACAGGGGTCTTTATGAGCCAAATATTATTCTTAGTAATAAGGAGACCTGGCAATACACTAGATGGAGCATTTGATAGTAAGTAACATTAATTCAATTAAATCCTCTTACAGCACACACGCTCCGGCTAATGTAGTTTACAGTGAAATTTTCTCCGGCACTCATTTAAATATAATTGCTGCACTTATCTTGTCATGAGGAAATTTCTGAAGGTTACTTGTACTGTGCATGTGTAAACCTACAAGCTATGCTGACCTTTAGTTGTGAGATTTTTTTGAACTACTTAGACTGCAGCATCTAAATAATGATGATGATAATAATAATTCCCCACTTTTACACAGCACCTTTTAATTCAATATATACCCAAGCAAGAACCAGCAAGCAACGAAGCACAGAAAAGCATTGCATGCTAACAACTCAGGGCTGGAAAGGAAAGCTAACACTGGTGGAAACAGAAATGCTGGGAGATGACACACTCAGAAACCAGAATTTTGGTAGAGCATTTTGCTCAGTTCTTCTGAAAAACATAAAATTGTTTCTCTTCTGAGACAATTTCATATTTACCTTTCATACACAAGCTGGCATTATCAATAGCTACGGGGCACTCCAGCTTCACACTGCGGTATCATCTTCTGCCTGAACGAGAAAAGAGGTTCACTTCTCTCAGAATCGACTAGGTTGGAAGAGACCTCTGGGATCATTGAGTCCAACCTTTGACCTAACACCACTGTGTCAACGAGACCATGGCACTAAGTGCCACATCCAGTCTTTTCTTAAACACATCCAGAGATGGTGACTCCACCACCTCCCTGGCTAGCTGTTTTTGGTGACACTCCCAGGTGCTTTCCTATAGGTAGCCCAGTGATATAGTGGAAAGCAGCCTAAATTATTTGCAAAGGTGGAAACTGTGAGGTGTCAGTCAAAAAACCCAAAACAAACAAACAAAAAACCCCAACCCCAAACTAAAACTTCAGTGTGCACAAATATCCATAAATCTACTGTCTTGAGTGTTTAATGACATATTGGAAGGACAGGTTAGAGATAGGAAGAGAAACCTGCTGAGCATCATAGAAACAAGCATTTTGGAAAGCCCCACCTATACACAGTGGACATTTCAGGCCCTTGTCTATGGTAAACCTTCCCCTACAACTCTATTGTAGGCTCTTTTCCTGTCTTCTCTTTCTCACAACAATGAGAAGGATCTCAAAGATCTACTCCATTTTTCCCTTTAAAAACAGAAAAGAAAGAGTAGATTTTGGGCTACTCCAGCAGCGTGCATCATGCAGAGCGTAACCCAGCAATCCACACCTAAGTGCCAACGGCCATGGGAGGTGAGAAATGTCAAGTCTAAAGGGGAAAACAAAACTTCTTAGGCCACTTAACCTCTGCCCTGGAGTCAGCATCGCAAAAGGAAACCCTGCTTCTTCATTTTTACTTCTCTGTACATGTGGCCAGGTGAATGTTTGGAAGGGTAAGAAACATCTGACATAATTATATCTATTTGGCCATCAAGGCTCACCATGGCTTTATTTTTTTTTTCAGTATTAAATAAAACAAGGGAACCAAGAATCTCTGTCTCCTCATTTCTATCCTCCCACTCAAACCCAGATACCTGTCGTATTAAGAAATATCAAGCAATTTCGTGCAGCTCTTACGGCACACAATAGCAGACGTTCAAGGGAGAACGTGGGACTGCAAAGCATTTTAAAACTCTTAAATAAAATGTGGGCTACAGGAGGCTCTCATTCAGAAGTAACATTTTCCCTTCCACAGAGAGTTCCCCCACGCTCCGGTGAAGTGAATTAAAATTGACACTGAGAAAAACCTAATTGAGCCAGAGACAACACAACACTTTTCACTATAGAAACTGAAGCCCCGGCAGAATTACTCAGGTTAATATAGTCCATTTTAAATCTACAATCATTTTTATATCGCATGATCTGCAAATAATAAAGGAAGCCTGTTGCTTAATACTCATTGTTTTAATTAGGGGGGCATAGGAAGAGTGGGAGCTGGTGCCTATGGGTCTTCTCCATACTAATTTTCTAACCGCAGTTCTCATCAGATTCGATTAATATGTGAATAAACTAATGCAGATCTCACCTGGGCAGTGTTAACATAACAAAACCTTTGTGTCAGCCAACCCAGGGATTCGAGCACAGAGAATGAAGGGAGCAGATTTGATTTAGCCGACACAATAACAGCACAGGCAGCATGTTACTCTCTGCCTGCTCAAAGTGACTCAAAAATTTTGGGAAAAGTCCCCGCAGGCCTCTCTATCTCACTTCTTCCAGCTAGTAAAAATTAAGTGATGATATTTGTCTCCCTTTGCAAAGCACTTGGAGATCTATGGCTGAAGCAACAGTGCTGCTCCTTACTGCGCCACGCTCATCCTTGCAGCTAAAAACTTTCGTGCAGTACATTATATTAATCTACTCCTTATTGCAGTACAGCTCCCTAAAATTGCAATTGAAAGCGTGACACCTTGAGCTACTAGGACAGTTTAATTATTGTTTGAAACATAAATTTTCCCACTTCAGTTAGGCAAATAAGAGACATGGTTTATTAGAAAAGATCTTCCACCTCTTTACAGCTCGTCTTATTCTTCTAAAAGAATGCATGACTCAGATATAGTACTTATTTTAAATTAAAACCACAAGGTAGTAGACACTGAAGCTTTTTCCTCCACAAATAATAATGAATTTATGCACCACAGAGTTTAATCTGCAGAGTGAAAGTCTAACGTCCCACTTAAAACTGCATACTCACGGGCATAGATTAGACAGTAATTAGGTTCAGTGAAAACCTGAAAGGATCCACTGGAAACATTCAAATTTAATTTATTCACCAGCTTGTCTCAGAGTGTTTTTATAAGCAATTAGAAAGACACAGATTCCTGAAAATGCCTTCTTCCCTGAGATAGATGGACCAGGAGATTTATATGGTATATGCAGCCTTCCACCCATAGCTCACTGGCTTGAGTTAAGCTCAAACCAGGCTTAGAAGCCACTACCAGACTTTATCCTTAGGGAGTTATTTGCTATTCTTTTGAAATACGCTGATGGTTACAGCGCACTATGGAACTGATGTCTAAAAAAAAGTAATGCTACAACTGGCACAACACATCCATTCCTGGCATCTGTATCACAGAAGTCTGACACTGAGTAGGTTGTGGGTCCTGCCAGACCCAAACCATCCACAATACCATTCTCTTGCTACCCTGCTGCAGCAGAAAATACAGGGTCACAAGGTCTGGTGTGGGGAAGATGGAAGTAATGAACTAGTAATTCATTTACACTGTAAATGCTACACATACATCCATTTTGTAACATATTTCAAAATGATAAAGAATAACACATCCTTTCAAGGCTTCCCTGGGGTTTAAAATTCATGTCAAGAACTAGCAAAACTGATGACATATTTATGCTAAAACGTTTTACGTGGTCTTTAGCTTTCTACTGTGACCCATCTTGTAATATTTACATGTCTCTCACATCATCTCAGCAGTGACAGAGAAATTCCTACTACCTTGGAATCTCTTGTTTATATTTCATGAGCAAAACTTCTCATATTGTGGGTTTTAATTTTAGGCTTTTATTTATTTGCACATGTGCACTTGTGTATGATTTTAGTGGGGTGGCAGGAACAGAAGATGAAAGCAATAAAACGCCGTTCTTGCGGTGGAAATGAGACACTTGGAAGCTGCAGTGCAGCTGAAATACACGCTCATAAGGCTACTCCCCAATTACACTTCATTCTTGACATTGCTCAGTTGTCAAACGTTTTCTTCCTTTTGAGCTCCATGCCGAAGCGTGTGAGGATTTCAGACCGGTTCTCAAATCCCTTGCAAAACCTCCACCTATCTTATGAGCAAATGATTCAAGCATTAGAACTGAATGGAAGGAGAAACACTACATAATAAAAGAAGGGTTGAGTGGTTTGGGGTTTTTTTGACGTGATTGTTCTTTAACAAAAACATACATCATTTTTTATGTGGCAAGCAGATAAATATTGTATGTTTATTCATTTAATAGAAAATTGGAAGAGGAAAGAATTTCAGTGCCACAACAATGTCATAAAAAGATCGAAACTCATTGATGTGAGCTTTAATATGCAACTGAAGAAATTGGATACCATAAATCTCAAACTGACAGTATCTGGCACTATTACAGAGGTATATATTTTAAATGGAGGCACCAATCTTGAAAATACTTAAACATGCATGTGATTTTATGTCTGAGCATTATATCCATCGATTAATTCCTGTGTGCAAGTGTGTGCATGAATTGACTTAGATTTTTCCATGCATTACAATTTTTGCCTTTGAGATTATTTATTTGAGAGACCGAGGTTTGGCATATTATTCAGATTCAACAATGAAATTTGATTAGTTGTTTTTTTCAATTTTATTGAAAGTTCAGGCTGTTTTAACCGCCTGCCTATGTCTTTTTTTTCTGATGTAACGCTGGCATTACAAAAAACATATTACTCATTTATATTTTAAGAACACTTGGGATTTTTTTGTAAAGTTGTTCTAAAATATTCTATAGGTAAATGCTGGCTGGTGTGCTGAAGAAGTCAACATTATAGGAAAGAATTGCTTGCCTTTTTAAATTACTGTGCAAAATATCCTTTTCCAGCATTGTCTTGACAAAAAACCCCACTATTGTTTAAGAGCCATAACTCTCAATCATTAGCCTTCAATTGTTTAAAAATATAATTAGAAAAAAAAAAGACAGACAGACATATTCCTTCCTTTTTTGTTTTCTTGTTTTTCCTGAACTGTCAGGAAAACTGAACCTCTATTTTCACTTGTATTCCTGCAGTTGTTGAACGTACCTGAAAAGTGCTTGGATTTATTTCATGCTTGAATTGAAGCTCAAACATCCTTTGTACCTAACCTGCTTTTTCCCCAAGTGTTTATCAGATATGAACATTAGAGAGCGATTAAGAAAACCACAACTGGAATATTAAGTCCTATTTTTCTAATGGCTGGTCTGCGTATGAGTTTTCTATCAATTTAACTAAACCAATTCATGTAGTTAAAGTTTATGCACTTTTTCAGCACAGATGTAATTATAATGTGCTTATACAGTCTTAGCTTAATTTTGAAAATTCATATACAGTTGTAAATCATAGTTAAGCTGCTACAAAACTGTGCAACCAATGAGCCCCAAAGTGATCTCCTTTAATCCCTTAGAGATATGTTATTTTTATTAATTTCTTACAGCAACACCTTGAGTACTCACTTCTGGACCAAGCCCACACTGTGATAAATACTGTAAAAACACGGAGTGAAAAGAGGCCTATGAACAGCTTAATTCTGCTACAGCTCCAGTCATTCACGTGCTGTATACAGGAACTTCGGGAACAAGGCTAAGGAAGGTTTTACGTGCTGTCTCCCTCTTTAAATACCACAACGAAAACCCACTCTCTACCCAATCTCCCCAGCATTCTCTATTCCTGTTCTGCAATCACAAACCCCCAATCCCAAAGATCTTCCACTACTTCTGTACAGTCTGACTGGGTTGGGTTTGCTGTGATAATTTTCGCTATTAAAGGAACTGACATTTTTGCCATGGTCAATGATGGGAATATACAGTGGAACTGATTTATGTGGGCAACAGGTTTGCAGTCAAGTACGCAACGGGACGTTATCCTCATCTGCTCCCCCTCTTCAAAGCAATGCAAAAATATGAGGGGTCATCAGAAATCTCAGACTCTTTTCATGCTGGACATAGATAAGCCACTGTCAGCTGTGTCCACTGCAGCCCTGGCACCTCGTCCTGCTTACAGGGTGAAACTGTACTGGGACGTGGGGAGCAGTCATGTCACATACTGCTCCAAGCGCATTATTTCAAAATACTGAATGGAAGCAAGCAAGAGAAAAATTTCTTCGAGAACTTTCCTTACTGCTACTTCAGGAAGACCATTCTCTGCTCTGCAAGTGGAGGAAAAAGTTTGACTTAAGAAGTTGGTTTTTTTTCTGTTGGCCTGCTGTTTCTCAATCGTAAGTCTATGCTGTGCAGTCCCTGCATTTAATGTTGATTGAAAGAGCTTATCTAGTCCTGCCTTCAGTATGTACTTCAACATACCGCAGAAACTTCAATCATATCCCCTTATATTTTTTTCTTTCCAAACCAAGTTACAGTCCTGTATTCTTCTTCTGCTTTTCTCCTTTTAGCTTTCTTGTAAGTTAATGCTTGAAGCCCTTTAGAAGTTAACCTTCTTAGACCTTTTACCATGGCTTAACTCTTCCTGACTTCATACAAAATCACGCTGCTCTTCTCTGGACCTCTGCCCTTTTCTATAGAATGGTACTAAATATCGGTAACTGTAGTTTAAACATTATAAAAAAAATTCCTTCTTTAAGTGGTACAGTATTTCCTTGAAAGCTATATTCAATGCTTCCATTTATATAGCTTCGCATTTTCTGTGCCTTTTTGACCACACGGATACAAACGTCATGTCAGTCCTTTTACGATATGTGCACTCTTCAAATCTTCTCCTGCTCTTGAATCTTTGAAAAATATACTAATTCAACATATGTGTTCACTCAAAACTCAAATTTACTCTTCTTGCTCACAGTTCATTTTACACAGCTGAATCTCTTTGTATTGGATTGTTTTCTCCAGGTTATCATGTGGCTTCGCCCCCATCCAGTCCTTTCTGCATGATCCAAAAAGTTGGATAACAAGTTGGTGGTTCATTCTGTCAAAGCCATTTACATAGAGAGTGAAAAACTATCGATCTCCAATAACAGTCCCTGTTGCTTTCCAGTCATCATCCCTTCTCTTTCCCTGGCCCGTAACCTTTCCCCATTCTAATCTGCCCTCGATCATCTAACCAGCTCCTTTCTCCATTTGAAAATGGGCCCTTCTCTGCTTCACCAGCAACTGTATGTATTAGTCTCCTGTGTGACACTGTGCGAAATGCCCCTGGGAAATCCAGCTTGATTATACACACAATTTCACACCTGTCCACTTTCAGAGAAACCTCTTGAAAAACTCCAGTAGATTTGTCGAATGAGAATTACCTTCGATAAAAATCAGCTCACATCTATAAGATATTTTATAATGCTACTTATAAGCTGTATAAAATTACAGAATTAAGGTTCTTTAAGGTTTAAATGTAAACATCCTAAACTCAGAAACTGAAAGTTGAACATGCAACTTTACCATTTGCTCTCCCTCCCCGTTGTACTTGTATCTAACAGCAACATCTGGCTTTTGCCAGTCTTTGTCATGTGAAACTTCTTATAGTGCACAAAGCTCCTGCTAAAAAAAAACACCCATGCAAGGCACTTTTTATAGAATCATAGAATCGTTTCGGTTGGAAAGGACCTTTAAGATCATCAAGTCCAACGTTAACCCAGCACTGCCAAGTCCACCACTAAACCACGTCCCTAAGCACCACATCTACTTGTTTTTTAAATATCTCCAGGGATGGTGACTCCACCACTTCCCTGAGCATTCTCATTCAATGCATAAAAGATTTTAAGTCTGTGTTTGTGACAGAAGATCTCTCAGCCATGATCACTAAAATTCAGTCTAAAGCACACATGCGTAATCGCTGCGGTCCCAAGTCCTGCAGTTTCGATAGCATATGTGCTCATGATGCAATTCATCGGATCTCAGAAGCTAAACATTGTTCATGTAGACATGTGAGAGCATTCAAAACACAAAAAAAGCAAAATGTGTAGAGAAACCCTGACTCCTGGAGCACTGGCTGAAGGGGGCTTTTAAAAAGCATCTAAAATAGTTTTGCAAAACACAACGCATGGAAATTGCTTCAAGGATCAGGAGTGTGCAATCGGCTGGGCGATGATGCAAGGGCAGGCAAGGAACAGTTGGTTAACGTCTTTGCTGCTGATTAGGACAGTCAGGATGGGTTTGTGTGACAAGTGGAGCGTCACAGCTCTGCTCCGCGCAGGACTGCCTGAGTTCCCTTTTATCCTCCCACCGCACAGAAAACAGGGCACTGTGAGCAGGGACCTGCTGGAGTGCAGGAACTCTTCCTCCTGCCTGCACAGGAGTATTTTTGAAGGGCTAAACTGTAGCTGAAATGGTACTATACAAGCCACATAACTTCTGCCTCCTATATGCCCTACCCGTCTGGTCTCTCCTGGATGCAGCAGATGAATGCCTCATTATCGGATTCCTCTGCTTGCTTCCCAGTAGACTTAAATTATCATGTTAAATAAGATAATAATAAACACTGGCCTTTAACTACAGCATATCCTTGTTCACTCAGCAGCCTCCCTCTAATCTGATAAAGGGTCTGTAAGAGGCTACAAGGAAACTCGGAGTTAGTTGTTACATGGGTGCCTCTCCCCTGCTTTCTGCAATGCAATTCCTACAGTAGCACAAGCAGGCTCAGGCTCACACGGCTGATTTAGGGGACCTATAACGATTAACAGGTATTGAAACAGGGGCAAGGTACCAAAAGGACATTGTGGATCTAGCCCAAGACTCTTCTGCCGCATTTCAGTGGGCAAAAGTAGCCCTGTGCCATCTGCTTGCTTCAGCACTCGGACTCCGAAACAAGAGCAGCCAAGGAAATCTTTCTGGCTTAGGAAAACAGTGGGGAAGAAGAGAGATCTCAGTGGCAGTGCATACTGCCTTTGCATAGAGCTTGCCTTATTTGAGGTATTACAGAAGCTCTCTTTAACAACTACTGTGAAAAAAAGTCATCTATCCACCGAGAATAAATTATATAAAGGCAGCAAGCTGGATTGGGAACAGAGAGGGCTGATCTGCCTAGACTTTGAATCTCCTTAGCCCCCAGAAGCTGAAAGTGCCATTAATTTCAGTGTTACAGGATTTCCTGCCCTATTTTTTTTTTTTTTTTTGTATTTAGTTTACCTAATCCCCCGGATTTCTCTTGTTGCAGAAAGAGGAAAAAGCCTTACAAAACAACAGGGGATAAACACAAAGTCAAATTACTTTTCTGAGCTCTTTCACACATCCAAAAAGAACCAGGGAACTGCAAACTCTGGAAAGCACGAGGAGTTTCCTACCGACAGAGGATATTCCGACCATCACCCATCAAAATGCAGCCAACCCCGTCGTTCCCAATTAATAAAGCCAAGTTTCAACATTTGCACTAGAAGCAATATATCTGTGGAAGTAAGATGGCTTTCCTCTAGTTTTCCAAAGTGAGTAAAAGTTGGCTTTTTACCTGTCTTCCTCCTCTTCCTCCAGTTTCAGCTTTGCAGAGCTGGCAAGCAGTACAAAAAAGGAGGAAAGACATGAACTAGGCTGTCTGTCGTTGGAGGGTATGAAAGACAGTCTTAATAACAGCAGGAGAGAGAGAAGCAGCCTATGGTTATTTTTGACAGAATCGGGAGAGACTCGGATTGCAGCTTCATAAACAGTTCATCAGAGAAAAATTCTGTCCAAATTGGAGAAGCCCCTTTGGCCAAGCTAACAGAAATACACAGCCCTTGTCTGGTAAGAGAGGAATCTTTCAAATATCAAAATGCCTTTCTTCAAAGAACAAAACCAAACCGCTACCCCGCCCCCGGCATGGTGTAGTAACACTAACTTGCATTTTGTCATTGCAATTCATGGCTTGCAGAATATTCAGAGAAAGTTTCTCGTTGATACCAGCCTGTGAATGTCCTGCACAACACACAGCCACGATCATGCAATGAAATGAAAAATGGACTTTTTCCAGCATCACCTGACCACAAGGTCCCCTTGATGCACTGTTCTGCAAAACTGGTGGTGATGCAGAGAGGCAGCAGGCAGGAAAATGCCTGGCATTACCCCAATCCACCCAGCTCAAATGAAATAAAAATGGTTGTTTCATGTGGGTGTTTACACAGGAGAGCATGGAATTCAACCATGCCTCCAAACAAAAAGTCAAAACTCAGCTTCATTATTAATTGCCAATTAGACAGCACAGGTGGAGTATTTCTCATTCATCATGAAGACAACACGATATCAGACATTTTTCAGGGCAATTTTTTTGTTTGTTTGTTTCTAACATCCTTAACAATCTCTCACACAGAATCCTTTGTGCTACTGGATTAAGAAAATAAAGATCATTCCTAGTCAAGAGATATCCACAAGGAACTCAAGGGGTTTCTATATCTAGCAACCTTGGTGGCAGACTCAGCCAGGAGGAAAGAAAGAGCCAGCATGGAGATACACTCCCTCAAAGCTTCCAAGGGGAAAGTTGACCACCAGAGGAGCTTGCTGCTGTGTCAGGGAAATGTAAGTCTGAAGGTTACTATGTCTTCCTTGAGGATTAATTTCATTTACTCATTAAAACATCTAATGCCTGAAGTGACACAAAAGCATCATCTCTGCATGACTGAAAAGAGCCCAAGCAAAAAAATCACCCCAAATCAACCACCTTTCAAAAAGAATGTTGAATGTGGGGACTACAAGACTTCATAATTAGTCTACAACGATTTGCATGACCTGTGCTTAATCCTTATGCCTTCCAGCTGCCTGACAGACAGGTACAGTATAATGGAAAACACTACAGAAATGGGAATCAATGGCTTTCTTCTGTCTAACCACAATATCATTCCCACTTCATTTACTGCTTAGTGGGAAGGCATTTCTCTGGCCTGGGAATCAGCTCTTTCTAAATGGACGAGTCTCAAAGTTCAGCATTTTAGTGGTTTAAACTAAGTAGGAGTTTACTCATCCATAGCAGCCTGGACTGCAGAAAATCCAGTTGTTTGACCTCTTAATGCTGTCTTCTATCCAGCATTACAAGAAAAAGACACTGGGTGAGGGCTCCGTGATAACATAGCAGGGGGCTACATGCTACAATACAGCAGTCCTGGGGAATGGAGGAAGCTGGAAGCAGAACTACACTGAACTACTCCAACCCAATATACCTTCTGCTTCTGAAGGGAAAGAGCAATCTAGCACGGGGTCTTGATCAGCAGCAAGGCATGGTGAGGTGAACCCCCTCCCTGACATTGGTGTGACACCAATGCACCACGTCTTTCCACCAGAAGTGATATATGCAAGCAACCCAGAAGGAACTAACATCACTCAAAGCACAAGACTGCTTAAACCGGGGCAGCAAAGAGGAGGCCACTGAGAGGATCCTCTGCCCCATACCAGGGCAAGGAGGAAACGCTGAGCCTTGGCAGTGCTGTGCACGAAAGCACAGGAGCACCCGAAGTTGTGCTGTGTGCCTCACACAACAGCCGTCACCTCTCACTGAACTGGAAATCTCGAGCGAGTGCTGTTTTGCACTGTTAGCTGCTAGCCCACAAAATCATTTTATGATATTCTCCGTAGCATGTGCACTTTAAAGGTTTTTAGAAGCAGTGGCAGGAGTGCAGTAAGAATGAATAACTATCTAGTAACCTTACAGCCAGGCACACGTGCATATCTAGTTATGCCTCTGAGCTGCACTAATTATTTGCAATGCTAGCAACACTTTCATGTACCAAACCTGAAGTGTAAATGGAAGTATATAGCTATTTAGGGAGAAAAATGCATTCTGTGAAACAAAATATTCACTTTTAGTCTATATGTAAGCATATGTTATACTTACATAGCTATAATACACAGAATTCTCTCCTGCCTAAACATGCATAGATATAGAGTGAAAGAAAGCAATGTAGTTAAGGACAAATACTTTAAATGCAGGAAGGAAAACCAACCCTTTCTCTTAGAAAAATACCAGTGCCAAAAATCAATCCTTTAATATGACTGCAGAAAAAAAATCAGATTTTGGAAAAAGGACAGGGCGACTCTATTTTGTAATTTTTATTGCCTCGGGAACAATGACGTAGCAAGAACCCACTGCAATCATTTCTCCCCTTTTGTATCCTTAAAATTATTCCCACCTGGGGTGCAAAGAGAGGAAACAAAAGAAAGTAGAAAATTATATTTTTCATGAGCTAATCCTGGGAAAGTGACCGCTCGGGTTTCCATGTTTCTTGGCAATAATACTTTAAACAAGGATAGCAATCTTTTGTTATTTTTTGCACAGTTGGAATGCACGCTTCCAGATAACAGACATTTAAACTGCAATTTAAGAAGAAGAGGAAGACAGTAATCGATACATATTCAGGAGTCCTCTCCTCTTAGGACTGCTGCATAGCTCAACACAGTATGCTTCAAAACAGACAGCCCAGATGCAAATCTCTTTGGAAAAGCTGAAGGCAAGCAAGATAATCGGGGGGCAAAAAAGAAATTGAAAGCAAAGAGAGCACAACTACTGTACCTTTACTTTGGGGAGGGTTCTGACTTCTGTCTCGGAGAACATTAATCTGGTAGACAGCTCCATAAGGCTCAAAAAGTTCTTTTAACTCTTTTTCTGACCATGAACGGGGAATCTGTCCAACAAACATCTTAATGGCATCTGGGTCTGGTTGGTCTGAATGATCCAAAGCTCCATTCATCTTGTTAGCTGTGCCGTTACTAGAAAGTGGAAAAGGAGATTAAAAAGAGAAGGCAAGTTAGGAGACTATGCAGTTTTCATGTGCACTAGATGCAGAAGATGATGTCAATTGGCACAAAGCAGCAAAAAAAAAAATCAGTATTTAATTAATAGCATAAGTATTATGAACAAAAAACAATGCGATTACATTTTTCATTGAGTCTGGTTTTCTCTGCAGGCTCCTGCTTAATGTCATTATATAAGAAGAGAGCGGCACAACGCAACCCGGGACTTTTGCATTTTAAAGTAGAGGATAGTTGCAAGTAAGTGCAGATTTCTCTCCATGGCTGTTGTAAACAGAACTGCAGTGAATTCTCACTGAACTGACTACTGGCAGAAATAAGGCAGTGTGTGTGTGTGTTTTGTAATAAAGTCACATGAAAGGAATATGAAACACTTGGCAATCTGTCAGATGACTAATGCAAGATGCCAGCGATGAATTTGCAGATTGTGTGAAGCATCCATGTGTGCATCAAATTAGTATGATATTGCCTAGAATGGAAAACACTCCAGCTATGTGGTTGGTTGCTGCCGATTAGTTGTCTACGCTCTTTAAAAAGGAAAAGCAGTCTGGAGAGCTCCAGCTTAAAGCACATTGTTTATTGCACCCTGGCATAAAAAAAAAAGAGCACAATTCAAAAAGAGAAGGCAGTGGCAAAATTGCCTACTTTGTTGTGAAAATTAAAATGCTGCTTCAAAAAGTTTTTCTCCCTGCAAAAGGACATAAAATTTTTGAAATTTTTCACACCCTGTAAATTGTTACCCTATCTGATCTCCAGATGTACATCTAAGTTCAAAACACTCACACACTTTTGCAGGGGAAAAGAACTTAGTAACAAAAAATAACCAGCTCTGTGAGACAAAGTACATATGGTTTAGGAAGAGTTGTACTCTTATAAGGAAAACAAATAATTTAAAATACTGAACAAAAGCAAAAATACAAAAAAACCCTCATGTCATTATTGATAATTAAGGACAATAATTTCATCTAATTACTTGGCTTGAGATTCCATAAGTAATGATAATTTTTGGTTGCTTCAGTTTCAAGAAAGAATACTAATGAGACGCGACTTTTAGAGCATTCCCCTCATTGTTCCATGGGGGAAAGGGGGGAAATGGCCTGTGTTCAGCAATGTCGAAAGTTGATCATCGCAGAATTCAGGCATTTCAGAGCCACCTGCCACTTTCAAAAAACTTGGCTTTAATTACAATTTCTCCATTTGATGATTGTTCAGGAGGGAATACCTACAGGAGGACTTGAAAGAGCCCAAAACTTGCACAACCATACAAAAATCATATTTTACATGTGAAAAAAAAAATAATCTAAGAATGGCAAAAAAAACCCAACCCTGTGTAATTCCCCTGTCTCACAGCTATAACCTGTGCATAGACAAACTATTTAGTTTCATGTGTTTCATCTCCTTGAAAGCATAATTCACCTGAACACACTAATATGCCCATATTAACTTTAGCACTTTCCCTGCTTACGGCAGGAAGGAGAAAGTTATGTCAAAGGCGCATTTTAAACCAATTACAAGTTTGATCATCACTTGTGAAGCGTCTTCAACACAGATCAGCAGACAACAGGATTTATCACACTCATTTATTAGACAAAATTCCTATTGATTCTAGTAGCAGTCTTGCCCGGGTAAGAGACTGAAAGATTTGGTCCAACCTTTTATATCACATTTCATGCACAAATACTCTCTCGTCTTACATAGGCTCTTCATTTTGAAGATGCTCTACAGGTCACAACCACACCTGGAGAATTCACAATTTCTTTAGGCCTTAGAAACTGCATTTTCTGTACATACGTAACACTTAAGCCAAATCAAACCAAGCAACCAAAGAAGCAACCCCCAAAATCTCCAAGAAACAGAAAAACCCTGACTAACTCACTTGAATGATACTTGAATGATACTCCTGTGGAACAACTTTCAAGACATTCATGGAGCAGTAGGCACCTACATGGCACACCTCTAGAAAATCACTCCATTATTTCTTTCCACTGCCGATTCCTTTATGTGAAACCCAGTCTGTTAAACAACCACCCTAGCATGGACGTTGAAAAATCCCTGACCCATAGCTTAAAATAACTAAGGAAAACACTTACAAATTATTTGGGACCTGCAAGACAAGAAAAGGTAGAAGCTTAGCTGCACACCCCCAGCTTTGCCCTGGACTCAGTCAACTATTTTCTTTCAGAAAGCGGTTTCACTTTTCACTTCATTTATTCTCTACATTGTTTATATTAAAAAATGAATTGGGTTCATTTTTAAATTATGCCCTTCATCTATTCTCTTTGTTAGATCCCTTCTTTAAGAAATCCATACTCATTTGCTACTTTAGCCCAAAATTACAGCAAAGGTCATATTTAATAAAGAATAACAAGTTTATTCCTTTGCTTTTTCCTTTACCCAAACCACCTTTACCACCAAGAACACCACAATTTCCATTGCTAACAAGCTAATTTTTAGGAAACCACAAAACTGAACGCTTCTATCTGTTTTCTCAGGTTAATGACCCCATTAGCATCAAGATGCTGCTTTGAGCTAAAGATTTAGGCACAGGCCAAGATCTCTTCTAATTCCACAAAATGTTTAAGCCCTTTCTTTACTTTGGTGGAACTGAAGTTGAATTACATTGATCGTATTCCTTAAATGCTTTATTGGACAAAGATGGTTAAAGGCTCTGACTCCAGGCGTAGGCTACTGTACGCTGTGATGCAAAGCTCCAGGAGACAGGTTTTGTCACTTGCTGCCTGAGTTAATTTGGTAAGTCATTAAAACTTCTCCGGACTAAATTCCACGATTCACTGACAGCTCTGTCAATCCACTAACTCCTGCAGATTTAGGAAAAAAATAAGCGAAACTTAGACTTTTCTTTATAATCCTTTTCTACCACAAGGCAGGGGTTTCACTGAGCTGCCAAAATTTTAGGGGGTTGATAGGCAAGTTCAGTCTGCAGAGAGGGCATGGACTTCTACAAGCACAGCTGGGCTCCTTTCTAAATTGCATTTCCTTTGACTTCAGTGCAAACTAAGGCTCTTAGAGCACCTCGGAGGAGGGATCCCACTCTCACTGTCGGGGTTTTGAGGAACACGTGAGCACTGTTGCAGCAATGGCACTTGCAGTAGCATCCTCACCCAGATTTGGCAGTAGCCATAGGACTACAGCCAACACAGACAAACTGAACAAGTGAATAAAACAACAGAAAGATAACAATGGAAAAAAAACAATTTTATAGATTTTATGCATCTGATCCCTGCAGTGTACTTGAAGGTTCCACTGAGGAACACAACTATACAGCACACCTGCCTGACGGTTCAGTTGTCACAGAGCTTGTTGGGTCAATACAAAATCCAGCCAAATATTCTTGATTCTTCACAAATAAACTCTGCTAAAGATGAATTCTCTTATCTCCCAACCTTCACCTTCCCCCAGTGGACACTATTGCTCTGCACTAAGACCTCTTAGTTGCCAACAGCTGCAGGGTTTTTTGTTGCTTCTATTTGCCAACACAATGACTCTCAGAGGAAGCGGCTCCTTCCTTCCCCCATCTTCACCTCCTGCTGTACCCAAGAAATAACAAGGCAAAAGAGAAACCACGCGTGAAACTTTCCAAGAGGAGGCAAAGCAATCCTTGTGAAAGCTTAGAACTGTTTCTTGAAAGCATGAGCGTACAGAGATAGCTGTGTCTAGGGGACACTAATGAGTACGGGATCCCTTGACAATTACTGTCAGTACCCAAATGACATGCTTTAAAAAAAAAAAAAAAAAAAAGAAAAGAAAAGAAAAGAAAAAAAAATAGATTATGTGGCTTGCTGTCTCTACAAAGAAGCAATCCTTCCCTCCATGGCCAGTTTAGCCCATTGGACTCAGGGGTGACCCAGCACATCATCTTCAGTGACAAGGTGTCATCTATATCGTAGAGAGCAGCCCAAGGGCAGAGATTAAGCCACTGACTTGCTGGCTGCTTGTGGTTGCTGCCAGAGCATCCTCTCTCTCAATTTGTGCCAATTTTCCTTCTAATAACCTAACTACCATTCCGTCATTTCAGCAAGTTGACAGGGCCACTCTTTGAGGAGCTAGAGATTGCTTTAAAATCACTGCTGCTTAAGCAGGAGCTCTGGGAAAACCTAGTAGATGCCTTCTCTGTCTCTCCCATTCATATCCGTAATTACAGCAAGACTGCTAAAAGCAAACTGACCACTAAGGAGAGAGAGGCAGACTTCAGAAACAAAGTCTGGATCAAAAGGGACTGAAATTCATCACTGTTAAGAGCTTTGGCGTTAATCCACGTTCATTTCCATTAATGAACTAGGTGTCAAGCCAGGTGCTGAAAAACAGCCGTTAATGGGGACCAAACGGGTTTACATGAGACTCATTTTTCAAATCTGTTTTTAACCCTGGCCAGAACCCTTCTCACTGTTCCGTTTTGGTTAATTCATGTCTCAACCCTCACCCTATTTTAGCTGTTTTACCATTTTGCTGGGGATTTGCCTTTTTCACATCCTAAAGTGTAAGAGAACTGTAGGAGAACGTTGAACTCCCTCTAAGAGCCAACATAACAACTAGAACATGACAACGAATGGGTTCCCAGTGTAACGACTACTAAATCCACCCCAGCACAGAGGCATTTACAGGCATCAGGGTTTTATAGTAATAAATATTTATATTGAGCTGCAGAGTCACTGCCAGGATATCACACAAGCTGACAAAAGGCACAAGACCCATTTGAAGGACTCTAACTGCTGTCAAGAGAGACAAACAAGCATCACCTTACCGTACTCGATAGATCATAATTGCTGGTTTACAAGCAAATTTTATCTGGAAGGACCCAAAAGGGCTTTATAAACTCATTGTTTAGAGAGGAATGACTTCATCGTAAGGTGACAGACGGCAGCTGTTTAATGACATGGAGCATTATCACACAACAGTTTCAGCCAGGAAGGGTAGAACAATACCATACCCAATTGAAAGCTGCAGGGGGTTGAGATTTATAGACACAGAATGTAATTACCTAAATTGGATTTTGGCCAGCAAAATAAGGGCCAGAACCTCTGATACACAAAAAAAGAAGCTCTTCCATATTTTGAAGCTGTCAATGACCAGGTCTTTGTGTTTTGGGGTGAAAAAAAAGTCATCTCCAGAAGCTTTCTGGCCCATCAGCGTTTTCACAGTGCAGTTGCTCAAAAGCAGCTCAAAGGAAAGATGATGTTTCAAAAATCATTAACTGCTCCTGCTGTACTGTCTTGTACAGTTTTTGGCAGAACTATTAAATGCTAATGATAGTAATAATTACTATTAAGTAACACCTATCCACAACAGCAGTTGCTAAATGAACCTGACATCATGCCCAATGAACAAAGCAGCATACAGCAGGACGTTTAGTCCTATGCATGCAGTAATGTCTACAAAATCATTTTCTCCAGGCTTCCCTGCACTCATCGGCAGGGCTGACAACTGAGTCGCTGTTAAGACTTGCAAAGCTGCCATTCTGCTACACTTGAAGGCCAACTGCGATTGCAGGAAGGATACCGAAACTCTGAGCTCGCAAAACATTCTCCCTTACTCCATTTTACAAATCCGTAAAGCCTTTAACAAAGAGCTGAGCAATTCTTCATCCATCCAGCAGAGAGCAACCGCACTTGCACTCACACACGTACATGAACTACGTAAACAATTCTGATGGCTTTTAATATCTGACATCCAATGCTCAGATTTTATTCTTCTCAGTAGCTAATAATACTCAAATGCTCGTGTAAGCACTGAATGGTAAATGCAAAGATTTTTTTCTTGTGTTGCCTCCATGTTGGCAGAAATTATCTGTAAAAGCATAATGTTTCTTATGACAATGGAGTCCTTTTTACTGCCCCGACAATTTAAAATTCACAGACACCTGTACAGGTCTGAACTGGGTAGCATCTTTTTATTTATGCTGATAAAACTTATAATGGTCTATTTTCAGTATCTTTAAGGGTTTGACTACACTGGCCTATAGATTTTACTAAACTGAAATTAGTAGAAGCTCAACAGCCACCTGCCCTTTAACGGCTGAAGAAAGCCAAACTCACCCCACCCCAAGCCTTACTGTCTTGAGTTTGTTTCCCTTCTTGTTCAAGTATGGATGAGGATCTCAGATTTCTAGGGATACATGACAAGAATGACCAAAATAAGTTCTTGGAGATGTAAACTAAGAGGCTAGTATTAACCTCCAGCCTTGTTCTTCCATGCTTTCCTGTCGGCTTTGGGAACTAATTAGTTCAAGGCTCGATGAGGTCCACCAAGCAATAATGTTCTGCAACATAAAGCTCAGCTTAGGCAACCACCCAATAAGTCATTTTTGCTTTCGGGGCAGAATTTGTTCTGTACATTAAACCCTCAAACAAGACTGGGTATGTCTTCATCAGGTGTAAGGTAGGTGCATTTCTAACTCTACGCAGCAGGAGAAAAGTAGCACAAGAGATAAGACATGTCCGATAAATACCTAAGTCATGAATTTTAAATAGCTGTTCTCTGTTGGCCAACTCCCAGATGGGCATCTGCAGATGTGGTTTTTACCTGGAAAGCTTAGCATTAACAAAGGCTTCTAATTTACAATTTTTCTGTCTCTAAACTAATCTCTGTTAGGAGATTAGGAAGAGAATCCTAGCAGATCACAACTATGATGCTCATGAGCAACGACTGCAACTTACTGTTCCACTCTTGTCGTGCTCCTCACCAACTTTTTTCCTTTGTAATCTCTTTGGGGCAGAGGCTGTCCTTTTGCATAAATATCTGTGCTCTGTCTAAAAGGGACTCAAATTGCAAAGGGGTTCTCTCTGCATTACTGTAAGCTGGACAGTAACATGAGAGAGCACTCATGTGCTTGCACAATTATATTATAGTTTTGGAGCACCGCTTGATATAATATTTCACATGAAGTTGAGTCTGAAGTAGCTGACTGCTCAGTATTAATGGTGTGGATTATTAATGCCTTGCTTTACTGATTACACATATTTGCAATAAAGCATACTTCTTTCTGTGTGGCAGGAAATATTTATCGGTATTACTTAAAAAAAAAAAAAGTATTTGATTACACCCAAATGCTTATACATTTGTGACTTGTCAACAACCAAATTAGAACAGCACCAGGCTTTTAAAATTCAGGACACGTAGGACCATCTGTTTTCTTGTCAACAACCTCAATCTCTCTCTCTCCACATTCCAGACACTTACTGCTCCAAATTTTCAAAGTTGTTACTCAATTCCCTTCTTCCTTTGCCCCCAAAAAACTTCAAAGGCAGTAATGAATGCTTCAAAAATTTTTTCTTTACTTGGTAATTAATGACATGACTATTTCAGCAAGTTTTATGTCCAGCCTGGCAGTTATCTGCAAGTTCTTAAGAGGTTTGCAAGGACTTACCTAGTTTATGGCAAACTGTGTCCTGGAGTTGGGGTTGGGGGAAAGGAGGGCATGCGAAAGGTGTCCTCCAAACATTTGTTCTGAAACACAGCCAATTCTGTGTGCTAAAGTCATAGAATCATAGAATGCTAGGGGTTGGAAGGGACCTCTGGAGATCATCAAGTCCAACCCCCCTGCCAGAGCAGGACCAATCTAGGGCAGGTTACACAGGAACGCATCCAGATGGGTCTCGAAAGCCTCCAGAGAAGGAGACTCCACAACCTCTCTGGGGATCTTGTTCCATTGCTCTGTAACCCTTACAGTAAAGAAGTTCTTCCTCATGTTGAGGTTGAACTTCCTGTGCTCTAGCTTGCATCCATTGCCCCTTGTCCTATCGCAGGGCACAAGAGAAAAGAGGTTGCACCTTTTCTCTTGACACCCAGCCCTCATATATTTATACACATTAATCAGATCCCCTCTGTCTTCTCTTCTCCACACTAAAAAGCCCCAGGTCTCTCAACCTGTCCTCATAAGGCAGGTGTTCCAGTCCCTTACTCATCCTTGTAGCCCTCCGTTGGACTCTCTCCAGTAGATCTCTGTCCCTCTTGAACTGGGGAGCCCAGAACTGAACACAATACTCCAGGTGAGGTCTCACCAGGGTAGAGGGGGAGGAGGACCGATTATTGCAAGTAGTTTATAGTCCAGCGTATTTCAAGACTGGCACCCATGTGCGTGCACACACGCTCAGACCCGCTCCCAGCTGAGCTCCACAAAGGGCAGGGAGCTGTTTTCAAAGGGCCCAAAAGCATAAGTCCGAAGAGAGAGAGGCAAACAGCTCGTGCCTGACACGGCTGCTTTACCTAAATAGCTTCCTTAAAAAGGGAATGGAAGACCACAGCACTGCTCGTAAGGGCACAGCCAATTTTGGTTAGCTGTGCTTATTTATGTGAGATCTCGAATAGACAATTAAAGCAAGCTGTGACATTCAATTTTCTTACTTAAAAAAAAAATATCCTATCAAGCTCACCCATGCTCCCTCCTTTTACAAATCTGAATATAAGAAAAAACTATTGTCCAAAGTGTGAAGCACTTTTAATTTTAACAAGTTGAGCATCGTTATAGCAAAATCCCCCTCAGCTGATTTTTTTTGAAATGATTTCTGCACTTTTTTGACACTACATCTGGCATATAGAATACAGATGATCATTTGTTTATATATCTGTCTAAATGCCTTTTCCAAACACAGCCAGATGGAGCCTTTCAAAATCAAATTAATTTCAGATTAATTCACTCTGGACTCACTCCAGTTTCATGACTCTACGCTTTGAGGCACCATCTAAATTGATTTAGAGTCACGAACTTAGAGAGCTCAAGTCCTTAGGTATAGAAAAAAAAAAGATCCTTCTCGTATACTGAAAAAATCAGCAAATCAAAAGTGTCCACGATCATAAATTTTGGCTGCTTTGAAAAAAACCCCAAACCAACCTAAGAATGTATCGTCTATATAGTGCCAAAATCATATATAAAAACCTTCATATTTCATCCCGGAAAAATCACTCTACAACTATAAACAAGTGTAGCCTGCAAATACTGCGGGCTTGCATACTGTCAGTCCTCTATGGATGCCTTTATTATCTCACTTGTTTCAACTGCAATTTGGGTTTCCATGGAGATGTAACAGTCAACTCTGGAAAATTATAAGATAAATGTCAGGCAGTGATAACGGTGTTAATGAAGCTTCATTGACAAGCAGAACTATGCTTCAAATAACAGGCATATTTCTATTAGCATATGTATAACCTGTCCAGAAAAAGAAAGAAAAAAACTCCCAACAAGAGGGAAAGACAATATTAAAAAATTAAAATGAAATTGTGTATATAGAAGATATGAGATGCACAATGAAATGTTGCATCTATGTGAAACGATGAATTCCTAACAAACAGAAGACATACGGGTTCAAAATTTAATTGCCTGATTCCTCTTGAAATTTTTGCACTCAGCTATCACGCTGAAAAAGCACTTTGCTGACACTCGCAGACACACTTCTGCATGGTGTGACTCTTGTTTCCTTACAACGCGAGGCTGGGAGGATCTGCTTCACAAGGCACTTTAAAGCACGCTATTTTATAATGCACAAATACAGCTGCAGTGAGCTGTTAGAAAGATGCAGACCTCAGTTGGAACACTAATAGCGTATACACAAACACAGCACATGCTACGAGAGCTCTTGGGTATCGTACGTGCTCAGATTAGGGTGCCCAGTCCACCATGTCTTGGTATATGATGGGTTTAACGTAATACTGCTGGGGTGACAACTGGGAGCACTTCAGACTACAGCATGGTGTGGTCTTGACCTGCTTCTGTGCTAACCAAGCCTGTAGAAAGCATGGAGAAGCTGCCAGTCATCTGTCAAGGGCTGTAGTCAGCTTTTTCCTTTCCACACATGGAAAGGTTTTGGTGAACTGGAGGTCAAAGAGGTGACAAAGTTGATTTCTGTAGCACAGAGGAAAATGCAGACCATCATGTTTTATTTCAATGAATCAAGCATTTCATTTGGGCAGGGTGGACCAGGGGAAGGGGAAGGAATTTGGCTATTCCAGTACTCGAGGTTTCATTTTGGCATTCTATCAGAAGCCAGAAGGAGTAGGGCAGGAGTGGGGCAATCCCACCCCAGAGGACTACAGGGCAATTTTTGCAGATGGATAAAATGTGATAAGATATTCAGTGCCTATTCATTAGGTGGCATTGCCTCTGGCTGGAGAACCAAGAGGTGCTAGAAGTGGTTCCCATCTCTTCTCACCCCACTATTTGGTCTTGGGAATTTAGTCCACTGCCTGCCTTTGTAACTCTTTCATGTAGAGTCAATCCTCCTGTACAGTGGAAAACAGGGTTCTGGTATTAGCTGAGTGTTAGAGGCTGCAGATAAAATAATGAAACTGAAAATCGGGATCAGGCTTGCTTTAGTGGCAGAGGAGGGCGAAATCTTAAACATACAAGCAAACAAAGAAGAAAATCTTTATCCCTCCCAAGGCTTGAGGGTAAAGTATGTGGGCAGGCAAAACTCTTGGAATTGTGGGAAAGCTCTCAAATGTTATGGGGCTAAATAATCTTATGAAACTGTAGCTCAACTAAACATCTGCATGCAGGGCAGGAGACATTCTGACTTTGCTATTTAAATGGAAAATAAAACAGGGTTGTGGGGTTGGGGGCAGAGTTTATTTGCTCTTTTTCCCCTCCTCTCCGCAGAACACCTCTGTTCCTCCTACCTCTTCTAAATTCTGCCTGTTTAGCAAAGGAAAACATGAATGTTGTCTGGGAAATACTGCCCAGTTCTTCAGAGAGGAGTCATCTTTGTCCACTCAGGTTTTTGGGGGCAGAAAAGGGAGCTGGAAAAGTGCCTAGTCTTTCTGTAGAGCAGATCTCAGCTCTGATTAGATTGCTGGACAACAACAAAATCAATAGAGGGGTTTTTTTCCAAGTTGTATTACATGGAAGCTTAAAAAAAAAAAATCCAAAGGTTTCCCTTTTCTGAATCTTTGCTAACTAGTCCTCAATATAACATAGTAGAAAAATCTAAGCACCTCATTAGATTGCTACTAAAATGTCAATAGTTAGAAAGTGATTTTCCCCAGTGACTTCTAACATAACTCACTCTAGTGCTTTTGGGGGGAGGGAGAAAGCCCCCAAAACCTAATATTACTAGTAGCTGATTCTATGTTACAGCACAAGTACTTCTACTAGTTTCATGGAAGACAGAATAGCAGGTGAAGCTGGAGACTGGCTTCAACTTCAGCTGGGTCAAATGGTGGCAGAACCAGGTCCCATCAGATGTACCACTATCAACACATGCAACTGCGATATGTAGATTACAGAAGAGAAACTGGCTGTGAAACCAGAATACTAAGCAATTTTAATGAAAAAAACACTACACGTGCTAGATGGAAAGCATTGCCCTGTACGCACGGCAAAACGGGCCACGTTGTCTCCATTTCACGCTTGTTGAAACCTCTAAATCACACTGCAATACGTTCTAAGCTCTTCAAAGAAAGATTCATTTTCCTTTGTATTTTGTCTTACCAACAGTTACACTTTCACGCCTGAAGAGAGAGCAGTCATATAAACGGCTGAGTTGCACCAGCACACAAGTAGTCAACAACAAACCTGAGTCTTTAAAGTAAAAATATTGTACTATAATGAGAGTTATTTCGTTTCTTATTTTTACCCTATTATTGCAAATAAGTTATTTTGCTCCGCTGGTTACACTGTTCTTCTGAGGCTCACAAGAAAATAACAACCACATAATTAGGAAAGGAGCAACTCCCCCTTTAAAGGCATCATTCAAAGAAACAAAAAAAGCTTAGAAAAACTGTTTTAAATTTTCCTAAAAACACACCATGAAAAACACTGACAAAACCACACCCTAACACACATACTTCCCAAGGCATATGGCAGTCATTTACAGGGACACTTCTGACTTCAAAGACAGACCTCCATCTTCTAGTTGCGAGTTTCTGGGGTGCCCTGCGCAAATGCAGCATTAACAAAAGAGCAGAGAACTGCTGTTTGGAACTCATTTGCCAAATGGACATCTTGAAAAGTTGCTGAAAACCATGTTTTTAAGGTCACACTAAATATTTGCAGCAGGAGAAATTTAAAAGAATGAGGTGATAACTTCCTAACTCTACATTTTGGGCAAAAGCTTATGCTAGAGGGTTATTATCTGCTCTGGAGGTTTTATTCACAAGCCAAAATGAACCCAGGTCTTGGGGACTTGCTGGTACTTTTCCAGAAGAAATTGGAAAGGAGTAGATGGGAAAAAATGGGAATACCATCCACATCCCTTTGACCATCCCACGGTGTACAAAGCCTCTTAACTTCAATAGCCTCGTGCAACAGCAAAGGTAGTCAAACACTTGCGGATGTATTTTTAAGCTCCCTGTAATGTACTCGACCTGCGGAAACTTGGCCAGCTCAGGTTTGGCTGGCTGTCAGTGGCAGTGGGAAACGCAGTGTGATTTATAGAAATCTCTGTCATCACACCACAGAGTTAATTTCTTTCCTTCTTTTCTCTCTTTTCCTCCTCCCCCTGAAAGCAGAAAACTCTTATTTGTGATGACAAGTCTTTGGAAAGCTGGAGGATTAGTAACACCATGTGGTTCCCTAAGATCTCTAGCCCTCTTCCAACTGTTTTTCCATATAACCCCTCTCTGTACGGTCACTGGCACTGTCGCTCAACAGATGGAAAAAGAGAAGAAACCTGCCCCAGGGCAGGTGGAGGAACCTGAATGCTGCTGATGGGAGAATACAGACTTGAAGCTCACAGGTCTCAATTGCTTGATACAGGAAATGGAGGGGAATTTAAGCATCAAATATGGGATCTTAATAATATGCACATTAATTATAATGATTTGAAGGCTGAACTTGCTGGGCTTGTCACCGTAAGTAAGAGATATGGAGAAAAAACATGAAGCCTGAATTTCTGTTCTGACTGTCACTGCTGGAGAACCGTGGACTTGTGCTCATTTTGGTTTAACGCAGGGAAGGGTATCTGTACCCCATGCCCACGCAATCACTCACGATAGAGAGCGACCAGCTGGGCAGCAGGTCAGCTATGAACACCAAATGCGGAGCTTTACTCAAGCAATTTCAAATTCACTGAGAGGGGTATTACCTACAGATTATTTTAAGGCACATCAGTTTTCTTGCTATAACCAGCCGTCAGAGAAGATGAAATCCGACAGAAGAACAAAACCGGGAAGTGTTTCTAATGGTAAAGAGCAGAGGATTACGCAATGAAGAAACCTGTTTCTCAGCCACACTCTATCATAAGTCCCTTCCCTGGGCTCTCCCTTACCTTTGAATTGGTACATTATGCTCCCATCCCAGTGAAGTACTCTGTAACACTCAAAGGAAAGCACTACATAAATGTTGAATCATTATGTTATTAAAGACAAAAAAACTCCTTTCATTATACACTTTTAACTTCAAGTAATTCTAATCTGTCTTTTAAAAGCGGTATTTGAAAATTATGCAATACAGAAGAAAAGTACTTTCCAAACCCACTATTATTATTTGCATTGCAGGAGCATCTCTGAGGCCCCAAAAAATGCTGGCTGCTTTCTAAGTAGCAGACCTAATTTTATTAGTAAGCCCAGATGTTTTCCTACTATTTTCGTATGTTAGGAAACACAACACACTCTCAGAGTATTTTAATAGGCAGTTAAGAAAAAAAGGGGAGAAGGGGACACAGCAGGTCTAAGTTCACTTAGCCTACAAAGTCAGGAATTTTTTATCTACTGTTTTCTATTGAGTATCTTCATCAAGGAGCCCAAGATATTGAATGCTTCTTTAATCCTCTGTGCTTCCTCCTTTCTGTGATCAGACTGAATGTCAACACAGTTGACAATTCAGTTGAAAAAATTAATGCTTTACTAATAAGGGTCAGAGAACCTGGGGGTTAACACGAAGAGTTTCCTGGACAGAAGGGGAACATATTCCCTGAAGTTTTAAGATGGAAGGGAATGCAAATCTGATGCGCCAGCTCACATCTCACATTACTCCATATTTTCCAGTCACTTATCCAGTAAATCCTCTGCTATCCTTACTTATTTAATTTGATGTGTGTGCTGGGACAGAGTTGCATTAGGCTGAGATGCTAATTAAAAGTACTTTGAAATATTAGCAGCTATGTAACATTTGTTTGGTATAAGAAAAATAGTTGGGATATGAAAATTAATATTAGCTTTCACATAATATAAATTATTATTTAATAAATTCTAATTGCCTAGGGCATTTTTATGAACAACAGGGATTAACAAATACAATATATACAATACATTTGTATATGTAACAAAGAGAAAAATCAAGCCTGACAGTGTACTTTTGCTTATTTCAGGACACATACACCGCTCTCACAGAAAAGGAAACAGATTACAAGAAGCTTTCCCTTAGCCATACAGAGCTGTAAGAAGCTCAGAGTCAGCAACGGCAGCACACTTACAACTGCAGTGTACGCGCCCCTGACAGTTAAATCAAAACTATACGTCCTTGAGGAGTCATTTAGTCTAAATAACAGCTTGTGATTTCTCATCTGACGTGGTCAATGGGTCTGCATTTCTTAAAAATGGGAATATCAGTGGAGGTAGGATTGTGACTTTAGGAGAACTGTTTCACTAGCTCTGTTCTACGACTGCTGCAGAAATGTACACAAAGCTTTACAAATGACCTCATTTTTACCAGGAAAGGACAGCTCAGCTCTGTTCTATATTTTCCTGAACTGAAAGGAAGGCCCCACAGCCAAACTGTCATGTCTAATCTTTGTGTTGCTTGAGAGTGTTTAAAACAAACAACTTTTTTTTTTTTTTTTTTTTTTAAAATAAAAAGCTGCGGAGTAATTGTAGTGTTTGTGAGAGTGGGAGCTGCATTTTCTATCACATAACCAAGACATGGGAATAGCAGTTTTGCCCTGTTTGATGAATGAGCCTTATAAGGATAAATTTTCACCTCATTAATGATCTGAGCTGATTATTCCCTGCCCCCACTTTTCCTTTTAGGTCATGGATCAAATGTGACCCACTTTCCTTGAATGCTTTCCCACCATCTATTTTTCCTATTAGAGTAGAAAGCCAGTTGCTAAGGACACATTACAAAGCAACCATGCAACCACTAAATATCTGCCCCCCAAACACACACACACACACTTTCCTTCTCCCCCTCCCTTTACAGTATTTTCCCCCCTCTCAGCATCTACTCTGAACAAGATCCTGCTTTACATTCAGGAAAGCCAACAACAGAACTGCTTATAAGGACAAGCTTAGCACGAGAATAGGATTTTCTAATGACTACAGAGACTCCTGGGGCCCTTCATATTTAAAAAAATATAAAGGCAGCAGCCTTGGTTTTTAATTACTCCTAATTCTAAATCTCATGGCCTTAAACACAATAGCTCTTTCAACTCGGAGAAAAAAAATGACACTAATCACTAACACAGTCCCCTGTACAACCTGCTAGTCCTCTGATGGCATTGCAATGTTTGCACTGCTATGATTTTTCAAGGTTGACCAATGAGTCAGCAAAGCCAAGATGACTTAAAAGCATTAAATCATGCAACTAAAATGGCTTTTTCACATACAGCGCTGGATGGATTGCAATTAGCAAGGGGAATCAGTACAAGGCAAATATTGTAAGAGCAGAGAGAGACAAATAGGGAATTAAGGGAGATGGTGTTCATTTTGGAACAAATGAGCCCCAGATGTTAAGGTATTTGTGGTTTAATACAGCCCCTCTCACTAGCCAGGTAAGGAATGTAATTAAAAAGCATTAAAGTTCAGTTGCTGAGGCTCAACAGAAACAAAATGAAGATTTAATTCATCTGCCCTACTTCCCTCTGAGTAGCCTACTAATATTCCTACTTGGTGCAAAGTTCTGTGAAATGGAAGACTCGTGCTGTTGCGTAATCCTTTCTACGAAAATCCTTCTCCTTGGCATTTGTGAAAGAAAAGATGTCATTCCAAGTGTCTCATTGAAAAATTAAACATGAGTATGTAACACTGCAGCTACTTGGATTTCCCTGACCATTTCAGCTTTCTGTGTCATTTATTACACTTCCTAGTAGTATTGCGCAACACCTTGGCGTTGCTTTCTATAACCAACACCTCAGTTCCTCTAGCAATTAGAAGTACACCATATGATTAAATGTTTCATGTATATAGATTCACATTTAAATTGCAGTTACAGAATGGACAAGATTGAGGATTTGGTCACAACCCGCATTTCTACCTCATACCACCCACTCTTTTTCCACAGCGCATCTACAATACACTTTCTCCTAACTCTTGTACAGATGACAGAAATCATATCTGCAATGAGATTTTCCAGTTAGCAGGACAGTCAACCCGTACATCAGAGCTGAAATGCACCACTGACACTACGGAAAGATTAGAGTCACTAGCATCCAAACAAAATGAACCGTAAATACAATTACTGTTGAACTATCCACAAGCAAACTAAGCATGGGTTTCTCGCACTGGTGGTCTAAATAACAGCCTCCTGAAAAAAAAGAACAAAATCCTGTTGATTGTAAGAGTTCCTGAATTCAGACACAAAATCTCCAACTTTGGATTAAAGGAACAATGCCATTAGCTTTCACTGAAAAACAGACTTTTACTCTCGGTATCAACTGAGCTGCCCACAAGAAAGAGGATCCCGACATATGGCTGAGTCTTCCAGGCACCCCAAAGAGGGAGTCCATCAAGCTCCTTTGGATGTGCACCGAAAGCATGGATGGGGTCCCTAGAGGGAATTCAAGGGAAAAGGCATCATTTGTCCATCCAGAGCAGGCAAGCAAACCTGTTTTTCTGGACATTCAAGTAGCTTTCTACAAGCTTGACCCCATTTCCTTCTTTATTCTACCCCCTATTCCTCCACTTCCCTTTGTATTCACAGTTTTTTGCCTATCACTCCTTTTTTCACTTGTCCTTAACACACTTTTTATTTACATTTAGCATATTTGCTTTGCACTAAACTCATGATTCTGCCAAAATTACACCAAATATATAAAAATAAGGAAGGCAACCATGGTAGCTGGCCCTCATCACTGCTTCATTCCAAAAGCAGAGTAAGTGACAGCCACTTCAAAGTGCTTGAACACAGTGCTCGTAGCATCATGTTTTATCATTTTTGAACCTTCTCTGGATTCCCAACAGCTCTCTTTCAGTCTAAATAACTATTCCACAAAAATAAATGTGCTGTACACTGTTGATCTCTTTTTCCCTTTACTGTCTTGGTCAAGTTGCTTTCAAGCACATGTGATATTCTCCAGTTCCCACTGCCTGTTGCTCCTTTGCTTAACTTTGTAACAAGAAGCACACAAAGTGTGCAGGAAAAAGTCATCTTATCCCTCAGTCCTTCTAGCAGCCAAGACAGAGCTCTCCTCTGGGGTGCACTGGTTATCTGCTCCCTTGATAAATTCTGAAAGACACTCCACTTCCATTTTCCCCAGTCCCCAACAGTGGCTGAGCTCCCACCAGAGCTCCTGTGCAAATCAAAGTAAGGACAGCTAAGGCATCAATTTTCCCACTCTTATATTCTGGAAAAAAAGAGACGTCAGGCAGCAGCATTCACCTGCTCCATTTTGGTGTTTAGTACCTCGCATCATCATTCCAGGGGTATATACAAGCAGTGACCGTTTTCCGAAGGCAGACATGGGGAGCCAGGTTACATTGCAGTGAAGAATACCCATTGCTGTAAATTAAAATCCTTAAACAAATCACCAATAGTGAAACAATCTCTGCTTCAATTACGTGGTTAGCTAGCACATCAAGTCTTTTCTTGCTTTGGCCAGAAATACTGAAGCCATGATTGATCTAATCTGTAATGATGTTGTTTATTTCAAATTAGAGATAATATAAAAAGCATAACAGTGTGTATCTATATATTCATAGTACTACTGCAGACATCCAAAAGGAACTTTATTTTATCTTCGCTGCTTTGCATTTTAGCCTCATTTCCTCCCTTTTACAGTCTATGGTAAATACAATATTTGCTTTTAGAGTTCTGACTCTCCAGGGATTATAAAGGAAAAGTACTTAACACCGAGATTATCTTTCTGGTGTTGCACTGTATGAATGAAAATTGTTACATTAATGGCACTATACAGTCATATTCAAACACCATTAAGTACCTCTCCAGAAAACCGAAGGAAAGAGAGTGATGAACTCCAGTATAATTCTGCTTCGACTTGCAAGTACATTTGTGTTTCTCACTCCCTCGCCATGCAAAGGATTCTCTGGAAAGGAATTTCCAGCCTTTCTTTTTCTTTCATTAACACTTTATAGCCTGTATTAAGAGCAGCAAGAAATATTAACACTAAGCAAGTGAGGAACCACAGACACATACAGCAGTTGATTCTCTGAGCTTGCAAGGTCTATACAAGGTACAAAACCTTCTACAGAAATTCTGCCCAAACACGGATTTACATCATCAGCTCAAATCAGGACCCAATATCACACCTACAAACCCTAATCCTGGGTGTTCTGCTTTGGATTTAAAAGCATGCAACCAACTGCTTTCAAACAGACCAAGACTCAGTACTTCATTCTGTTATACATTCCTCTTCCTTCATGGGTTTAGGACTTCTTTTCAGCTGCTTTAAATCAGTATAGGTCAGATCTATATCTGCTAATGAGTATTGGTAATTAAGGTTTCAAACCACACAGCAGCAATCCAACACTTTCATGTTGCTGATATCTCACTCAATTTGTGTATGTTTTCAGAACAATTTCTGAGAGTCCTATTTGATTTAATTCCATTAAGTTCTTCAAGGCTAAAGTTACTGGCGCGAGCTCAAAATATCACTAAGCATAGATTTTTCATGTCAGATTTTTCTCTATTTTTTCTTTGAAAACCTTTGCAATTGTTCTGTATATAAGATTTTCACTTATATACAGAACATCACAAAAATTTAGAAATATATATCCTGAGACTATAACTTCCAAGATTTTGTATTTTGCCATGCATTAAAAAATGGAGAACATAAAAGTGTAGTAGTAGTAGTAATAATAATAATAATAATTATTATTATTATTTGAGTGTTTAAAAATACTACAGTAAGAACATTTACCAGTGCTGAAGAAGCTTGATTAGAAAGCTTGGCAAAACCTATTGAAAAAGCCGTAATCATAGCTAGCTTACTTTTGGGAAACATTTTGGGAAAACTCAGCATATCTGACTTTTCCCTCCTATAAACTGGAGATATCCATCTAGCTTTGTCAAGTACTTTAAAGGAGCATGCGAGAAAATTGGGAGTCATACAGGTACAGAAAATGTGAAGGAATGTAGCAAGAAATGCACTCTGTTCCCATAGATTTCAATAAGTTGTTCATAGGAACTGGACAGGCCTCCGTGAATAGGTCTGTTCAAACATAATTTCATTTGTCTGTCTGCTCCCTCCTGCACGGTGTAGAAAATAAAGAAGAAAGGAAAGAAAGCCTCAGCATGATACTGAAATTAATTTTCATGATAGCAGAAATTGAGTCCATCTACTAAGGTACTTATAATTACATTACACTGTTACTTGGAAGAAAAATGGCCAACTACATTCCAAGAAAATATTAACCCCATCAGCCCAATCACAAATCACTACGTTTAATGTATTCTTCCTTTTATTAACACCCACAAGGTGCCTATTAGAGGCACCTTCACTGCTATCCTAAATCACTTCTAATTATCAGACTAGCAAAAACACGACGGAAACGTTATTTCACGTCTTTGAATGAAAGGCTTTTCGCTGTCCAAAAGACATGTCAGCACTGGATGACTTAGTCCATGATTTTGTTTACTGCCTTCGACTTTCATTAGTGTTAAAAGCGCTAAGATTGTTTCCCTGGCTGCTGAGATTTCCTAGGAGAGAAAAACCACACAGATACCGAACTGTCCTCTACCTGCAATGGGCCAGAGAAGCAAAAAGGTTGTGGAGTGAGAGGCAGGGTGCAATCGCCCATGCCCTTGCTGTTTCAGGTTGCGTTATCACGGCGCTGGCTTTCTCGGGCAGGGAGGAGCAAAGGGACAGCTCTGCCTGGTTCCCCACGTGGAGCTTGCAGAGCCTGCCATGTCTTAATCTGCCATCTCGCCCATCTCCCGAGTCAGGTTTGGTTCAGACTCAAGGCTTTCATTTTGTCTCACGTTCCTGCCATCCCACAGCAAAATAAGCAATAAATTTAAACACATTACGTGCCTGAACTGGTTATTTCACTCTAGAAAGCTCTCTCATTGAGGTTTTTGTATTCTAAAAAATGACTGAAATAAAAACTTGATAAATTTTTAGTAAAACATATATTGTTCCCTGATTTTAGCTCTAAGCTTTTGACTACGCTTTCAAAAAATACTAGGAGTATTTCACAGGAGTAAAACCTTCTAGCTGAAGAAACAACTATTTCCTAAAATGCCAGTCAACACAAGGCTTATGCATGTTTAATCCCATTCAGACATATATTAATATCCTCTCAAACTAAAACGAAGCAAAGTATAACAACAACATATTACTAAGAAGAGGGAGTTAAAGCAATTAATCTGGTGTTTCACTCTTAGAATTTTTGTGTGCAAGGGCAAGGCAAGACCCTGAGCATCCTTATCTCATTTGATCTGCTTTGAGTTACAGGTTGGAGCAGATGACTCCAAACTTACATTACTCTATGGTCTAGACATCAGCACCCAGAAGAAAATTTGCTGGAACTGGAGGAAACGCTTTAGGACATAAAGTATATTTCCTTGGAGAAAATGGATTTTTTTTCAATAGGACTTGATACAAATTTTTCTTTGTAATATCATTTATTCACTAGAGGTGGCATTACATGTAAGTGAAGCCTGACTCTACAACCCACAGAAGGTGGTACAGAAAATGTTCCCTCCAGTCCCCCAAACGCTTCAAACCTGCAGCACTTCGCATTTCAACTCTGTGACCGCTGCTCACTCAGTACACGCACAGTGCAATTCACCCAGTGATCAGGGAGCCCATAACACCCATTCAATCATGGGAAGCAAGAGCTGGAATTTCTGGGGATGGTAATAATTTTCTCAAACTCTGGATGAATCATAACCCTTCTGTTTCTCAAACTATCTATCCATATCACAGATGTAACAAACACCTTCTGTTTAGAAGCTCTGTACTTGAATCGTTACAATGATACAGATAGAATGAGATTCTATGGATTTATTATACAGGAATTGTACTGTGGTATTATATTTTACTAGAGGAAATGCAAACATTATTCTGCTAAAAACTTCTCTGTGCCATTTCGCAATGTTGTTAATAACATGCGCACGCAACAATAAAAACTTATGGGCATTCACAAGCAGTTGTTATATCATTTATGAGACAATGATAAAGCTGTACACTATAATCGTAATCTGTCAAAATGGAAAAAAGGGTACAAATTAAACCAAAATCAATTATTTAAACTATGATGAGAAGTAGTTTGCTATTAAAATGATAGAACTGACGAGCATGGAAATCCTGAAATCAAAAAGCCAAACACCGAAGTGAAGACCATCGATCTGCACCTCCTTAGCCTATGTTGGAATCAATGGTTAAAAGCTTAGATTTGAACTGACGTATTACAAAATCAAGTATATCAAAAAAACATTGCATTGTTTCCTGCTCTTACTGCCCCAAAATTGGTGGGTCAGAAAATGAAGGAATCCAGATCCCCCAAAGCCTCTCATTTTGATTGCAAACTAAAAGCTTGACTTCCACAACCTCCTTTTAGCTTTTGGTTGCTTGTCAATACTTCACAAGAAATGATAAATGATTTCCAGACTGAAATCATTCCTTGAAGCCAAGCAAGTAACAACCTACACAATTTAGTAACTGTCTTTCACCTCCATTTCTCCAGGGCTGGCCTTGAGCAGGAGAAAGAAACAAGCTGCCAGAGAATTGACTCTTCTGGAGCCTGGGCAGCACATGCAATTCACGGGCCAGCCCATGCTTCAGTCCAGAAACAGCACAGTAAGGCAACACATTCCCTGGCCTGATCTTCTATTTGAGCAGCTTGGGAGCCAGTAAAACCATCATACTGGCTATATCCCTTCTGCACACAAACAAAATGGACACCTCTTATGTATATAGAAACAAAAGAAGGGTTTATAAAATACGTTTTCCAAATAATCATTTTGTAATCTGGTTCCGCTTAGAACAGTACACTCCAAAAGGGAAAGGATATACCTAATTTTTCAAAAATGAAAGGTAGTGATAAAATATTTGCATTTAATCGGTTGCATAAATTTTAGAAACCTTGTTAGCATGATATCCAAATAAATATTTATCACTGCAGTAAACCTTCCTCTTGTTGTTGGTTAGACTGTAAACCCATATCATACCTTAGAAAGATCTAAACTATGAACGAGCATCTCAGCAGTTGACTATGCACGGAAGCAAGTCAAGCAAAAACCAATACAAGCAGCTCCCATATGAACAAAAAGCTGGTGCAATTCACTTCAAACATGCTTCTCTCTTGGCTTCTGAAACACCACTTTGCTGCTCTCTTTTTGGTCCCTAGTTGCCTCTTCACCAACTGTAACACGTATTTATAATAGGTTAAAAAAAGAAACAAAACACTACCAACAACCAACCAAACAACCCAACCCTGCGTAAGGGGGAGGACAAACAGTGGAGTTAGATGCAGCAGCTTGCTTTTACTGCCTCTTTGCTCTTGGGAAAATGCAATAGTGGCTTCTGAATATTAATCGAATAAGGAGCCGTGCAAATTCCAGCTGTTGCCCACGTGATTTGGTCTGGAAGAAGGGTGTTTTCTCAGCCCTCGGTTTCATTTCTGGACTTCCAGAAACTCTGCACATATGTAGCCCTGTGAGTTGCACAATTTAATTCCGTAATCCATCTGTGAAACTCCAGCTTCTCTGACTCCAGTGGCACATCAACATTATGGAAACTGTAACTAGGACAAGAAACATTTAAGGAGGCTCTCCTGCACCTGTTGTGGTTACATATGGCAATAAAGGGACCAGGTTGCCAACAGAAGAACATACGATGCAAACCCCATTTTTGGGATGTGTTTAACCCAGTTGAAAGGCCATCAGGCAAGTTTACTGGACAAGCGTGCTTCCCTTGATTTTCAAGGGGTTTGCTACCCGGTTACTTAAACACATGCTACACACTTCAACGTTAAGTCATCACTGTAGATGGCAGTCCTGTACTACCAGCACCCTGGAGCAGTCATGTCCAACATAAAGGTTCACCTGGAAGGACAGGGAAGGATATCACAACTCGGGATCACTGACACCGAAACTCAGCTTGCAGCTGTCAAACCCGAGAGAGCATGAATTTGGAAGAAGTGCTCACCACTGTTTTATGGAAAGAAGGAAGAAAAACCCAACCCTAAAGGGTCCTTTTAGGTGTCCCACGCTGGGTCTTCGCATCACTGACCAGTTTTGACCTTAAAGGACATGTGGAAGTATCAATAAGTGCAATCAGGGAGGTCTTTAAAAAGATTTTTTAAATGACTAGGGTCTTTATCCTGTCACATTTTCTGGGCACTAGTACAATTTAATTTGATTTTAAACTGTACTGCTTGATGAAATGTCCTGTTCTTTAGTTCAGTGAAGTCAAGACACAATAAATGGATTTTTAATGGACGAAAGTTCAATTTCTCTGGCAGCAGAGGCACATGAGGAAAAGAGACACAATGTACAAATGATGCACTCTGTGCTGACTTTCGACCCCAACCATTTCATGACAGGTATAAAAATGAAATACTGGTGGGGGAGGAGAGAGAAGAAAAAGGAGAGAGCGTTGAATGGCAGCAATGCTAATAGCCAAACAGCATACAAATCATTTAGAAACTAAGCTTGGTTTTGAGGTACGACAAGAGTACAGCTGAAACCAAGCTAAAAACATTCTGCTTTTTATTTTCTTAGTCTTCTTTTTACATATTAGCTACTATTTCTGTTCAACGTTTGGGTTTCTACTGTGGGGTGTGTGGCCTAGTAAAGTCAAGTCAGGTGTTTGGAGGGGAAGAAATACAGTGATATTATTAATCTCTGTATTATGTGGAGGACTCCTTAGTAGAATACATGCAAATAATGCTATTCTTCAGTGTATTTATTCAGCAGGAAATGAGTTCACCACTAGAGACACGGTTCAAGGTGGTGCTTCCTCAGTCCTGCTGGAGAAATTAATCAGGAAACAAAAATAGCTCTGATGGTGCCCATATTTATCAGGACTTGACTGAGCCACACTAATTAAATAATGATTCTTTAATTGAAAATATGATGCACTATATCTAAAGCTCTGAAAGACCATTACAAATTATTTGGAAGCTCCAAAAATACTTCAGAAATCAATTAAATGATATTAAAAATGAATACAAATTAAAGACCAAATCACCCATTCCTATATATTTACCTCAGCTAGTTCAGTGATCTCCAACTTCAAAATCCCTACTCATCTGCCAGATACAGACTGTGGCTTTTAACATACAATGTCAATAGATTGCAACTGCTTACTTCTGCTCAGTGGCTCTGGGCTAGAAAATGCTATTTTCAGTGTTTTCCCAGAGAGCAGGAGAGCATCAGCATTTAAAGGTATCCCCACAAACGTTTGTATCTGAAGCACTGTCGCTATATCTACCAGCACAGGCCTTCACATGGCCTTACCTACTTATCACGAGGCAATATTTATCTCCCAGCTTCACCTGGGAGGAGGTACACTGTCGTTTCTGTCTTTGAACAGCATTTGTCAGGTTAATTAACGAATTTCCTATCACCCCTTGCTCTGGCCTGCTGCTCTGCCAGATGCCCCTGACCCCGCTACTCCTTTTGATTTCAGCAGTTGTGCGGTTTTGAGTTTGGGTTTTTCCAGCTCAGCAGCTCTACATGTAGTCAGTGCCACTTCTGTCCCTCTAACATGGCTAATTTGTTCTCAGCGGACAAGACATAGGGCATACCCACCCTGGTATGGGGTGGAAAAGCCCCACGTGGAAAAGCCAACACGAGGGGCTGGTTTTGGTCTCTCATTGGCTACACAAGAGGCAATGGTGTCTCTTCCCCTCTCCCATGGGTACCGATGGCTTTTAAGGCACCTTTTCATCAAAACTTCTTGACAGGGGACTAAAGTTTCTGCTGTCTGGTGTTGTTGTGGATATTAGACCTGGAATGAACCGAGACTTTCTACAACAAGCATCAACAGCGCAAAGACAATTTTGAGGGCTCTTCTCTTTGCCTTATAGTTCCCTGACTATGCAAGATCTTGTGGCTTCATACGCCCCCAAAGAGTACCCCAATGTTTCTGTAATTCCTATTTGTTTAGGGGCCTGTTTTCACCACTTGATTAAAACATTTTCAGTTTTTTCAGCAGAAGAGTCATATTTAGCCTTAAACCTCCATTTCCCTACTAACAACTCCTTCAAATATATATTGCACTCAATTACAGTAAACCCACAAATATAATGTTCCCTTTCAGATGCATTCATTTGCATCCAGCGTTAAATGGTTTATAATGGAGCCATGTCATTTAAATGTTAACTGAAAATTATAATTCTTAATTATCTCACACCTTTATAAATTTTTCAGGTCACCTCTCTTCTATTCTGAAATGTAATCTGGGTGCCTTGATTTTATTTATAACCAACAAGGTGCAGAAAAGCTACGCATAAGTTCAGTCAATATTTTTATGAGGCTTGGTGCCTCCCCTTAGAGAAATCACTGAAGCTCTTTTAATGTTTACAACTAACTTCTTCACAGAAACAGTAATGTCTTTTCCCCTGCAGTCACAGCCAACAGCAACCTTTAAATTGCTGAGGGAAAGACATTTTGAGGTTTGAGAAACATTGTGCAGAAGGCACAAATTGCTGCCATCCTTAGAATATCTTAGCATATCCCAACCACAGGGAGTTCAATCCTGAATTACTGCAAAAATGTTATTCCAGGAGCTCCCTCTGAAGAGTTCATAAAATGGGGGTGCTACGAGTGTCTGGAGCAATGGGGATTCTTGGAGATGCTCTCGCAGTGTTGCAGTATCTCTGCTTCCAGGCAGAAATAGAGAGCTGCACAAAATGAAATAAAACAAATCATTAGCCTAAATTATGCAGCAGGTCCTAAGGCTGTTGGTAGCCAGTATTATGCAGACCAGCCGTATTTCATATTAGTAACGAGTCTGAATAGATCCAATGAATCCACACTTTTCAGTGAATGCTAAGATAATTGTGAGACAACAGAGCACTCAAGTGAGCTGCTATATTGATGAGAGAGGAAACCCCCCATTTTTGCTTCAGTGCAGCAGTACCAAGAGCTCTGAACTTGGACAAGCTTATGATCAGGGGCTAACAGCAGACAGATGAAACCCATGGACATCAGAGGAGACCACAGTTTCTTAATGGACCACCAGTCTTTGCTGTCATCCTTGATGGGAGGATGAGCTGGGAGAAACACCGAGTAGCTCCCCAAAATATGTACTTTCTCATATTTTTGGTTCAGAAAAAGGTTGTAGTAGTGTCCTGCTTCACTATTACTTTGCTGTGCCATTTCAGTTGAAAGATTATGGGCATCTGTAGCACTTAATTTAGAAAGGGAAAAAGTGTAACACTGTGTACTAAATATTTCATCACCTTTAAAAATAAATACGTGAAAGAAAACCTGCACGTCATTACTTTGGATTTAAATGAAAACAATTCCTGAAGAGCTTTAAACATCTTTTGTAATGGCATTATGTTTTGCTTTATTTCTTAAACTTTCCAGCTCTGAGAGGGGTGTGGGAATTGCATATTCAGGAAAAAGAAAAAGGAATAATGTTCATAAATTCCACAATTGGATTCAGTCCTTCCCTTTTAAGTGGGGAAGTGTTACTCTTAACATTAGCAAAACCAGCAAATTCTACAGAAATTCTGCCAATGAGTACATTCCCCGCACCAAGAAAAAAGGAAATATTGATGAATTTAAAGTATATTTTTCTCCTAGTTAAAGGCTGCATGTGTTCAGATCTTTAACATCTCCATTTCCGAAAAGGACTAATTTTCTCTGGACTGTCAGATTTTGGTTGCATGTTGTGCCATCTAAAACACTCAAAGCACAGTAGTGTGTATATTCCACCACTGGGTTCTCCATGCAATCAGACGTAGTTCAGGCTTATATTCTCCCAATTCTAAATAAGTATGCTTAACCAAACAGCATGGATGTGGCTAACTGCTGGAAACAGAACCTCTGATCCCAACCCCACTAGTCTTCAGAGCAAATAAGGACCAAGTTAAACTGACATCCTTGTCATGGACCAGACAGTGATAAAAAATAATCTTAGGATTTCTGTCCAGATTCATTCTAAAACCTTGTTACACATAGCTGTCTATTGAAGTACGTATCCAAGAAAGGAAATTAAATAGAGATCTGCTTCCAAGCTGAAGCGCAATGCCTATCCTAAATCAAATCTATATGTGAATTTTGCCCAGTTGCCTTACTTCTGGCTCTGACACTTAATCCCCAAAGGTAGCTGAGTTAGTCTCCCCCTTGCCCAGATATTACATCTCAGAACAGAAGTTGACAGCCTTCCATGCATGAAAAATATTGAACGTTTTAGCTCAGGAGATGATATATGGAGCTTCTTAGAGGCAGTGAAAACTGGCTTTGGAGTTGCTACCAGGAAGATGATGGAAAAGCAGGTACGAATAGGAACCTTGATAAAGTCATACAAACAAAATCCATCATGTCTGGGATGCCATGAATCCCAGACTCCCTCCCTTTGTCATGCAATGCAGGGTCGGACCAAGTAGTTTAGAGTTAACACCTCAAACATGACAGTACATGCAAAACCACATGCTTTAAAAAGCGAAATATCTACAGGTAAGTGCCTTTTGGAATTACAGTAGTGAAGACTGTGATTGAGGACATACTCTCCTAGAACAATTTCTGCCAAGAATTTACTGAGATTAGAAAGTTGTTGGAAAGAAATTTATGGAGGAATTGCTTTCTGAAGTAACCTTGAATTAATAAATAATAGGTACCTTTCTGAGATAGCTGTTATAGAGCTGCGTACAGCTGGATTAAAACTAGCACTATGGTCCAATTTATTTACCATTAGTTTCTTTCTCTCTTTTTAAACTCTAACACACAATTTCAGACTACTGTGAAAGCCTCCTTAATTTGCTTCTGTATTGTGTAAAGCAGATGTCCTGCCTTAGCAAACTGATTAGTAAGTGGTTTATATTATTCCAGTGGTTGTCATCATTATCGCAGAAATGTTGAGTAAGGCTGCTGTAGGCTGCTTTTGAAAATGTCTAGAATGACAGACTGTTTCAGAAGTGATACAGGTGTGCAAAACACACTTTTCTGGAGAAAACAGACCAAATAATATTCCATGACAAAGCACGTCATATTTCACGTAGAGGGGTATCTTCAAGATCACAGTAGATAAGAGTATAAAAATAACACAGGCACTGGACTGTGACTTAGAAGGCCTGGGTCTTATTCGGGGCCCTAGTACAGTACTAGAAATTTGGAATTTGACAAGTCCTTTTGTTGGGATAAATCTCAGATGTGTTATTCTAGAAGCAACTAAACCATTTGAGGCAGCCTTCTGCAAGACCCACTCTTTTTCCATTGGCTGTAAAAGGCCCACGATAGATGAACACTTAAGACAGCTACAATTAAGTGGGGTGGATCTTGTCATGAGTTGCACAGGCAGCTTAACATTTAAATTAATTGTTTTTGTTGGAGAGGGTGAAGCAAAGTCTTCCTCTCTTACATGTTTGTTCACCTAGCAACTGACCTTGATTGAGCTCTCTGAATACTACTGCAATAGAAATTAATGCTAATTATAGCTTTAAAAGATTAGATATGTTAAATCTGCTCCTAGATGTCCTGACAGTCTTAAAAGCAGAAAGAAAAGTGGGCATTTAGTTGATTCTGAAGTCATACTTCACCACTGGCTTATCCCATTCCCTATAGGATCCAAGCAGTTCTTCCTTTTCCATATCCAACAACTCTCCAACAAAATTAGAGTGCAACAGAGGTGACTGCAAATACTCATTTGCTGCAGGAACCGTGAATTACTACTGCAATCATTGCAAAAACACAGCCATGCGGTTTCTGCTTCTGCAGAACGGAACACAAAAAGTTCTGACTTTCCCACTTCTGGTCACAAGTTGTGCAAAACTCACAACTGATAAACAAGGGCATTTTTTTTGTTGCTTAACTTCACACAAATGGTTCTTAAAGCAGGAGGAACTGACCTCTTCCCTTTTGTCAGCATTAAAATTTAATGACTACATTGTTAAACAGAGAGAGCCTTTGTCAGCATAGATTCACAGGGTAATTTTGGTTGGAAGGGACATCTTGAGGTCACCTGGTCAAGCCACCCTCAGAGCAGGGCCAACCAGATCAGGTTGCTCAGGGCTGTGCTGATATTTCGGTATCTCCAAGGGCAGTCCCTCTGGGTGCCTGTTACAGTGTTTGACCACCATCACGGTGAAAATATTTTTCTTTATTTTTAATCAACATCTGCATTTTCATTCTAACAATTTGTGCCCGTTGCCTCCTGTCCTATGTACTCTGTGCACTTCTGGAAAAAAGTCTTGCTCTGTTGTCTTTGTAACTTTTCAATAAGTAGATGAGAACAGCTTTAAGGTTTCCCCTTCACCTTCTCTTCCAGGGTAATGAAGCAGCTATTTGAGCCCCTCCTTGTACATCACATGTTCCAGACCCCTGATCATCTTGGTGGCCCTCCACAAAATTCCTCCCAGTAGGCCAATGTCTTGTACTGGGGAGCCCAAAACCGGATGTGGACTCACAAGTACCAAATGGAGAAATAACCACCTCTCATGGTCTGTTGCCTACCCTTTTACTAGAACACCCCAGTATGTGGTTGCCCTTCCATGCTGCAAGCGTGCAATGCTGACCCATCCTGAGTTGCTGTCCAGCTAGACCTTCCCCCAGGGCCTTTTCTGCAAAGCAAATCATACTAAAGTCCCATGGAGAGACATACATGCACAAAAGGTTGGACTGCTTGCAATCACTGCTAGAATCAAAATAAACCTACAAGCATGGTGGTTAAATGGCTGTATGATGAGACCAAGGGCAGAAGATGCCAAGCCAAAGCAAAGTGTGGCAACCTGTACCAAGGCTTTAGATCATTAAAGAAATATCTAAAAAAAAAAAACAAACACTGGACTATTTTTGCACTAAATACCCCACCCTTACACCCAAAAGATGCAATTCAATTATATTGTCTTTGACTCTAATTTGACTCAGAAATAGATAAACTCTATTTTTTCAAATTCAGTTGAGGACAGTAGCGTCAGGACAAATTATTCCTTCTTAAGACAAAGCAAAAGACACTCTCCATCTTACACAGCAGTGAATCAAAGGCCCAGATTCTGACATACTCCCCATCTTTGCAGATTTTCAAAGTACAAACGCAGAGCCAAGCCCAGCTTTTACAATGAGTCACTCATACCCAGCAAACAGTTCACAGAGCTTTTAACTTGAAGCCTTTCAGAAGTATCTTAAAAAAAACCAAAGTATTTTCTAAAATACTTCAACAGAATTTTTATCTTGGGACTCCAAGAAAGCTTTGTAATGTAAAATCTCAATTTTTCTACTGCTACAGACAAATTTATTCCCCATTTAAAGACAAACAAGCTTTCCAGTTACGTACAAACCGAAAAATAACTCTAGTTGCTAAATCAAATTTCTGATCAATAGGAAAATAACCTTCAAAATGTGTCAAAGAAAACCAAATGAATGGACTCCTGCCTGCAGAGCGCTAGAAAACTTCAAGAGCACTTTTATTTACTTCAGATTACTAACTTCCTTTAGAAAATTAATTACTTCGAGTACGGAACTGTCCATCTACTAATGAATCCAATAAGCGTAAATATATATTTTGAAACATTCCTCTTTCAATTAGAAATTTTAGTGGGTTTTTTTTTTTGTACTTTGACGCACATACAAAATTAAATCTGTGAACCATTTCTGCTTTTCACTTCTGCTGTTAGCAGCTAACCTGAGCTAAGTCTCAGGACTGACAACAGAAAGCCGCTCCTAATACTTTTCTTAATCTAATTTGTTTCAAGATCGGATGGAGATGAACATATGCATGTGTGTATACATGTTATAGAATATACAGAAACAGCCATTTCCACAAAGAGCGTACACCTTCTCGGCAGCCAAAAATCTGACCCTTTTCATTTAGGAATAGCAGAAAGCTTTTCTCTAGACATCCTCGTACTTTTAAACATCATACCTTTAATAAAAAAAAAAACAAACAAACAACTGAAATTTAAAACTACTAGAAAAAATCTCAACATTCCCATTACCCTTTTGTTCCAAAAAGCAGAAGTACCCAGACTAGACATTTCAGTGCAGCCATTAAAGCAGAATGCCTTTGGAGGTACAATTCTATGAATGCACTCTGGCTTATAAAAAATGTATTAGATGATAGCTCTGAAAAAGGCTCTGAGGCGTAACACGGTCTATCATGTTGTGCATGCATGAGTTGGCTTTTACAAGATCAGAACCAGAAGCGAAGAAGAATGCTATTCATTGTCAGCCCAAACCTTTGCAAGTTCAGTATCGCAGTGCTGGAGGTCAGTACTAGAGCTATTTGAAAAAAAAAAAGTATATTCATTAAAGAATCGTCCATTTTTTAAATGTTTGGCACACATGCCCACCCTCGGTTCTCGATTGCGTGGAGTCGGGGCTGCAGCAGAACAGGAAGAAGACAATTGCCCGCTGCCCGGTTCTCCCCGCTCACCCAGCCCCATTCAGTGCCAACTGAATTTGTTACGAGAAGGTCAGCGGTGTTCTTGTTAGTGGGTTTTAAAAAGTCAAATATCACTTGATGGAAAAAAGGCAATGACTTCACACTGGGTGTAAAGAAGAACAATTCTGGCAAGGACTCATCCACTTACTGTCAAAGAAAATTACATACAATTTACTATTTTGACATTCTGGAGTGTGTTTGACCCATTATTAGGATCTGGAGGTCTTAAAGAGAAGCAATTCAAATGCACATTAAACTAAAAGGATTTTCTTTGATGAAATAATGATAAACAATAACACAGATGACTTTGGTTGTTTGCAAAATAGCTTATTCATAGTCAGTTGCTCGTATTATTTTGAAAATATCCCGAAGCTCAGGACAAACCTTTTTTCGACCGCTAGATACTTTACAAAGCTAACAAAGAGTTGTTATTATTCAAACTATTACATATATTATGTGAAAACATGCCTGAGCAATATTGCACTGAATCCTGAGAAAATGTACATTTCAAAAATTATCTTTGCATTTTATTGCTGACTCCAAGTAACACAACACCGCGGCTGATGAGAGTCCTAATGTGGCCGCGTCCCCACAAACGTACCCTCCTCAGACGTCCCCTCTGTGTTTTCCCTTCTAAGCCAATTGCTCTCCTTTGCCACCAACCTGAAGTGTCAGCTGTGACTTTCTGAGTAGCTCTGAGTAATGGGATCAGCTAATGTTCGGCACATGGAGAAATTCCGTATCATTCTCTTCTCTAAAAATACCGCCGGCTGCCACTAGAGCCGCTCAGTGGTGATGAATAGCTAAAGGGACAAGCAGGTCTCTAAATTTACTTCATATCTGACAGCCCTTCAGCAGATAGGGGTAATGGATCCTACTCACTCCGAACTACTGTATACTGCAAGGCATTTTCCCACCGTGTGAATATATACACTCAGTATGGGCTCCTTAACGATCGCAATTTTTTTCTTCCCCATTAAGTCAAGCTGATTACACATTAAAAAGCTGTTAGTAAATTTTGAAACTTGTTACTAATTCAAGCAAAAAAGGCATGTTTGGTCTTCAAATGCACCTCCAAGCCTCTATCAGAGAAGGTCTCAATTGACTTCCAGGGATTTGCCTCGAGTGTTGAAAGTGTGCGCATCTTATAAATGCACACAGCTAATTATCTTCAATGACTTTAGCTGATTCGCTCACTTAATAGATGGGTATGTCTTTTCTGGGTATACAGCATTATAGAATTCTATCTCCTGAAGGTCATTTGATGACTTTATATGATTTTTGTGTGTGTGTGTGTGTGTGCATTTTTAGTAAGGTCCCATTTCCGAATTGAAGAAAAGAGCATTCCATGAGACAAAGGGTATTTACTGCATATCTAGGGATCTCCAGATTGGCAATTATATCATAATTGTTTTTAAATTCTAAAAAAGGGGGTGGAGTGGGGAGGTAAGAGATAATTAAGTCACATGAACAGGACCCAAATTGCATTTGCTCTCAGTTTTGTTGTGCACAATATCAGTTTAATTGAATCATCTGTAATTCTTCTCACTTTTTTTTTTTCAGCCTGCAGGAACGCACACAAGACATTATGAATGAGAGGCTGGCTGGCAAATTTCTTGAGAACAGAGATTCCAACTATCTATAGGATTTGCCAGAACATAGCAGACAAGATTATATATGTCCGTGTGTGTGCGTGAGCGCACAAATGTGCCAGGGAGGGTGGAGAAGAGGGATGGCCTCTGGCAAATTGATGTCTGTCAGCTAGTGAACCTTGATTTCACTATTAATATGTCATGGTTCACCGCACAAAAGCTTTCAGCGAGCATCAGCTGTGCTACACACACGCATGGGCGCACACACACACACACACACACATACACATATATTTTTATACATACACACTGGCTGACTTCAGACAAACCAGTCTGTCATATTCAATGAATCATCGAAACAATGGAATGGGCAGAGTCTCTCCGAACTCAATTAGCAAAGCATTTTTCGGTAATAATTGATTTGAGTAACATTTGTTTCTGTCTTTTTAAAAGAGAAAATCTTTGTGATTTAACTGGCTTTGGCTAATGGAAAAGACCCTCACTGATGTGAAATCAAATCATGTTGCTTGCAGTTAACAGTAGAGTTACAGAAGAAAGCTAGGGAAATAATAGCAGCACCTAATCCCTCATCCTCCCAGTGCAAAATGAAGGATTCCAGCATATCTGGGGGCTTCCCCAACTGAAACACCATTCACGAAAAACTGCAGTGCTCGTTCCTACAGATATTTGCCATTTGCCCTCAGTTTTCTTTTACTTTACTTCTTTTTCCTTTGGTGCTTACATCCCCAGAACATTTGCACACATCCATACTACGTGGCCTTCGTTAGAGCAGTATTTGGGTGACTCAGAAGCTTGATTCATTCATCTCGACGTTACCCTTAGAGACAGGCAAGCGTAATTCTCACTTTACAGACTGAGTGACCCGACCAAGATAATAATGTAGGTCTGTGGCTCAGAAGGGAAATTAATCTGGGTCTGATGAGTCTCTTAACAGCCCCATAACCACTGAACACTCTGTCCCCATATCTTTTCATTACAATTCATCTAAAGCGCATGTATTTCCCTTTGGACTGTGGCATTCTCTGTTCCCCAGACAGTAAGCAGGAACCCAATGAAATCTTTCAAATAAAAAGCACATTTCCTTCCTTTCCCTTGAAGTATGCTAAATATTCAGGGAATATTTTTACTTCCCCATCTAAAACACTTTTCTGAAAATTTTGCCAGTTATTGGATCATTTTGTTTTCTGTTTGGTGATAAAAGTATGAGGCCAAATTTTGCTCTCCTTTACATCCAGGTGAATTTATAATAACCCCACAGGTTTCAAGATTTGACCAGGCTGAGCAAACACGCAAAGGAGAAGAGGTAATCGCTACCAGCTCTGCCAGCCTCGCTGCCACAGGTAGATTAACATTGCTTCTGGCAATCCTAGAAAACTGTGCAGAGCCAAAGCCCACACCATAAATAGCTTCTGGGACAAAGGCTTATTGTAAGTGACACCTTTAATGATCTGGCTATTTATAGGTTTCAAACCCAGGATAAATGATAGATTCCTTGCCAGCTGCTTATACTTAACATTGTTTAGTGTATGGGGAGAGTGGAGGAGAAGGTCTAAGCATATTTTCACCTTTAGCCTCTGCTATCAGCTACCGAGCAAGGACTACCCGCTGAGCAGACTGATGGTGAACAGGATGATGTGCAAAGCCTAGAAGCCTGCCTGGCGCACTGACCTGCGTACCAGCAAGCTGCATTTGGAAAACGAGAGATCCTGGAAGGGGTTTTCAGTGGTGATAAGCACACCCAGCCGAGGCTAGATCCAAAGTGCTCAGCTCTCAATTAGCCATCTGAAAAATGCAGTCAGGTTATCAGAAGCGTTCACCGCAAACAATCCCAACAACATCAATCACGTCTGCTGGATGCTGAATGATCTGCAATACTAGGTTGCTTATTTAGGTGCCTAAATGCAAACCATCAAGTGACAGGCTCTTTTGAAGTTGAGCCCTTTGAGTCTCATTCCCTAAACCCTTAAAGAAATGATCTGACATATCTTTAGTTGTAACAAGGGAGCTCGAGGTGCAAAGAGTAAACTCATGAATGCTTCTGCACTCCAAACACCTCGAGGGCTGATTTGCACAGATACTCCAACCTATCAAACCCCAATGTAAAACTGCTGCCGTTCTCCTAAATTGATGTGCAGAAAATATTCCTCAGCTTTTTACACTAGCAAATATCCAGTCGTTTCATTAGACATATCACAGGCTAGCAAAACCTCAAAAGACATTACTGAAAACACTCTTGAACGAACCCATGGGATGGACAAAACTGGTTTTTGCAAGGAAAAACTACTGGAGTGAGTGGCAGTTAGAGAACAGCTGCAGAACAGGGCATTAAGTCAGCTCCATCGCAGTCAAAATGAACAAAGGCTTTTTGCTACACTCTAATACACACACATAATATGACTACCGTTATTAGAGTCTTTTGAAATCACGACCCTTCTCATACGAGGCAATGTGGCTCGGTAAGCAACACAGACAAGAGTCCAAAAATCAAACGAGCACACTTCTATATCCTTCAACAGCAGCAAATAATTTGCCATTTTACTTAGCTTAATGAATTTTACAGTACCTAGGAAAACAGAAATGATGGATTCTGAACTCAAGGATATATCCACAGATCCCATTTAGAAGGGGAGACATGAAATACTCTGTGTGTATGTACATGCATAAATGTATATATATACAAACATATATCTATTACATATGTATGTATATATATTTACATCAGGAGCCAGGTTCTAAATTATGACAATACAATCACCCTCTAAAATTACAGTCATCAAAATATATCAGAGGGATATAGAATTAAAAAAAAAAAAAAAAAGAAAAGAAATAAAAAGTCATTAGGTCTGGTTACAGTGCTAACTTGATCTGCCTTAGACACTGCAAACAACCCTTAAATTCCTCCAAACACTGAATAGCATTATTCTTTTTAGTTCAACATTTAACTAAGAATTGAAGCTTAAGTGGAGCTAGTAAGATGATGGTGATAAGGCGAACAGTCATAGTGGGCAGGATACATAGAATGTCAAAATAAAGTGAAATGGGACAAGAAGTCAGCCTGTAACCACCTATGTTAATATTTGCTCTTGGCTTTTTCTGCAGGCTGATGGAAATGCTGATACAGATCATTAATGCTCTTAAACTGTCATCACGTTAATGTCAGTAGTAGTGCATGAGCTTGTTTGATCATATCATTGTAAAATGCTGCTGAAGTGTGCTGTACCTTTCTTTTGCTTTGAACGCCTGGTTTCATTCACCCTTGACCACCTTTGTTCTTTTCGTAAATCATGACAAAGATGGATTGAGAGAGAATGAAACAAAGTCCAAAGACACACCTGCTGCATCAGATCCTTGAAGAGTGCCAAAGAGAACACTCACAAAGGGCCCTTAACTGGAAAAACGACGAATACACTGAAGCCCCATAAATACCCCCTAGTTCCCCTTTTCTGTTTCTGAAAACAGAAAGTGCTTCCTGAAAAACTTTTTCATCTGTGGTAACAGGGTTTCCGATGATTTATAGGCTTTGCAGACTGCTGCAAACCCCCCAAATCTCACCCAAGAAGAAAGAAAAAGGAGTCAAGTCAAAGGATGATCAGTGGCTACAGAGAACCTGGGGGTTGCACTGTGGTTGGAGCAAGGACCCCTGACACGTTCAGGAGGCTGATTGCTGGCACACGAGAGTGGATAATGTCTGCAACGGGCTACATCTCTGCTCTCGGGCTGTTCCTCTGCTCCTGCAAACAGGGAGACAGAGCTCCCTGGGAGAAAAAGAGCGTGTTCAGGGGAGATGCTTCTAATCATGTTGTCGAGAACAAGATAGTCATAGCAAGGGACAAGAGGGACAGCAGAGGACCACTGGGAAGAGCAGGCTGCAGGTATGATGGAAGGACAGACACGCTGAGAACAAAAGGGGTTCTGCACATTTTCCAGCAACCCAGAAAGCTACTCTGTTGACTGAAAGGACTCAGCCTGCAAGACTCATAGTCAAAAGTGGAGCAAAAGCGGAGCCTGGTTTATATCCCCTTTTGGTTTCCAGTCCATCTTGTTTGCTTATGCCATTTTAAAAAAAAAAAAAAAAAAGTATTTAATATATATTCTAATAAATCATGTTTTTTGAATATCAGTTTCAAAGTTTTGGGAATGCTCGCTTTAAACAGACAACGAGCAGATCCTGATCGACTTGGGCTCATATCAGAGAGGCATTAGCTCAGTACTGAACTCACTATGTGTCTATTGGCTGCCATCAGCAGATGTATTTCACAGGTGTTTGGTTTTGCTCATCCACATCTAAGCAATTTCATGATTTAAAATCAAAGCTCATTGACTGAAACAAAAAGGTTGAAAAGGTCTCATTTTTCAAGCTTATTGCAGAAAAAATACCTTGTCTTTTAGGAAGCAACTAGTAATATGCATAAATGATTTCCCCATTTCAGGAAAAGGTGAAATTTCAAAGTGTTAAGAATTGCTTTTGATAGTCAAGAAGACATTCCTTCTAACCCCATACTCATTTGTAACTGTAACTGTAAAAGCCTTAATGAGTAAAGCATCATAATTCCCAATTTTAAATTTATTATCCTCATCAATGAGGTGAGAATGCAAAAAGAACATCAGCTGGTTTCATCCAATGTCTAGGAATGTTTCTTCTCTACAATATCATAGAATCATAGAATGGTTTGGGTTGGAAGGGAACTTAAAGATCATCTAGTTCCAACCCCACTGCCACGGGAAGGGACACCTTCCACTAGACCAGGTTGCTCAAAGCCCCATCCAGCCTGGCCTTGAACACTGTCAGGGAGGGGGCATCCACAGCTTCTCTGGGCAACCTGGGCCAGTGTCTCACTACCCTCACAGGAAAGAATTTCTTCCTAATATCTGATCTAAATTTACCCTCTTTCAGTTTAAAACCATTCCCCCTCATCCTATCACTCCATGCCCTTGTAAAAACTCCCTCTCCAGCTTTCCTGTAGGCTCCCTTCAGGTACTGGAAGGCTGCTAGAAGGTCTCCCCGGAGCCTTCTCTTCTCCAGGCTGAGCAACCTCAACTCTCTCAGCCTGTCTTCACAGGAGAGGTGCTCCAGCCCTCTGATCATCTTCGTGGCCTCCTCTGGACTCACTCCAACAGCTCCACGTCCTTCTGATGTTGGGATCCCCAGAGCTCGATGCAGTACTGCAGGTGTGGTCTCAGGAGAGTGGAGTAGAGGGGCAGAACCCCCTCCCTCGACCTGCTGGCCACGCTGCTTGTGATGCAGCCCAGGATACAATTGGCCTTCTGGGCTGCGAGCGCCCATTGCCGGCTCATGTTGAGCTTCTCGTCAACCATCACCCCCAAGTCCTTCTCCTCAGGGCTGCTCTCAATCCATTCTCTGCCCAGCCTGTATTTGTGCTTGGGATTGCCCCGACCCACGTGCAGGACCTTGCACTTTGGCTTGTTGAACTTCATGCGGTTCGCACAGGCCCAGCTCTCAAGCCTGTCAAGGTCCCTGTAATATGCGGTATTACATTTCACAACCATATTCATTCACCATCTTGAGCTAAAAGGTGGTCACACTACTCTCAGTAACCCTAGGAAAATCCATATTAAGACAAGCACCACTACAATCCAATCTGAGAAGCTCAGCAATACTGCACATCTGTATCTCAACTGTGGTTCCTCACTCTGCTTAAATAAAATGTTCATAACTTAAAAAAAAAATGATGGCTATGCTTTTAGCACTTCCAGCATCTCTAGAATTGCCACGTATAGTAAAACCCTAGAGTTTTAAAGAAGGTGAAGTACTGTCATAGCTTCAAAGAACCCATCAGAAAAATGTACTGTCATAACTCAAAACCCAGCTAGTCTTTGCATGCAGCTCAGTGGGTAAACACCCTTATCATAAAATTCACCACCAGTGATGGCACTATCTGGTATTCAGCACAAAGTTTCATGGGGTATAGAAAACAAAATCTGAAGTAAAGACAAGTAGAAACAAAATCAAATTTCTATTTGCAAATTACAGGCTCTTTCTAACTGGCTGTGAAGAAACAAGTGAAACTGGCTGACTAGCACTCCACAGTGGTTTAACACTGCTTCATTCTAGTATGGGATGCAGCAGACTTGGACTAAGTGATTTTTCCAGTATTATTTACTTCTGCTACAGATTTTTTCATGCAAATATTTTAACTGTTATGTTCTTAAATTACTGTTATGATAACCACTCATTCTTCTTAAAACCTGGTACAATTTTCCAGTTTGCTCCTGACATCGCTCCCGTGTCACCAGCCTCTAAGTTCATTACTCATTCTTGTGATGTTTCTTCGGCCAGCTAGGATTATCCCAGAGAGTTATTTGGCTATAAGAAGCAATTGAACTTGAATGAGAGGTCAAAGGCTAAGATGGACATAAGCTGTCTTGGGTAAATGACAAAACCCAACTTCACCTAACTAACTGTTTCTCCAGAAATAAGAAGTCACTGCATAGATAGAGCCACTTCATCCACTCCAGTCTACCTTAGAGCGGGGCACACCAGACCCTCACAACAGTCAGAGAATTCGTTGCTTGGGCTCTACTTTCTTTCCTTGTCTCTTCTTTCCTTGAAGTTCAAGGTTGCCAGTCTACAATAAAAAACATGTTGGGTCTGCTAGCTACGATAACCATAGGGGATCCTGTAGGCATGACTGAACACGAGAAAAATGAACCAGAAATCACAACTGTGCAAATGATGCTCTGAGAAAGGCAGAAAAATGGTTTGATTTGGATTGAGCTACTCTTCTCTAGATAAATCCTTCTGTCTCTTTGAAGCAGCCAGATGCTAACTCATAACATGCAACAGCTCCTGATTGCAGCAGAGCAAGAGCTTGACCCTTGGTCTGGCCAAGGTGGCTGAAACAAAGCTGAAAGCCACCAAACTTGGCAACCAAGCAGACAATTCCCTCTGCCTTTCTGATTCAAGCTCAAACTGTTAATTGTACACGAGCAGAACCAAAAATCTTGTTCACAGATGATTTTCAGATGGAGCCAGCAGAAAATGGTAAAGGAAAATAAAACATCAAAACTTTTTCATGCATGTCTCTCAATAAACATGTTTGCTGTAATATCACTATTATTTCCAAAAGCTCTGAATTTAACTGTTCCAGCTCCACCAAACTGACAGAAGAAATAATGGCCTTCCTCATAAAGACCTATTCTTTAACCAGTTTAGTTGCTACCTTCTGTACACTCAGGAACAGTGTTCCCACCATTGACAGTCGAAGAATGACTGTGTTATATAATTGTTTACAGTACCTCGTTTCTCAGCAGAGGAATGGGAAATCTTTGGATTTAAAGAATCTGTGCGGATTATAGCATGTTATCTGTTTTCTGACCGATTGGCAGAAGATTATAATGGCTTGTAGCAATATAAAAGGTGCAATCAAATAACTGAGGGTGGATGGTAGAGTTAACTCCTTATACACCTTGAGCTTTTAGAAATCATTCATAAAACACTGAACAAAACATTATCTGAACATAAATACAGCCTCAGCATACTTTGTTAGCAGTGACAGGCGAGATCAATATTGGAGACCAAATGCCAACAGTAAAAGGGTATGTCAGTCAGTATTTCACTGACTAACTGCCCTTATCTGAAGCTCTCATGCTTCACTGGGTGAAAATACAGCCATTGATCTTAGTGTCACAACTCAAATTCTTCATATATCAACTAGTTTTTTTCCCCACTTTTCAGCTGAATTTCTGGGCCACTACTTATTTTTATGATCAATAGTTCTATCACTCTCACATGAACTACACTTTTATTATATTAACCTTTAAGTACAATTTTTAACATATCTGTTCAGTGTAATGTCACGTGTTTTAACTCAACATCTCTTTCGCAAGTGTCAGAGCTACAGCTGAACTTCAGGTTTCTTAAACCATTCATGGCAAAACTACTCTGATTGCTACATAAATCTACCCAGCGCTCTCCAGGAGTTCTCCGGAGCTGTGGAGCTGTGCTTTCAAGGATTCAGTTTCCCTTTCCAGGAATTCACAGCTCAGCTGTAAAAATTTTTCTCAGAAGAACAGTTTTTGATAGCAATTGATCTGACTGCTTTACCTTAAAGCATTTAAGTGTTGGAAATTAGCATGACAAAAATCCATCCATGCAAAATGTTCGTAATTGAAGGAGATTGACTGTTCTGCTAAACAACCCTGAGTACTCAGAGAGGGTTTAATGTATATAGCGTATATGGATCAGGTCCCTGGCTTGCTTTATGGTCTTGGCTGAGGCACTCGAGATCTCTGAATTCCATCTTTCCTGTTTGCAAACTGGAGATATGAAGGACAACCTACTTCCATTAGGTCCTTTGGTTCTACAAATGAATGAAACCATATTCCAGAAGCAGTAAATGTAATTTTCTTATCTACATTAAGTGCTCTGTGAGACTACTCGTTAATAAACTAACTGAAGTTAAATGTTCTGAGATCTTTAAATTAAAAAGCATTAGATGGACAATTAAAAATACATAGACATTGTAAAACATATTACTATCTTTGGGAATAAGTCCTAAACTAAGACTTTGAGGGAAATTATTAAAAAACACAATAAAACTCTCTCCCTCTCTGTTAGCATAACGTAAAGCTGGTTCAGCAAGGTCATTTACTTGGCTTAGTGAAAATTACAGAAAACTATTTCTCAAGTTATTAATGTCCATCTTGGAACCAACACAAAGAAGGGTAATTCCTTGATTATTTGATTAGCAGAGATAGAATCCTTTAGCCACATGGGTTTTAGTGATCCAGAGCCCTTTTCAATCTTGCTTTAAGAGCTATCAGAAACTAAAATCAGTGAGAGACACTAAGTACTGCAGTCAAAGACTATGTTATTTTATTTTTTTAATTATTATTATTTAAAGTTTCAGTGTATTACGTTAGGACTACAGTTTTAACACAAAAGTTGATGTCTCCCAAAGGAAATTGTTCTACCCCAAAAATGTTTCAGCAATTACTGCGTTGCTCCATCATTATCCAAATTGTCAAAGCAATTTCATTATAAATCCCACATAAAGTAGCACTAAGGGGTAATGGCAAAATGGCTTTGGTCCCTATAGGACTATCTCAAGAAAAATAATTTCAGGCAAAGAGGAAACAATGCTTTGTTCTTGTGCTGTGGGAGGGAAGTTTGTCTTTCTTGGCTATGGCTCCATGACAGAAAAAGACCCACAAATGGGGACTGCTTAGTACTGGGAAAACAACACGCTATACACAAGTTAGCTTGTTAGGCATCCCACAACAAGAGTTTAATGATAACAGGGCTGACTGGAGCTGGATATGTAATGAGGCTTAATTTCTCAGATATAGAGAGCTCTTCAAGGGAAGAATGCAGTGGGAGGATGGGAGGGTGAAAGAGTGCGTGCCCACGCGCCTGCATGCACAGACGGGTAGGACGGAGGCGCCTGTTTGTACAGAAATAACCCCTCAGTTACAGTCGAAATTTTCCTCTAGCTTTCAAAAATTGTGTGTTTAGCATTAGTATATAGACTTCTGATAGTAAGATCAGGGTCACTTTCTCCAAGGGAAGATAAAAGGGTATAAGGTTAGGGAACTTCCTTCATAGGAGGGAAAAGTCATGAAAATACTTATTTTGGAATTAATTCTGCAACATTAAAATACTAATTCGACAGCATCCTTGTATGTAGGTCAAGAGGACAAAACAGATGAACCTTATTTATGCTTAGAAACTTCCTTTGGGGGAAGGATGGCAGAAAATGAGGCAAAGTAAAGAGGAAATATAAATAAATAAAAGGGGAAGAAGCACTCCACAGACTGATCATCAAATACCCACTCATAACTACACTATGCACCAGATAATAAAATCCCTAGACAGCAAAGAGTTCAGGAGAAACTTAAAACGTTTAGCATATACAAAGGAAATATGCGATCATGTTTTAATTGACGAACACAAAGAGAGTCACCAAAGGGGTTGGTGGTTGGGGGAATCTTGGTTCTATTTCTGGCTCTTGTAGAGGGAAAATTACTTCACTTGCCTGTGCCACAACAGAAGAATGTGAACAATGACAACAGAACTGCATAAGGGAATCTTTGAGGCTTACTTAACATTTAGTGAAGGATTTGAGATTCTTTTGTGAATACCACCACAATAGCAACTAGTATTATCAAAACTAATTAAAGAACAACTTTTCTATGGCTGAATTGTGACCTGCATGCAACTATACTTACTATAGTTTACTCCAAAGTTATCTAATGCCAATTTTACAAGTTACTCAAGTTCACTCTTTTAAAATGTATGATTTCATTAAAATGCACTAATTAAATTTGCCAGATTTTAGGCCATTATTACCAGTTATATATAAAAATTCATTTCATGGCACTGTTCCATGCTGCAGAAAGCCTCAAGTTAAAATGAAATTTTAAGTGACTGGATCAATGAACACTAGATTCTTAAATGCGTTCTGCAATTCTGAAATCTCTGTGTCTTACCAGTTCAGTCGCCCTGTCCTTTTGCTGTATTCATATCCCACGAAGGAGACATAGGATTTAAACCTAAGATCAGGGATAGCACTGCATTCTAGATGTAAAATACATCCTCATCAGTGGCCACATCAGTATACCAGGCCATCTCATAAGCCAATATTACATAAATAGTAAAAATTAAATGTGTAAATGGATTAGCTATAAAAATGTCTGTGTTTCTTCCCATTCTATATAAAAAATACCTAACGTGGAGAGTAGGAAAAAAAAAATCTCATTTGAGAAGGAAACTCTTAAATTTTTCTTTTTTATTCTGTCGTCCATCTTTGGAGGCCAGTAGGGGAAACGTCAGTGTCTTGATCATACTGTCCCCCAGCTCCTGTTTCTGCCAAAGATAGCATCACCCCAATCAAGAGAAGTGTACAAAAGCTCCCATGGTGTTAAGGACAGTGTGGCTGCATCTTCAAGAGGACTGATAGAAACTTTTCTGTCCTGCACCCAAGAAATACAGACATTTCATTTTGGTACAGAGATGGATTGAGGGAAAAAAAAAAGAAAAAAGGCAAAAAAACCAGACAAAACCCCTTCTTTACCCCAGTTTTGGTGTACAGTACATGTTCTAAGTGCCACTGCAGAGACTAACCTTTATGATGGCTCCCTTCACTTTCAAGTTACTCTTCCTGTTTACAGAGAGAGAACACGTATGAAATTAAACCCCAGATACGAATCTTTTTCTGGACTGGGATGACAGAACCGCGTTCAACTTTTTGCATATCAACTTCAGTTCAGCTCTTGGTGCTTTGAGTCATTGGGACTGTGCTCAAGACCTTGGTACTCATTATGGCTGGCTCTGCCATAAGGAGGAATAAAAAAAATAAAAAAAGATGCACATTATAGCCATAGGCTCCATAAATGGGGAGCGGATTCTTTGTTGGTGATAGAGGGTTACCATGGACCTGGTACTACACTATCAATTGGTCCACTCCAAACGACCATGACCATTGCTCTGGAGCAGTTGAAAGCACCAGCCACTGGTGATCTCCATCATTTAGAGGACCCTGATTAATACAGTTTAAATACAGGATCCATTGAGGCAGAGAGGGGGGAAAAAATAATTTATATCTAACCAGTTGACAGTGTTCATCAAGATACTTCATCTGATCCCTAAAAGCACAATTTTAAATGAAAAAAGTAACACAGGCAGCAATTAGACACCAAGTAGCGTGTGGCAGGTCACTAACCAAGTACGGATTGCAGTGAACCAGGGAGAGAAAGGCAAAACAGATTACAAAATATCAATAAAACTAATGACTGTCATTATTGATGGGATTAACTTTCTCTGCTCAACAGCAGCAGCAAAAGCGAAAGCTGATATTCTATTTACTGTCAACTTCCCATCTGTACTTGTCATATGAAATGGTCATTTTGCCAATCTTTTTGTTGCTGGAGAAAACATTTTGAAGAACTAAGAAACAATACTTCAAAGGGAAAAAATCAATTCTGACGGTGGCGAGGACAGGCCTCTGTCACAGGTGATAAGAAAAAGGACGTTAAAAAAATCTAGATATTTATATCACATGACACAAAGCACTTTTATACAGATATGACCAATTTGAGTTACTTTATTGCACAGTTAAGATGATGGCACATGTTATCATTCTTCCTGAAGCGCAGAAAAGATACTTATATTTTGGCCTGTGAAGTATGCTATCACCAAGCAGGCTGGAAAAACTATATTCAATTTCTACGACCACATTTTCATGAGTTCACATCTCATGCACCCTAAGAAAAGGGCAAGCACGTTGCATTTGAAGGATTTTACTTCTCTGCTTACTGGTTTTCAAGTTTGTTGAAAAGAAGCCCATAATGATGGTGCTAACTTTTGGTCAAGACGGGGCATTGAATTTATTAAAATTCCTTTTTAAAACAAACAAGTTTAAAACCTACTCTTTTGCCTATATCTAAGAATCCTGGGATACTGGAATGTGGAGAATATACTCTGTAAATCTATTTCTAACTGCAGAGCATGGAGAGGTAAGCAGAAATTCCTTTAATTAGTTCTTAACTTGCTTTCTGGGTAACACATACGCAGGGGTTTCAATTGTATTTTCTCTTATTGTTAGCACTTGTGAACACTTGTGGTTCATTGACTGAGCCTCATTACCCCTGGAGATTGTTTGTTCATCTGTTTGTCAGAATTTAATTACTGGAGCACAGCCACTGATATAAGGACGTTCACGCAAGAGCCTAATATTTTTCCCTTCTCCATCTACTGCAGGTAGCTTTATTTCCTGTCTCGAAAATTGCTCTTAATCAGCTTGTCACTGTGCAGAACAACAAATTTCATAAGCAAAGGAGAGCTCTATCAGAGATACGAGTACTATTCTGCAGCCATCTCTGAAAATCTACTTTCTCAAGCAAATCGATGAAGAACTGAACAACTCCTGACCTTACTCAGAAGCAGAAAGGCAAAGGCTCTGTTGCACTCACTGATTACAAACTGTTTTCCAGCTGCATCACTGAAGCAGAAAACTCCTGAAAAATGCAAAGCAACACTATGGTATCAGAAAGGAATCACAAGCCAACTTCTTGGAGGCAGAAGCTGGGTGCTAGATTGGCCACTTGCTCTTCATGAGTAATCTCTGCCCATGGTCCCCAAAGAAGACTCCTTACAAATTTAGGCCACAGGACACTTTCTGTGCAATTCTTGCATATCTCTACAACTGCAAAGATGACTCCTGACTACACCTCTGAATGATACACTTGTAACAGTATATTCAAATAACCAAGAAATCAAAGACTCATGGCTTCACCTTTTTTCACCTGGGGAGAAAAGCACAGGCTCACATTTCACCTAGCTGTCACAAAGCTTGAGTTATTACCTAGAAATATATATCACAAAAATGAGGACAACATATGTTAGAACTTGAATAACATATTTCAATAAATGGATGTGTTTAAGGCAGGAATTTCCAGATATTAGGCAAAGTATATATTTTTATCAAATACTTCAAAAAACTCTTTTCAAATTAGCCTTCCCTCATAAGCATGCAATAAAAAATATTTTATTGTATTAACTTCTACTGTATTGTATGCCATCCAGGGGGACCTTGACAGGCTTGAGAGCTGGGCCTGCGTGAACCGCATGAATTTCAAGGCCAAGTGCGAGGTCCTGCATGTGGGTCAGGGCAATCCTAAGCACAAATACAGGCTGGGCAGAAAATGGATTGAGAGCAGCCCTGAGGAGAAGGACTTCGGGGGTCATGGTTGATGAGAAGCTCAACATGAGCTGGCAATGGGCGTTTGCAGCCCAGAAGGCCAACTGTATCCTGGGCTGCATCACAAGCAGCGTGGCCAGCAGGTCAAGGGAGGGGATTCTGCCCCTTTACTCTGCTCTCCTGAGACCACACCTGCAGTGCTGTGTCCAGCTCTGGGGGTCCCAACATAAGAAGGACATGGAGCTGTTGGAACGAGTCCAGAGGAGGCCACGAAGATGATCAGAGGGCTGGAGCACCTCTCCTGTGAAGACAGGCTGAGAGAGCTGACGTTGTTCAGCCTGGAGAAGAGAAGGCTCCAGGGAGACCTCATAGCAGCCTTCCAGTACCTGAAGGGAGCCTACAGAAAAGCTGGAGAGGGAGTTTTTACAAGGGCATGGAGTGATAGGATGAGAGGGAACGGTTTTAAACGGGAGGAGGGTAAATTTAGATTAGATCTTAGGAAGAAATTCTTTCCCGTGAGGGTGGTGAGACACTGGCCCAGGTTGCCCAGAGAAGCTGTGGATGTCCCCTCCCTGGCAGTGTTCAAGGCCAGGTTGGATGGGGCTTTGAGCAACCTGGTCTAGTGGAAGGTTCCAACCCGTGGCAGGGGGGTTGGAACTAGATGATCTTTAAGTTCCCTTCCAACCCAAACCATTCTATGATTCTATGATAACTTTTCTCTAAACTTCCTCATCTAATAAACCTCACCAATCTTGAAAGAAATCAACCTATAGAAAATTAATGATATTTCAGTCACACAAAACCATTCTTTAGCCACAATTCTGACAGTCTTCTAGATAGGACGATCCATTTTTACCATTTTCTAACACACATTCGAGCTTAACATAGGAAAGGCAGCAACAGTATTAACACGTCAACAGGGCAAAGTGAACCTTTTGGTGTCCAGAGACACTATAGTTTATTCTGTATTCTCTTTAGCATTTATTGTGGAAACATATCTTTGTGAATCCAAACCAGTGTCTTGTCCCTATTTTACAATCACCATAAATGAGAACGGTCTCCTAGTATTGCTGTTTTAATGGCACTACTTAGCAGCATTCAAGGGTGTAGAGTAGGACTCAAGAGGCTGAGAATCCTATTTGAATGCATAATAAAGAAGCTTCTGGAGTTTCACTAGGTTTATTAAATTGTTTATGGCTATTTCAATTGTAGCTGTTAAATTAACCACCTGCCCCTCCCCCCCCCAAAAAAAAGAAAGATAAAAGAATAGGTAACACTGGCTATTATCACAATTTTAATATGGGTCTAGCAATAATACTATGCTTTATTTTAAAAGCTTTGATTCTTGAAGTCCTATTTATATGGGTATCCTGGCTTTCATTTTCATACAAAACGCCCGTTGAATAAAGCTTGGAGTGACATGAATTGTTAAGGTTCAGATATCAATAGGTAACTAAAAAGGATGCAACGATTTTAAGAAATTCTCACTTTTTAAGCCTCTGAAAACCTTGCGAAGGCTAATTCATGAATTTCAGAGTGGCTACACTGACATCACCACTTCAAAGCTTTCTTTTTTTGCCATATATCTAGACTAGAAAAATTAATTTCCTGAATCTTCTGAGTCATTTCATTTAACAATTTAAGAAGACAAACAATACAGACAGTCCTTCCACTGCCCACTGCGGCGAGTAAAATTGTGCAGATAAACAAAACAATTATCAGGGCATGCAGGAGGGATAGATTCAAAGAGCTGCCTTTACTACTTTGTTAAAAACACAAATCAGATTAATGACTGAGTAGCTGTCTGCACTACCTGGTCTCACTGGCCATTTGTACACACAAGGATGCAACATTATCCTCTGCAATTGGCCAGGCTGATCGATCCCCCCTTCTCCCGGTGCAGAGAGAAGGAGACACAGCACACACCCTGCATGGGCACGGGGGAGAGAGCGAGTGGGAAGGGGCTCTCTCAGGGTTATTTTGGATTTATCATCCATCACAGAGTCAGTACACCCATGGACACACAGAGGCTCATTGCAATAGCACAGATACATCCATCCACTCTTCAATTTCTTGTTTTTTTGAGGGCTCATTTGTTTTCTTAATAATTCAACCCACATATTTGTGTTTCTTCCAAAACAAAATAACATAAACTGGAAACATTTTTAAAAATTCTCCTCCACAGCTAATTACTGACGCTGAGGATTAACATTCTGTGGCACTTCAGCTTTAGTTACTTTCCTTAATTAATGTCATATTTGCAAAGATCTATAAAAACACTGTTTAGGTAAATGATGTGCATTCATTAACTATTTAAAGCCCACGTCTATTTTTTTAAAGTATTTGGAATGCCTCTTGCAATTCCTATAAATAACCTTTAAAGCCTCAAGGGATCTGTAGGTGCTTAAGAAAAAGGCCAAAATTTCATGAACTATTAGGACAAAAGGTGCTCGTGTCAGGCATGTTAAGAGCCCTCAAAATGCACATGTGCACGTATTTCTAAATACTTAGATGAGCATGCAAGGATCAATTTTTTTCAAAGAAAAAACTACTGTTGCACCACACAGTAACATCATCTAAGTTGCACCATGCAGTAACAACATCTCAGCTGTTATTAATAGGACCGTGTGACTAAGGGTGGTTTCCTTGCTCTGGGTAGGAAGACAAACCAGCTCTGCTATTCTTTTCCTGTACCGCAGAGCACAGTCCATAAACTGAAGAAGTCTTTTCCGGGCATCTTTTTGTAAACTATGCAACACAGAGCAGCATATTTGGTGATCCAGGCTTTTCTAAAAGCTGAGGCATAAAGACACTGCTATTGCAATGGAATAAGACGTATTTTTGAAGACTACCTACCTATTTACAGTCCTAGGGTGAGCTTGGCTGATACAGTTTTAGCACATGTCAGTAAGCCACATAAACCACAGGAAACCCTCAGTATTTGTCCTGGCCTGTTCAACTTAAAATAAATTTCAACATTTCAATAAATGTTTTCCTTGAGAGGGTTAACAACTGGTATCACTACAGTCTCATCAAGGCTAAGACATCATTAAGTCTCTACTTGGGATTGTTATAGCAAACCCATATTTTTTTGGCCTTGTTTGTTCCAGAAATGCATTCTTACCACTGCCACAGCAGACAGGGCTGCTTAAATAGTCAGGGACATGCAAAGGGAGAGGCTCTGCTGGGCATGAGGAAGGTGGAGAGAAATCCCAGCCAGGCAACACGCTGTCAAGCAGGCTGGTTTTGAAGGCTGTGATGATATCTGCTGCATTTGGATCATGGAGTTGGAGAGTGACCACAGGGCTGTGATGCACACGTGCATTGCAAAGCTGAGCGACGGGTTGCATGGGGTGTGCACCCAACCGTGTACAACTGTACAACAAGTTTCTTTTATTTTTGAGGTTTTCAGGAGGCAAAGCTCTGTGCGCTCTCTACCTCTGCCTGGGACAGGGGACGTACGTGGACAGAGGAAAGAAGTCACACTAGACAGGTCCCTCTGTCTCCTCAAATTTCTGCCTCATTGCAATGGTAAACAGAAGTCGGTTACTGGTTGGCAAGGAAGCAACTATTTTAAAGACAAAATTTTAGGGCCAAATTCTCAGTCTAGATAGACTCTAACTCCAAGAGTAAACCCACTTAACTTCCTACTTTGCCACCAAAGACAATGAGACCACCATGAGATTAAAGAACATCATAGTCCATTTTCTATAGATTAGAAATCTTTTTTACAATAGCTTGTAAAATAAGCACTGCAACAGGATGGCTTGGGAAGCAGGAGTCATGTGCTCCTGTTGTCTTCCCCTCTGACTTACTGCACCTCTCTTTGTTCATCTGAGGCTCCACCACCATGGCAGCTGGTTTCCGCTGGAGAGCTCAGGTATTGCTGGCAACATGGCTGTGGTAACTCTGAGCTCAGCAGCTACTCACAGATCAGGAAAGAAGCATCTCACCTTCCTGAGAGCCCTTTGCCATCCATGCCAGCCCTCGTGTCGCTAATTACCGGCCTGCTCTTTCCAACTGGCCAATTACAAACCAGACAATGTCAAGGGACTGCAACCAGTTTCTCCTTCCATCCCTTAGCGCCCTATTCTGACTGTACACCAAGCTTCAACTCACAGCAAGTGCGCGTTGTTGTATGTAGCATACCTTGCAAAGCGGGTCCTATGGAAGTTGCAAAAAGCAATAGCAACATAACCAATTCTGGCAAGAAAAATGAATTGCATGCATATTTGTAAGACTGGATCCACACGGTATAAGCTGTAGCTAAAAATGAAAGAAAATTAGTGAAAATATGAATTAATATAAGTGTGCATAATTAAGAACAAGCACACTGTCATAATTTTCAACCTTTGGAATATGTGGAAAATACTCTGTAGAGAATGGGACAATTTAGCACATAATTTGCAATCTTAAATGCCTTCCTAAATACAAACAAAGGAACAGTAATCACATTGAAAGCTATTTTAAAAGAAAGCAGAGTTTGTGCCTGACCCAAGAAAGCAGGTAGACATCCATTGCCTGTTAATCAAAGAGAACTGAATGAGGAAAAATATAACTATAGGAATAAGAGATAGATACAATGAATAGCTTGAAAGATTAAAAGCTGATCAAATTCAGTTATTACTTTTGCAGAAATATCAAAGCATAATTATGCCATTTTCACACATCATTATTTGACTTTCCATGGAATTAAAATGAACACAATTAATAAATAAAAAGTATCTAGTTAAGATAGAAACATGGGGAACCTTTCTACAACTGCAGCTAAATTGTTGCAGTGCTTTCTATGCCCTCATCTATCATTTGTATCTTGAACATATTAAACTTGAGTTAGGCCTAAAGAACTGCATTGTTATCAGTCGTATTATAAAAGCAGACTCTGTATAAACATGTTGGATCACTCTGGCAGATACACATAAGATAGGCTGCAAAAATTCAAGTGCAGGATACAGAAAACTACAAAGTGCTCTCCATAAAACATTCTCCTCTTGAACGCAATTTAATTATAGTGTCTACTTGGTTTCCTTTTCAATTTCGTCTACTAAAACCCTCAACCCCATCCATGCAAGACATGGATGTAATGATTTTAGCGGTACGTTAATTGGCTCGGGCCCATTTCTAATGCAAGTAGTCAGCACGCCAAGGGACAGCCTCGTCACACCCGGGAGGCAACATTCACCTGCTTCAGCAAACCAACACCACCACCACAGCATTACAAATAATGAACCGCATAGAAACGATCACTCTGATCTTCTGCTAATACCCTCTCCTTCCACTGGAAAAAGCAAACACAACATCCAACCACTAAGACATCTGCAAATAAAAAAAAAAAAAGGAAGCCTTTACAAAAAAATTAAAAATTCTAATTTACTACAGTCACCTGAAACATACATGGTCCAAAGGCCTCTTCCAGGATTGTAATTGTTGTTTTCTTTAAAATATACTTTTGTTTCTTAAAATGACTTAGAGAGAGGGGGGAAAAAAAGAGGAGAAAAAGAAAATAAGTTAAACCAACTCTATCTAAACTCCTTGCAAATCTCTAAATACATTTTCTTCTGCTTATTGGTTCTACTTTCAAAAATCCCATTCTACTTTCTATGTTACAATAATACTCTCTTCTTGCCATTAATATTGTGTTCAGTGAAATGCTAATATTTTTCAGTTCCCTGTCAGAGAGAACTAAATCTACAGCAAGCTAATCTGCCATAAAGTCATGTTTTATACACATGACTACAAATTGAGTTTTACACTCCATGGAAAGCAATCTTCCATCTTTAACGGTATCATGAGACACGGAATTAGATCTATTCTTCTGGCATTACTAAATCATAAGATGAAATATAATTTGACGTGCAAATGATATTGTAAAGCCAAGGCAATGAAGCACTGAGAATGTTTTGTACTAAACTTACTTGTTTGCCTACTATGAAGAGTCTTTTTGAGAAAATTAGCCTCTATTTATAATGGAAACAGCATTACATAAACTTTTTTTCCGTAACACAGGTCCTAGTCTAGAGATTGAGAGCCTGCATGAATTTATTTCTAAATTGGGCATCTGAGTTTAAACATGTGTTTCTCATCTTTTAAGCTTTGGAGATGTGAGCACTAGGAGTCTGTCACAACTACAACTTCTATTTCAGATACTTGGAAATTTTTGAATCTGGATGCCATTTAGAACTGCTTTCACTCGTCAAGTTTCCAAACAGCTTAAAAATAAACCAGCTAATGTATTTTTCTGTTTACACTGGGAACAGGTTTTTGGTCACTTGATCTCACAGAAGCAAGCACAGCAGTATTGGCAAAGTGCTTATGGAGATGCTTTCTCAGGTAAAAGGAGATACCACTGGAAGGGTTGTTAAGTGCTGCCTCCTCATAATACTAGATGTTATCTTGGAAAATGGAAATGATCCCTCAAGCAACGTCCTGGCCACTTACTTACTTGTATTTATAGTCCCATCTCAGCAAGGCCTGGAGGGTGACTAGTTTCCCCTTGTGACCTTTTATGTACTTGAACTCAAAATGTCTTAATACAGTGCTGTCCTCTCTCTTTCTGTCATCAGTTAAAGAGATGCAAAGATGTCCCGGTATTCGTATTCTGGCCTTGCTTAACTCTATTTGCCAGTTTAAACCAGAAGGGTTAGTATCCCCTTTTGTGCCACTATGTCAGCAAACAAAAAAAAGAAAAGAAAAGGCTTTCTAATGCTTTTTCAAGACTCAAAGACAAGGGTGTCAGTCAGATGTGTTGTTGTTCAAGCAACAAAAATGCTGTCCTTCAGGACTTACGTTGTCCAGGGTTACTATGAATCCTCTTGGTGTTTATTCCTTTTCAATCCAGATGAGGAGCAAGTTACACCAGGGCCAACCTCTACTTCACTGTGTTGGCCTTCTTGTATGTCCCTGTTCTCTTCCCTACTTCCAGAAGAAGCATCCACACTTGGAGTGTGTCTACATGGGAAGTGGCACAGTCCACTTTCACAGCAGAGCAGACTCCTCACTCCGAGGCAGTCATGGCACCCTGGGGATGTCTTACAGGCAAAGAGGGCTGCGTGCTGCCACTGCCTTGTAAGCTTACCCCATTAACTGCACATTAACTTCCCAACGCAGAGCAGCTCTTCATTACCCATCTTCCTCCTCTTCTTCCAATGGCCTCCTAAAAAAGCACTTCTTCAAGAAGAGGCATTAACCCATAACTTGCTGCACTGGGTAAATGCAGAAAGTGGACAGACTGTTGCCACTCTGCAGTTTATCAAAGAGAGAAGAGCCAGAGAAGTAACCAAGTTCATTCGGCTGAGCTGAGACTAGCTAGAGGTAGAAAAACTCGACAAACAGGAAAAATATTAAAATGTGTGTTAATCTATTTAAGAACGTATCCTGTTTTCCGCTTGCTTAACTTCTTTTGGTGGTGGTGAACTAGTGCCAATCATTAGCTGAATAGGTAGCTTTTGCATTAACTTCCAAAGAAACAATTCCTACATTTTGATACTCTCCCCCAACCAAAGATCAGGATACTCCCACTTTTGGAGGTGATTGCAAATGGTAGTATCTAAGGATGAGTCCAAGCATGAAAACCAGCCAGTAACGCATTGGATCACAACCTGAACTGGGAAACTCTTCTCCAGCACTGATTCCTGGCTCTTCGGAGGAATCAGCTAGGCAGGGCAGTGGAAGGAGAATGATTACAAGCGACTGCACATCACTTTGCATCCATTGACATGCTAATTTTTGGACAGAATAGGAAATTATAGCCAATGCCAATCACTGTATTTAGTTCTACTGCAAACATTGACATTGATGGAATTTTATCACATGGCATCCAGATCATCAAACACGTTCCTTTTTATGGAGAAGTGAACGAGAAAATATTGCTAATTGAGACACACACCTTATGGCAGACTAACAGTTGGTACAAGCAGCTCTTTGGTGTTTATATAACGTATTTCTTCATGAATAAGCAAGTTCATTCTTTCATTAAGAGTAACACTTTGAACTTAAAATAATTCCTTTCATCAGAAGACTGTGGAATGTTTTACAAAGATGGTGAAGTTATTATTAGCATAGTTTTATACAGGGAGAAACTGAGGCCAAGAGAGATTAAGAAATGGATCCAAATCTCAGGTTGTTCTTGTTTCAGCTCTGACAGATGATACACGTGTTCTCTTTTCTATTAAATTTTAAGGAAAATGAATCCTGAGTACTTGTTACAAAGGGTGGAAGAGGGACAGTGAACAAGAAGAGGAAACTCTCCCAGAAGCAGTTCAGTTGTTACTCTTTTAAATCCTTTGCGCTCACACAAAACTGGTATTTTGGTGCCCCAGGTCACAGAACAAAATCCTGGGGTTTTGAGAGCATTTGGACACATGGAGGGAGGGAGAAGAAAGGTGACAAAATGGGGATGCAGGCAAAGATGAGGGCAATCAAATCTCATGCTTTATACTGTACAAGAGGAAGGATCAGATGTGAATATAGCTTTACACTTCTGAAACTCCAATCAGCAGAACTTACTCTTAAGCATCAGGTAAAGGTCACTAGAACTACAAAGATATAAAAGGTACTGGTCCACTTCTATGGAAAAAAAGTTCTTCTATTTTCCTCCTCACTCCACTTGCCTACCCTTTTGTCATACCAATTGCATGAAAAACAGAATATTTTATGCATTTTTTAAAGTTAATGTCTCCTGTATTTTCTTTTCTTTGCACAATTAGCTTTAAGATAACCACAGTATTTCTGAGCTGAAGCACAGCCTGCAGTCCAGTGTCAACCATGGGTATTAGAGCACCACTGTTATTCTTACTGAAAGGACCATATACAGTCTGACTCTAAATACAATGTCTTTCACAGATCTCTTATGCTGCACTGGCATATTTAAATTGCAGTTGAGAAAACCTGAGAAACAGGTAAAGAGCACATCAGATCAGAACTGCGGTTTCCTGTGATAACTTTGGCACTTTTTAAAGGAAGGTTTTGGGAAGGGTACAAGAAAAAGAAGGAATCAGTAGTATAAACTATAAATACTAAATTGCTTGGAATTCAGGATATTTCTCAGCGGCTCCTATTTTCCCCTGTCTACATCCTTAAAGAGCATGCATGAAGGCTGCAGCTGCAGACTCCTTTATCTCCCCGGCCAAAACTCTCAGGAAGAAAATCCCATTTACTTCAGGCTATAAATAAATAAATTCCTTGATTCAAATAGAGACATCATTAAGTGTGTGGGGGGTAAACAAAACAAACCCAAAAATCAGAAACGAAGTCACCTCCTTTCAACAACAGTCTCTGCCCCACTTGTTTCAGTCCAGTTCATTGTTATTCATACCCATCCGTTTTCTATAAATATTTGTCTTGCATTTGTCAAGAGTTATATTTAAAAAATGCAATTCTATTTGGGGTTTTACAGTACGGGAGGCTATTATATATACATTATCCTTATGTGCATGATTGGGGAGAATAGATGATTTGTGAAGTTATCTATTATGGGGAATAATCAAGATTAATGAGCCCTATGGCACTTGCTGAATGCCTCCAGAGATTTATTACTCAGGTTGTTCGTTTTTCTTGTTATGTTGGTGCTGTCAAGAGTCCTATAACAAATGCAAACACAGACGTGTATTAATTGCAAATGTGGAACAAGGCTACTGTGATGTTGCTAAATACTTACAACTCTGCTGTTTGGTACAGCTTCTTCACTGGCTGTAAGATTTCTTATCTGTCAGGTTTCTGATAAAGTTTCTATTTTGGTATATAATGCAATTTTTTTTAATGCCTAAAAAGATAAGGGATGGGGAGGATTAGAGAGGAAAGGGAATTCTGTGTCCATCTGAACTCTTAATAATGCAAGCTCTGGGCAGAACTGAGGGACAGGGCCCTGGGCTTTTCCTGAAAGGCTGTGCAGCCAGCTCTGGAAGACCTGATTTTATCACAGGCACCTTTCAAAACAAGGCTTTAAAAACTCCAGTAACTGTGGCATAAAACGAGTTCCTTAATAAACATGTGAGCTCTGTTGTACTTCCAAATTTGTCTAAAGATGCCATTATAACATGCATCTGTCAAGATGCCAATGCTGCTTTCATCGGCTGACATTCCTGCTTTTCTGTGGAGGTATCAGCTGCCAGCATACGCCATGGTATCAACAGGAGGATGACTGTGATCCTGGAGCCTATTAAGTTATTTACTAAAAGCTCAGCGTGTCCTGGGAAGTTTAGGTAGCTGCACTTCTCTGAATGTAAAAGTGTTCGAGAAGAGCTCCTCGTTTCTTTTTAAGCAATCTTTTTCCTGTATTGTATCTCCATCAATGCCATTGAGCTAAATATCGATCAGGAGTCACCATGCTTAACATAAACTATTCATCCTGAATGGACAAAACTAAAATATTTCAAAAATCAAGAACAGGCCATTGAAAAAAATTTAAAATGGGAAGTATCAATGTTAACTTAAATATTCCCTGTGCTCAACCTTAAATTCAAGCAATGCAACACTGACCTAAATTAATGACAAAGTAGTTCATGGATGCTAATGAAACACAGCATGGGTATCTCAGTGTCACGATGTCTGTAGCTTTACTCTTGAAGGAAGCAGTCACTCTGCCAGTTTTCATCTTCATTAACACTGATGTGGACAGACACCTTATCCCTTCCAGCCTTCTCACACGGGATTTGCACAAGGGCCCGTTCCCAACCACAGACATTCACAGGTCTCTCCTGCGCTCTCTGGTGTGAGTTCAAATCAGGTGGTGTAGAGTTTTCATGTCTACGCATTCATACATAAAAACACATTTCTACCTCCCAGGCAGATGTTTTTCTGATTCACCATGCTGGCATAAGCACAGAATGTGTGGGATGATGCTAATAGCTCAGCACTATTAATGTACAGGAGGGTATAATAATGTGGCAGCAAACAGTGATATAACAAAAATATATCTATTTTTTCTCTCTCAAAATAGCGCAGTATATGAGGACCTGGAAGGATCCACTAAATTCTTCCCTGGTAGAAGAGAAATCCAACAAAAGTTATTTAAGACAAACATGTAGGTGCAACTTCAGGTTTGAAAGTCACCGTGTTACAGTTTGAAAACAACTGGGAGAGCCTATAGGGGAAAAAAAAAAATAAACTTTGAACACTTTCACCATTATTTTGTTTATTTTTACTTACAAATTTTCTATGGGCTTCTGTAGAAGACAGGCTACTAGGTTAGGTAGACATTTAGCTTGGTCCTGTAAAGCTGTTCATATGCTTTTACATAGCTAGTGCTGAAGTTTAAATAGATTTCAAAAAGATTTAATCCTCTTATTTTTAGTCATATCTTCAGTTAAAAAGGATCATAGTCTAGCTACTAAGCATTGCTCCAGGAACAGAAGTCCCCTGTCTCTCACCTGGAAAATAATTTCCCATAAAACCTCAAATCCTCCCTTTTCTCTAGTCCCCACTCCTTACTTTCATAACTCTCCAGATTCAGAAAATAAAACTTTTTTTTTGGATGAAAAGTTGTTCTGTTTTTGTGAAATCCGCAGGTACGCTTTGGAGGCAGTCTGAGTGCTATTAGCAATAGTAACACACACCCAAAACCAACAAATGTAGCAACTCCTTTGAAAGGACTGGAAAGGATATTCTTTTCTTTAAATAACTACAGCATTCATTTTTCTTCTGATCAGAAACAAAATACAGTAGAAGTTTACTTCATTTAGGTCTGCAGTTAGTACCTAAGTAATTTGCCATGCTGGGGTCATGTAAGATTTAGAAATACAAATTAGAGAGTCATCCTAACTAATAATCCGGTTTTATTTCTCTCTTAACATTATGGAAAAAATGCAAAAACCTGGAGATATACGGCAAAGGAATAATAGCATAGTCCCAAATGGTTTTTAAAAAAATCAACTCAAATAGATGCGTATTTATTGGCAGACTTAAAAAAAAAAAAAGAAAACTTGTTATTAGATAGCTAGAAAACACCAATGCAATTCTTTGCCTTTGGCTGCTACTCTGCCTTACAATGAAACAAGTTTTTGTATACTTGCTACCCAGACTGATAGGTACTGTCTGAACAACAAACAATTTCTCCATTTCCTTAAGTGTTAACCATTCGTAGCAGTAATTTGTATAACTCCAGGCAATAAGTTAACATGAGACAGCTATTGGAGAGAAAATTCAGACATATGCAAAAATTGATACAACCATTCCTATTTTTGCATACGTAAGTGTTAGCAATTGAGAGGAAAAACCTGTTATATCTGTTTAGAAAACCTGGAGCAGAATAAGTCTCCCTGCATCTATTAGCAGACTGCCAATGGATTATGGGTGCTCAAAAGAGTAAGACAACACATGCAACTTCAGTCATGAGACAGGTAAGGTGTCATGCAATGCAGAATAGATTCCCTAAGTCAAAGACTAGAAGGAGGATCAGAACCCTTTAAATTCACACACGTGGCCAATCAGCAGAAACTATAACACTTTTCTTTAAAACACCTTCTTCCAAAGACTTTTCAAAGAGTGAAGAACTCCAGACCAACCTTCATCGATAAAATGGTACGGGAATATCTACCAATTTAAGAACTTCGCCCTGTCTTCTCAATAGCCTCCCATAAGTATGTGAAGGTTCCTCTGAAGCCTTCTCTCCAGGCTGAACGAGACGAGGTTCCTTGCATGGCACAATAGTGGGAAAACAACAAGCAACATATATAAGTTAAAAGGAGAGTATCTTACTGGATAGAACAAAAATATTTTCCCCATGAGGACAGTCAACCATTGCCCACAGGTTGCCCAGGAACACTATGCCATCTCTACCTTGGGAGGTTTTCAAGACCCAACTATATCAAGCCCTAAGCAACCTGGTCTGACCTCACAGCTGACCCAGCTCTGAGCAGGAGGTTGGACTAGAGACCTCCTGAGGGACCTTCCAACCTGAGTTATCCCACGATCCTATTACTACTAGCAGCACTTAGTAATACTTCACAAAAATGAGAAGAGACATCGGAAAGTCATCACATCATGAAGGGATGAAACTGAAATATCAGAGTATGAAAAAAGTGAATTCTTTTTCCAGGGGCAGCATAACCTTATCTCATGCACCACAGCAGCAGCTCAGTCTTAAGTGAAAGGATAGAGAGTATCAAAGTCTTTGGGTTTTGATAAATTATAGGCCACCTACTAGCAAAGAACAATTTTCTTGCAGAGGCTAAACATCACCAGATCATCCGAGATTTCATTCAGAAAACCTGTCCCATTTTGCTACAAATGGTGATTTGCAGCAACTGGGGCTTGAGTTTTTTGCTCTCTGCATATGGCAACATACTGGATATAGGAATGAGTGATGGATATTCTATAATGCTTGATAACCTAGGCATCCTAAGAAAGTAGATACTTGATTTCTCTGTACCTGAAAACAGAAAAGAAAGCTCTATGTAGGTTATATCAAATTGCAAACTCAGCTTGTACTTTAAGCACAGGAAAGTTATTCTTGTGTTTTCTAGAAGAGCTGATATTACATATACATGACAAAACCGTAAAAGAGAAAACTAAAACAAGGTGACACACATTTGAAGAGAAAAGCTCCTACGTAGCAGTACCCTTCACTTCTCTAAGATATGCAATTAAACATGCACGTATAAAAGTAGGGGTCATCCAGAACATCACACTGCAGTGGCTGAAGTTACAGAAAACTTTTAGAAGCCCCTAAGGAAGTGCTGTTAGAGTACTTTGGTATTCAGTGTAGGATCTGCGAGCACCAATGAGGTCAACCTTTCACAGACCCTTTAGTTCTGCTTCCACAGGAGATGTTACTGCAGACAAAGAAAGAAAAACCCCATGAGTAATTGTTAAGTGTGTAGTTTGGAACCACTTCACGCCCAAACAACTTGAAAGACAGAGACTAAATTATAAACAACCTGAGACAAAAGCTATGAACTTGTAGCTGTTGGCCAGTTTGATTCCAAAGGTTCAACTCCACATTTTAAGCACCTTAAAACCCAGATAAGATGGTCAGACACCACCAGACTGTTTACATAATGATATGCTTCAAAGTCCAAGAACCATCAGTGAATAGCTCAAACTTACAAATCATCTCCAAGCTATGTGAGTCAGTAGAGTAAAAAAGAAATACTTTTTGATATCTTCAATGAGATTTTTCCCATAATCTAATCACCATTATAATCTCCATCATTTTGACTATCTTAATACTTTCACTACAATTCAATCCCTATTATGGGGCCACATAGCTGGCAAGAAGGACAAAGGAAAATGTAAAATATGTGGCACTGGAAGCGTAGAAGACCCATATGTGTCAGGAGGGAGTTTTGTGTGATTCCAGAGAAAGACAAATGGATGACATGAAGACGTGGCTTTTTCAGACAGGCTTCATTTCATACAAGCTCTGAAGTTCAGAAATTTGCCATTCCTTATACTGTTTGTAAGAATAACTAGCGGTTGATTCTGCAGGCTGGCTAACTGCGGTCTGTTGACCGTTTTACAATGCCTAATACAGTCATATATGTGTGTATATATATAATTTTACAGGTTAATGCAATTAACAAAAGTGAGCAGCTAAAGACAGGGAATAGCAAGCCAGCAGATGCAGAGGGACTATGCACAGAGTCCTAACTGCTTGCAGATATTCATATCATAAATCAAGGTTACCACCTCTGCTGTGTACATTAAAATGGATATCTCCAGGATTGACTGGAAATATTTAACTGCTTTCCAGAGATGCCTAAGAATAACACCTAAAAGCATTACTGCACAAAGAAATATGTCTTATGAGACATCTAGTGCCAATTTATTTTTATGTGCTACACTTTCATGCTGTATATGTCAACATATGTATCTATGCCATACTTTCAGGCTGTACATTTGCAGTTTTTAAACACCACACTGATCAGAATACCACCTTGTCTTTTAACTTTGCCTTCTTTCTCCAGGCATTTTGAACGCAGAAGTAGTAAAGATCATGATACTGTGTCCAGTTCTGGGCTCCCCAGTTCAAGAAAGACAAAGAACTACTGAAGAGAGTCCAGCGGAGGGCTACAAAGATGATCAGAGGACTGGAGCATCTCTCTTATGAGGAAAGGCTGAGAGAGCTGGGTCTGTTTAGTCTGGAGAAGAGAAGACTGAGGGGGGGATCTTATCAATACTTACAAATACCTCAGGGGCGGGTGTCAAGAGGATGGGGCCAGACTCTTCTCAGTGGTGCCCAGTGACAGGACAAGGGGCAATGGGCACAAACTGAAACATGGGAAGTTCCATTTCAATATGAGGAAAAACTTCTTTACTTTGAGGGTGACAGAGCACTGGAACAGGCTGCTCAGGGAGGCTGTGGAGTCTCCTTCCCTGGAGATATTCAAGACCCGCCTTGTCATGACCCTGTGCAACATGCTCTAGGGGAACCTGCTATGGCAGGGGTTTGGACTAGATGATCTCCAGAGGTCCCTTCCAACCCCAACCATTCTGTGATTCTATGATTCCACTGCGAGACATAACCCACTTTTCACAGATGGGAAAATTAAGGCACTAACGCTCAGACTGATTTCACTGAGCTACAGAAGCCTCGGTAAGTACCACATTGGTAACCCAGCCATCCTTCTTCTTTCTATAGTCAATAATGAGAAACAAGGGGACCAGATTGCCCTGCCAAGAATGCCGACCTCTCCCTTGACTTTAGCAGGATTTTAGGGTAAACGGACTTCATTCAGGTTCTGTGAGGTGTGGCGAGCATTCTTATGTTACATATTTTATGTACTTGCTGCACATAGATGCCTCTAGGGAGAGCGGTACCATCACCCAGACACTTCTACCTACCTAAAATCTGGCTCAGCCCCTGCAGGACTTTCTCCAATGCCGTGCACTAGGACAAAAAGACTATTAAATCTGTAAACACACCCCATAAGAGAGGAAGTGCTAGATGACTAGCAGATAAAAGAATAAAAGCAGGACTCAGCTCCCAACCTTCAGTTTCAAATGCCAGATCATGTATTTTTAAAATCCTCTTTAGCTTCTATATTCATCTTCATGCCAAATGGTACAGTCTGACTGACATTTTTGACCTTTCCTGTATAAGAGGCTATAAGGAGAGAAATGAGGGAGACAATAATTAAATTCCTAGTTTTTAAAATTTTGGCTAGAATTGAGATCCAATATTAAGTCAGTTAAATGGGATTGTCAGAAAGAATGAAAACCTGACTAATATCTATTGAAAATCAGGCCTTTTCTTCCACTTGTTGGGAGTGTAAATTTTCCTATCTAGTCTTGGCCATTAGTTAAAGGCAGTAAACATAATTCTCAATTTTCTCAAAAAAAATTTATGATCTCTCTGACAATGTGGACAAAAGACATTTCTTCTTGCTTTCAGCTGGTTCGATAGGCTAAAGAAGAAAAATTCCTAGAAAATGTCTGCCTGCTCCTGAAGGAGGAAAAAAAAATATTGTGGGCAATCCAAAGAGAAAAAGAGCATCGTGAAAGTGCTGCGGAGTCTTTAAAGGGCAGTCGAAGACTCAGAGCAAGAGCTTTGAGCCTGGTGCACACAAGTCAGTCAGCACTTTCAGAACTTGATGAAAGTATTTTGGGGGAGATGAAATAACTGTACAACGATACTGTGCCAGGAACTGTCTGTTTCATTACAGAAAGAGCTGAAAAATGTTTTGATCAAAGTTGTTTCCTCTTTCTACACTTGCTATAGCTACCGAAACACAGAACAGAAGGGGAAATAGTCCTGGCTTGCTCAAACCTCCAGCACTACAAAGCTGGCTGGAAGCATTAGTAAGTTTTGATGTTTTGGGGTGCTCTTCTGTTATTTTGTTTTTCTGTCTTTAAGTATGAAATACTACCTACATCCACAGGCTATGCTCAGCTTGAATGCAATTCAGCTAAATTCTGCACGGTAATAACATTTGGGTCTTATATGTCTTAAAAGTACCACAAAACACACAAAAAACCCCACAAACATCAACTGAATAATTCTCAGAGGACTCTCAGGGCTTTTACCACTGTCCGTAAGTAAACTGAGGCACAGGCACACAAGAAAGCCCTCCCTAAAGCCTTTTGAAATCTGCAGGTGGAGCTGCAGCTAGGACACACCAGGCACTTCTCTCCTGTTCATTATCCTGCAGGCTTTACATTACAGACTGTTTCTCAAAAAGTCATCCTTGAAAGCATAAATTTTCATAGCTTTTATTCATTTTTAGGCCTGGATTCTTTATATACAATGACCAAGGCAAAAGACAGATTAGTAGCCCACCATACTGAGTATTCACTCAAGCAATGATAGAAGTATTCAGAAGTGGGACAACTGGGAGATGTGGACCTGGGATGCCGCATCCATCTCAGGGCTGAGCAGAATAGACCCAAAGTGCTGGAGATGCCAGGCCTGGTTTTCAGTGCTGCGCAAAGCAGGGTGATCATCGTCTTTCCCCTCATCCCATCCTTTAAATACATGAAGCTCAATTTATTCAGTACTCTGCACTCTGCGACTTAATTATTTTTGTCTATTGTGCCCAACACAATAGCACCTCCATCCCTTGTTGGAGCCCCTTAGAGCTATCGTAAAACAACAGCTTTAATCTGTTTTACCCAGTCCTAGTGAATGAAGCTTTGGAGGGTATTTTTTGCCTGCTCTGCCAACTAGATACTTCATAAAGTGAAACAGAATCTCTGCTTCCTTCAGGGCACCTGCTTTCAATTACAGGAAACATACGGCACCTTCAGATTTTTCAGCTTTCAACATCTGTGCTTTGCAGGTACAATTTGTTGTATTCAAATTACTGCTAAACCTGCAGAATGGTGTCGAGCTTTCGGGGGCATGCTTGAGAAACACTAGAGATGGACACAAAGTAATGGCATTTGCAATTGCTTTTGAATGACTGATTAATGACTGTTCTGAACCAAATCCTTTAAGTTGTTTACAAACCTCACCTCACTCCTCTTGGAAAGTCCATTCAGCCCCATCTTGATTAGAAACATCACCTATAGTAGATGAACATACTGACATTGCTATCCAGCCAAATACACCAGTCTCACAACCCTTCTAAAAGGAAAACAGCCCGTTATAACCACTCAGTCACAGCTGGTCACCACGCTGGGATGAGACAGGGACAGCTACAGATTTAATTCTGTTTTCTGCATTAGGTTAAACATGTCAGTTGGGGACACGCACGTGCACCTGGGCTTTTACTCTCCCACCTTTTCCAGACAGCACTGGTCCATACAAAACACAGCAGGTCATCTGAGTAACCCCTCAGGACTTCCCCAGGCTGGTAGAGTATGACATAAACCTGAGTACCTGTTCCTAGACAGACGTCCACAGAATCACAGAATCAACTAGGTTGGAAGAGACCTCATCGAGTCCAACCTTTGACCTAACACCACTGTGTCAACTAGACCATGGCACTAAGTGCCACATCCAGTCTTTTCTTAAACACATCCAGGGATGGTGACCCCACCACCTCCCTGGGTAGCCCATTCCGATGCCTAATAACCCTTTCTGTGAAGAAATTTTTCCTAATATCTAACCTGAACCTCCCCTGGCACAGACTGAGCCTATGTCCTCTAGTCCTGTCACTAGTTGCCTGGGAGAAGAGACTGACCCCCATCCCGTTACAACCTCCTTTCAGGGAGTTGTAGAGAGCAATAAGGTCTCCCCTCAGTCTCCTTTTCTTCAGGCTAAACAACCCCAGTTCCCCCAGCTGCTCCTCATAGGACATACCCTCTAGACCCTTCACCAATTTTGTTGCCCTGCTCTGGACTCGCTCCAGCACCTGAAGGCGCATTGATGTCAGGAATCTAAGTTTAACCATCACCATTACACCGTTACCATCTCTCTGTTACTTAGGTTCCTGCTGCTAGCCTACTGGCTCCTTATTTCAGCTGTCACCACAAGCTGGTGCTTGCCAAATCACATAAGCCAAAATATAGCTTGCTTACTGCTTCTACTGGGTCTAGCTCAGGAAAAACTTGCTGGTCCTAGGGAACACGAACCAGCAGCCCCAAGGTCTAATCAGGAGATAGAAGTTGGTAAGGAGAAGCAGCAGAGTGAATGATGAACACTACTGCTACAAGGAAAAAACAAGGGGAAACATTTTCTAATTCTAGACCTGCAAGAATAGATTTTCATGGACAGTAAGATGAGAGACCTGTGGCAGAACAGGACTTGTAGGTCAGTCTGGAAGATACTCTCCAGGATCAAATCCAGTTGATTTATTATATAGTGATGGCTACTAGAATATTTAGGTATTCACACTCTTTATTATTATGTTTGTATTCTTTTATTAATTATAACTACATTATATTATTTCATATTTATTTACAAGGGTCATCCTTCTGCTTAAGGTGAATTCAGATCCAGTGGAATTTCACTGAGCTGGCTTAAAATCACGAGAGATCTGCTATGGTGGAGATCTGCAGAGAGTGCTCCTCCCTCACCTGTTCAGAGTATAATAAGCTCCTAGGGCCATGTACGTGAGACAAATTAAGAACATAGAAGAAATCAATTATTATGCTTAGAGAAATCATGTCTTAAGAGGACATTTTTAGACTTGAACAAACTTAGAAAAGGAAACTAGAAATCAACTTCTATTGCTTAGTTAATGTAAGGAAAATCCCCCAAATTAGTCCCATACCAATCTCCACCAGCTCTGCATTCCAGAAGTCTTTTCTCTTAGGTCACATCACTTTGTGCAAGCTTGTATCACAGTAACGAGCAGAACATTGTGGCAACTACTAGGTTGGTTTCCACCTTTTAACCTGGATTCAGCTCTGGACTTCTGTCTCCGACAGTTTTACTTCAGGAGACTGAAGCAGTAGGATGGGATCCAGGTTTGTCTTTGCATTCCAGGCAGGTTACACCTCCTGCGCTTGGTTCAGGACTTTTTCTAATTTAATTATGTTTGCACTTGGATGTAAGTTAAGTCACAGCTCAACCGTTAACTGTGCTCTGCTATGGCATTCACCCCTCTATATTTGACTTCGCTAACTGCCTGATGTTTTGCAGCGAGTTTTTGATAAGTGTGTGTTTGCAGATTTTCGTGACAGACTAATAACACCAAAGGAGGCTCCAGGAACATTTTAAATAAATATTACGTGTATATTTTCTCAACAGTGTCTGCCTACCAGCACCTTCAGAGCTGCATAATCTTATCTAGAATATGTTTGCATTCTGTTTGCGCTAACCAACGTGGTCCATACTACTAAGCAAACTGTTAGTTGATTAAAACATTATGCAGAACACAACTCCAGGACACGCAGTCATGTGGCTCTGTAGAGGTAGCAGTTTCTATTTCTGTCTTGCAAAATTCTGCTTGTCATCACTAGGAATTTCTTCACCAATCATAATGAAGAATGGAGTAGTTGCAGGCCTTTACCTGGGCCAGGAACTTCTTAAGGTATTTTAAGAAACTGTTCTCCTGCCCTTGTCTTCTCCCTTCTCTATTTTTATTCCCTATTTAGGCCTAAAATTCACAAGAGGATGGATGCCTGGAATGTAGGTCCAGCTGCAAATGATTTGAAGTTGCAAGAACTTCAGAGCAGGAATCTTCTCTTACTGTGTCAAGAGATGACAGAACATCAATACAGGGAAGATGCTCAAGCTTGGTGGAGAGCAGATGTCAGGCATCTTAACTTTCTCTAGTAATTTATTATATTGTCATCTTTTTGGCTGCCACCAGCAGATGGTTTCACAGTTTGGAGGGGTAGCCAAACTGAAAAGAATTGAGTAGTGCCACTGACCGCATTACACGGATGAGAACTGATTAGGGCATTATCTTCTCATCTGAAATATGAGAACTGAATTCCACGCTCAGTCATGGACATCCTGTGGACATGTCTCATTTAGGGTATAATAACAGTACAGTCTAAACTACGGCAGTCGCCTATATAGACCACATACAAAATAAATTTTAGCTAAGCTAGTTACTAGCAACAGCTGTGAAAGCACAGGCTCTGAAACTCATCTGCTGCAGACAAATCTCTAATCTCTTTGGCTCAGATTTATTAAATCTATGTGTGCAGGATTTCCTATTTAGTCTGTGAAGAGAAATAATCATTTTAGAGGGCAATTCAGACTTCAGGTGGACTAAAATGGAGATAGCAACGTCTTCCCATTGACTATAGAGGCATCCTAGGGCAACTGTAGATAAATACTATCTATCTGTAAAGGAGGGTAACAGCTTTTTCACAGCAATATGAAGATGAATAGAATATGTATGGCTTAGAATAATGACAGCAATTATCTCCCTCAGTTACATAAACTTCCTTGCTTTCTGTTCAACTTCTCCACTAATAGTACGCCAATATACATCTGTTCTGTAAAGGCAAAGTATTCCCTTTCTATTTCAACAGTTTAAGGTGTTGCTAGGAACCGTAAGACCAGAAAGGACATCCCGTGTCACCGAGCTTGGTCCCCAGCCAATATGGGTAAACCCAAATAATGATCTCATTCATCACGTTCAAGCCCTGTAGCCCAGTAAACACAGTGTTGCTGGTGCCAGTAATAGGTCACAGACTTTGTGCTGAGTCTGCATGGTCTCGGGACCCAGGAATGTCAGGCTTGCCTACACTTGTATTGCCCAGCCCGGAGCTTCATTTTAGCTGCTTTAGCTGTAGCAGCAATTTTCCTAATGACCAGGTGGCTATTGCCTAATTTATTTTACTTTTGCTTATCTTCGCATAATGATGTGGTTTAAGTGTAATTTTTATACAGACAGTAGTAACAAGTAGTTACGCTGCATAGGATAAAATATTTATGATCTCAGGATAAGGACAGAGTGCAGAGGAACACAGACATGGTATCAGAGCAGAGGCCTCAGAAGAGGCGACACACGACACAGTGCAGTGGAGTGGAGGCTCGAGCCAATATCAGGCACAGGGTGACACCCAGGACCCCAGGGCTATAAAAATGCACCCACAGCTGCCTAAAGGAATGCAAACCTGTGGTTTTAGGGATAAGAAAGAAAGCATCCAACATATGTAAGACATTGCATACATACTGAATTCAGGGATAACGTGGTGTTGCAATCCAATGAAGAAACAGCAAGGTGCAGAAGCATGTTAGAAAACATAAAAATAGCCAGAAGCAGAGCTCAGAGTGAGGAAGAAGAAACCAACATTAGCATGATGCTCCTCGTGGTAAACAGCAAGAAGAAACCCCCACTATCAACATACCCCTCTCAGTGAAGCCCTTGGTACCCCACAACTTGCCACGACCGTTTGCCAGCTCCAAAAATTAAAGCCAACAGCCTCACAACCCATGGACTAAGGCTGAGCAAAACATCACAGAAAGGGGTAGATACTTGGAAATGTGTGTATATCCATTTAAAATGTATTATTATTGAAGCTTTTTACCCCTGTAACAGTATTCTTTCATTTCTCTTAATAAGTAGACCTGGAGTAATAATAATTCTTTGATTAGACCATTAAGATTTCAATTATCCTAACAATAAATTTTTGCCTTTACACAGAGGGCACATTTCATCTTGCCTGTACAGAGATTTTGAGTGTAACAACGTTCAATATTAAAGCTAGTTATGCCTCTTGCCTTCATTGCTCCTACAAGACAGCCAGGCCAAAAACTCACTGCTCTGACAAAAAAAAAAAAAAACACACACAAAAAAAACCTACTAATTTTTTAGTGTGAATATGGCCAATTTATATCCATTACTGTCTTGTGCTCCTCTGTAGCATTTGCTCTTTCCATATGTTCCTGCACAGTGGTCACACTCCTGTTAGGCCCCGCAGAGGCTACTCAAGACAAATTCTTCTTGGCCTCATCTTGTGGGACACTCATGACCCCTCACATCTTTTCTCACTCTAGAAACCCCAGCACAGAAACAGAGATTATTCAGGAAGTTTACAGCGAGACCTGATCCATTGGGTGAGAGGAAAAGCGCAGCCACGACAATTTTATGCTAATCTCAAACATTCCGGCTTGCTAGAGTAGTTTTTGAGTAGTAACAAAGCTAGTTGTAATAATATAACAATCATGATAATATGTTAATAGTTTTAATTGAAGTAATTTCTGTAGACAATAAGAATTATACCCTAATGTGTTAATTAATATGATTAGGAAATGTTGTGAAAATGAGTATGTAAAATGATACAACACAATATCCGGAAAGGCGTGTTTTACAGGGGATGGTCCCTCCGAGCTCTCCTCAGGGTGAGATTTATAGACGTTAACACACAAGGCTTCGGCAAGGTAAACAGCTGTTTCGATTTTAGTTATAATGAACATTAACTCTACATCCCCATTTCTGCTTAATTAAACCTCTGACTCTGTAACCAATCAAGAACAAACAGAAAAGGTAACAGGCACTAATTGGGCCCTGTGCAATTTCAGCCTCAGCTTGCAGCCAGAGTAGTCTACCTAAACCAAAAAACTCCTGCAAAAAATAAAAGTTTCTCTCCTGCTCCGCTCTACCAGCCTAGGCAACAATTTGTTCTCTCAAAGCCAAAGCGTGTGTACGCAGCATAGAAAAATGGACCATAGGAAAGCATTGCAGAATTTACAAACTGAAAGATTAAATTAAATGCCTTTTTACTCCTGTCCAGGTTGTCACTTCCTTATACAACGTAAAGCAAAAAACGTCTAAACGAACTAAGAAACTCACAAAAGACTCTCACAAACCCTCCTGCCGGACGGATTGACAGCAAGCTCCTGTGCTTTTTCATTAATCTTTACCCTTCCCTAGAGAGGATCAGAACTGTGTCAGCATGCAGTTAAACACCAAACAGGCACAGCGAAGAGACGGAGAAGGAAGTAGCAGGCAACCTGCTTTTTAAATGCACATGTAAAAAACCCAAGATGCACCTACTAACAGAGAAAAACTTAAAAACCGTAGTGCTGTGCCCCAAAATGTGTTTCGAAAAGCGCACAGCCTCCCTGCACAAAATGTCCCCGCTTCCTCCTCACGACACGCGTCAGTCAGCGCCAAAGCAGCTTCATCACAGAGGAACTGAGGACTCGATGTGACAGAGTGCAGACTTCTCCTACCACACTTACACAGAGGGGAAAAAAAAAAAAAAGAGGAACTTATGCCCTAGAGGACACAAGATAATTTCACATTATTCTGTTAATGAATCTTTAAGACAAGATAGGATAAGAAAATCATTGAAATACCTCACAGCCCCTTAGATCTGGAAGTGACAGCTGCAGCCTCTCTTGAACTGCCTCACTTCACGAGCATGCTCCTGAAGGTTTCTTTCCGACCTACAACCTTTATCTGAGCTTCCTTTGTGGCTTAGTAACGCAAAAAAAGTGTCACTTAATCGTTACGCTTAAACCATTCGCTCACTGGTTAACTTTTTTTTATTTCCCGCAGCTGAATTCTGAGAGTTCACAAATCTAGTAGGCGACATCAAGGAAAAATATCCTGCAGTTCACTACAAACACACAATAACCCTTAATATAAATACACGCATTAACTTGCGGCGCAATAATAGTCAGTTGGGATTTACACGCACAACTAGGTTCATCTGCAAAAAGCACCATTTTGTAGCTCTCCGAAGGAAGTGGTAAATACCATGCACGCTCTCGCTGCTTCATGGGAGGCTGGCTACCTAAGCCCTGAACTGAGAGCAGACCTTAAATATAAATCACTTAATTGCTCATTTTATTTGATACCTAAGTACTTCATGCTAATAAAGTTAAGCATTAAAGGATTACAATGTGACAAATTATACGCCCATCTCATAAAAGAAATATTACTGAAACAGAGACAGATCTGAAAAGCTCTCAGTAACGTACAGTCTACATATAATTTTAGATGATTCCTCAGTCACTGGAGAGTTTGCAGTGTACACAGCCAACCCAGCTCTATCAACTGACTTCTATCTCCATGACTCCAGGTCACATTATCTCATGAATGAACTGTTATGTAGGTCAGTCAAGAGTCATCTTCTAATTGAATGCACGTTTCAGCCTTGGCATTTATGCTCTAGATATCAAGGCTGCAGACAACTGGGTGAGTCAAAAGAAAACATCAAGGAAGGGGCTGTGATAATTAGGCTTTGTTTCAGACAACAAGCATGGAAACAGATGCTAGCAGAAGCTTGTGTATAGCTGTTTTTGTTTTAACTAGATTTAATGCAGGTGGAAAGTGCAGGAGCAACAGGCTCAGCGGAGAGAGGCTTTGCTAGGTCACAGATCAGATTTTAGCCACAAATCAAGCGCTGTCCTGCTAACGTGCCTCGGCTTGGCTGGGAGGCATATTGGTCTCTGCTGAGGCATGTGGCAAATATGTGTCTGCTTACTTGCAGTAACTGATACCACCGACTCTTTTCACATAGGCCCCCAAATGGTCATCAGGAAGGAATATTTTTGGTTGCTCCCAAATCAAGGTGGATTGGAGACAACAACAGAACTGAAAGTTTCCATTCTTTGTTGCCAATCTCCTGAATCATACTTGTACTTACACGTTTTAAAGAGCGAGGTCTTCAGGGAAACTTCCCCATATGGTTCATGAACTGCTTATTTAACTTTACAATCAGGAGGCCAATGTAAAATACATTAGAGTTATAGCCCTGGTAGTATTTGGGTAAAATGAAGAATATCAGACTGATGATGCTCAATGAAACTAAAGCGAGAGAGTTATTGCTTTATAGAAACGCTTTTGATCAGACTTCTCTTTTCACTTCCTGTTCAATCCAAGCTATTCTAATTTAGACATAAAAGCAAAATTGCAACTGATTAAAATTGGGTCGGCAGTAGTTCCCGTATGAGGAAACGCATGGCTCACAGTCAGATAAAAGCCAAGCTGTCTAAATGCAGCACTGCCTGTACTTTATAACCATGACCCAGCAGCTATTTAGTAGTTACTTGTGTATTTTCAATTTTCAGAAACAACTCACAAAGGATTTTCTCCTCCTTTGTGCTCCCCCAACTTTAAAAATGGTTTCTGGTGTGCAAAGGGTTAAAACTACTGAAGTGAAAGCAAAATGCCTAAGGCCAAGTTTTCCTGTAGCCTGTATACTTGGTTGCATTTTCATCTCCTGTGTCCTGACAGCTGTTATCTTCAAGTGTGCTGCGACATGCCCATTGCTGTTCTGGCAGTCTTTTTGTTCAACCCCGAGCTTGCTTTTTAAAGCTTTAAAACCTTGATGCTGGGGGATGTAGAAGGGGGATGCAGGAAGCAGCACCTATTATATGGGAGAGATCTTTTGCAATCTTGTGCCCCACCTACTTCAAACCAGGGAGTTTTAAAAAGGTACCAAAGTAGCTTAAAAAAAACAACCAACCAATCAAACAAAACCCACCCAAAACACCCCCGACCTAACCCTCTCCCCATCTCCAATAAAGTCTGTGCTCCAGGATTGTTCTCATCTCCCAGCAACAACTGCTAACACTCATGTACCGGAATTCTTAGGAGGATGTGAAAGCAGTTACAAACATCTGTTAATTAAGTCTCAATTTGCATGTGAGATGGGTAATATACTAATTTTACAAATGGGTATGTTGAACCACACAATGCTGGATAGAGCTAGCCAACACAAGTACTTGAACACGAACTAGAAGGAGAGAGACTGAGTTTCCTTGTCCTGGCTACTAGTCTTGTAAATAAAACGAAAGCTATATAAGCACACTCAAGATGTTGAAGGTTTTTACTTTGCAAAAGACAAAGTCAGAATAATTTTCCAACAAATAAACACAGATATTCATACGATAAACACAAACCAGTTATCGATGAATAAATTGCACCAGGTCCAATTTGCAAGAAAGAGTATTAATGTATTTTTTAATGGCTGAACCAACGGAAGGTCATTATACAATGTTTTAATTCTAGTACATTAGTATTGCACTTATACGCTAGCAGTTAATGTGATAATATCAAATTCTCCACTAGTTATCATAAAAAAATTAAGGCTGTTTTAGCATTCTTGTTGGAAAAAAAAAAATAATCAGAGCTATTATTAAGCTCCCCTACTCCAGCCACTGGGAGAATGTTTATCTTGCTGTATTAATTTTATATGCAAGAGGAAAACTATAATGGGAAGTCAACAGATGTGAAAAATGTAAATCTTTGGTAAAGTGCACAATCAACAAAGGCAGAGAGGTTTTTGCTGCTGTTGTTTTTGGTGGTTATTTTTTTTGCAAATGAAATCATTTTAATGCTCCTTGACCTGTAAATGCCATTTTTAATGGAATGCAGGAAATAAATTAATAGAAGTGAAAAAATAAAAGTAAATCTGAAAGTCAGCTTGAGGAAACAGCCTCTTCAGCAGAGATGTTGTTTTTTGATTCTTGAAAAGTCACAAGCAATGATCTGACACTCAGCACTGCTACAGTAGGCTGATGCTGCTCAAAGCTAATTTTGGGTAGTTCAGGAACAGAATCCAACATGTCCCGTATGTGGACATTGTGTATATCCACCAAAGGCAAAGTATCCTCCTAGGATTAGCACTTACAGAAATGGAGTATTTCGCTGAAGATCACAGATTCTTTTATAAGGCTTCTAAATCAAGATGGCTGTTTATCATGCTATTAAATTTGTGGCTTTTTTTTCCCCTCTTCCTCACTCACTCTCTATAGATTAACATTTAGCCAAATGAAAATTTCCTGAAGGTAATTACCTGGCTGCAATTCAAGGCATTCATAAAAATTACAGTTCCCTTTGGCAAGAGGTTGCACTGGAGAAGGGGAGGAGGCACCATCACAGGGCAGCAGATCTGAAATTCAGAGCTTCCCGAGGATGAACGCATTGCAGGGCTCTGCCACATCCCTTGCTCTGGTTTTGACTCACCTTGTTTCCTACAAGTGTATTTGCATTTGACCCACACAGTGGTTTGGCGGAGACCCTGTGTTTCTCAGTAGTTACATGCTGCCTCTTGGATTGATTTTTTTTGCCCCCAGAGCTATGGCATATCATTAGATTAGATATTAGGAAGAAATTCTTTACTGTGAGGGTGGTGAGACACTGGCCCAGGTTGCCCAGAGAAGCTGTGGATGCCCCCTCCCTGGCAGTGTTCAAGGCCAGATTGGATGAGGCTTTGAGCAACCTGGTCTAGAGGAACGGTGTCCTTGCCTGTGGCAGGGAGGCTGGAACTAGATGATCTTTAAGGTCCCTTCCAACCCAAACCATTCTATGATTCTATGATCATCCGCTGCGCAGATGATACTATGCTCTGTGCTGCCTGGCTGTTTGGAAGTCCTGCGGTGTCGGTTGCCTCTGCAGGCACTTGGTGGCAACTTTGCTAAACCACATCCTAGTGAAAAGGGGGAAACCAAGTCACGGGCTTTGCTTTCACTAGTAATCAGGTGGGTTTTTTTGTTCCACCCCTGACATTTTGTCTTCCCTGCAACTCTGTCACCTCTTCTCAGGTGTTGGCTTTATTCACCATTGCAACTATCCCAAGTGAAGACAGGTTTAGCTTTACTGAGCTAAACCTGAGCAGGGGGCAGTTTGCTGAGTGGGGCAGTACGGAGCTGGTCTGAGCCAAGACCCCCAAACATTCCTGTAGCACAGTTATCAGTGACAAAGATCTCCCCAAAAAGTGGACCAAAGCAATAGTGGATCACACATGGTTTACTTCACCTTCAGATGGCTGTATCTATGGACTTCACCACCACTGATCACTGTATCCTTTTCTTTTTTTTTTTTGCTCCACCACATGGCTTTTTCCCCAAAACCTTACAGCTGTTCATGGAAATCTTATCAGTTTTCATTAAAGTTTACAGTATCTTTCACATGATTTGCCTGCCCCATCTCCTTTCTCCATAATGTTAAAAAACTGCCTTACCTTCAGTACAGTAACAGTTTATAGTTGCTTCATCTTTTCAAATACCTCCAAATCTATTCTCATACTTATTAACTTTCTCTTTTCTGCCCATTTTTTTGGTGGTGGGTTTTTTGTTTTTTTTTTTTTTTGAGGCAGGCGCTCATAGACTTATAGATGATACAGTAAAGTTGCATCCGTGTTTTGAGGACTGTTTGAATCTCTAGTCAGTTTATCCACATAGGTGATTGGAATATTTCATGGATTTCTTCCTTTTTAACAGATATATGATACTACCATCTCTTCTTTTAGGCATTGAACCCATGTCCTTATCACACAGAAAGAGATTACACTAATACTCTTGTTTGAAAGAGTATGGAGGCTTATGCAAAATAAAATAAGAAAAAATACATCAGTAAAGGAGCAGCTGACATCTTCCTGGTGCCCACTAAACTATTTACTAAGCATGCAAATGGACAGTGTATAATAGACGACCTTCTTTTGGGACAATTTATGCAATTATGAATATGTAAGTTATCTTCTCATGTTCCAGTTTGACCTCTGCTTACTGAAATGTTGACAGGGACACTCATATTCTGACTGCAAGTCATGTTTTTGATACATCCAAAAAACCCGGTACAAATCAAAATCAAAACTGAAAGAACACAACCCGCTAGATTACAGGGGATCCTCAGGTTTCACTTTAAAAAAATTGACAAAGGAAGTTTTCAGTCCATGTGGCTACAAGCAAAAAAAATTTAAAACATGAAACAAGAGTGTATACTAGGGGTTTATTATTCTCAAGACAAAGAAATATTTATCTAGTTAGGTTTTTAGGTTCTATTATTTCACAGAAATCTTGCATTTTTCAATCAATTTAAAGACTTCTAAAGGCATGATATTATTTCTAATGACCCGAACTTAGTCGCACCTTCCAATTTTGCAACTTGTTTTATCTTACTCTAAGGCCTTTGACTGTTTTAATTCGCAGGGAGATACGAAAGAAAGTTTTCTTTACTTACTGTAAGCTTGATCCAACGCAAAGACTAGTGCTAAGAGCTGTTCTATGCCAAAGTCTGAAAAGGAAGGTGCTCTAGTGGGACTTAGTACGGAAGAATTGTGCATATTTTGCCCAGACTAGTTTGTCTAGCTTTTAAGTACTCAGTTTCCTGAAAATGCAAAATTGCCCCCTGTATTTCCCCCCAAAAGCCATCCTCAGATAGCTGCAGTCAGGCTCCCAAGGCACTTGCTTGCAGATCAAGAAAACACACAGACAACGGGATATGCTACACAGCAGTGCATCTCGCTGCTGACTTTCTCTGGTACTGAGATAACCAAGATAGTTAATATCACATAAAAGAAATCAGAGAACAAGAGGCTGAAAGGGAGGAGGATAAAAAAAAAAAAAAAATACACATTCATCTCTTGGAGTCCCATCCAAATCCAAGTTGTGCAAATTTAGTCCTGGCTCCTTTTACTCTGAAATTTTTGCATCGAGGCTAGTTGTTGAACTGGGGAAAAGGCAGCTGGAAAAGAGATAAGAAAGGCATGAAAATGGAAGCTCTTATGACAACCAAGCTTGGCTTTGTATAAGGATCATGTTACATTGGATAAATCAAGTGTAATGGTATGTGAGAGGGGCAGGTAAAAACAGGAGCACTAAGGAGTACAGCTGTGGTTTAATGCTTTCCTTGGCACGCTGGCAGCGGGGTTTTGTTATCAGCCTTGACTCACTATCACACACCTAAGCCAACCGAGAAAAGCTTCCATCAACGAATATTTATAGGGCAAAAGGTTAACCAAAACAGAAAAGTAGGACTGAACTCACTGCAGAACACAGTTGGGAAAAGAAATTTGAAAAAGTTGAAAAGGCTGAATTTTGATACAGACCAAATGCTGGAAACAAGTAAAAAAAATTGCTTGGACTTAAAATTCAAACCGAAAGCAGGAGGTTGCATGAGGACTGCAAGACAAAAAAAAAAAAAAAAAAAATCTAGTAAAAAATGAGATTATTGAATATCCTATCGTGGCCAGCAGTGGAACAGTGTAGCAGAACCAGATATTTAAAAAGGGCCTGAGACAAGGCTGAGCGCTGTTTTCCTACTGTATGAAAACTGAAAAAATTATGTAGCCTTTAAAGATGATATGCAATATTTTTAAGCTCTCCACGTTATTCTGTGAAGGGCAGAGATATTACTGGAGTTCGTAAAGAATTACATTGGTAATTATTCCCCATAGCTGACAAATACAGAACACAAAGATCAACTCTAATAAAAGGAAAAGATTAAGAAAACCTTATAAAAATGGGATATTTGGGATTGGGAACCTATTGGAAATTAGTAAATTGATTAAAAAACAATCTTACCTTAAGGTTTTAAGAGCAGAACTTGAATAGAGAGTACTGAAGTCTATAAAATTTTCCAATTTTCAGCCCAAGACATTTGACAGTTAATAAAAAAGGGGAAACATTGCATTTCTTTTCTTCATTAAGGTGCTTATGCATATTAAGTAAACACAAAGCACACAAACTCACTTTTTTTCTTGAGTCTCCCAATTGTTACTACTTTTTTTTTTCCCTAAGCCTATGATTTTACAATGAAATTAATTAGTAGAAACACATTATCACATTTACAGAAAGGAAATTTTTAAAATGATGAGACCTAGACAGGAATTTTTACATTCATACCATAGTTTGAATCTAAAAGCTAAAAACATGAAAGCAAGTGAAATTTCAGTTTGGTTACATTTTTAATACCTTGCTAAGCCTGATAGTTTTGCATTGTACAATAGCAATTGATGCTCAATGACTGTCACACCATAGCCTGAATACTGACAGATGAACCTAAGTTTCAACACCATTTTTTGAATTTCTGAATTTTGAAATACTTTACGTATTGCCATATTGCCTAAAGGCTACTATATTAAACTGAGATTTAGATTCATGTGGGAGTGACAAATCACAGAACTGTAATGAGAGATAGCTGTATTAACAGAAAAAAGTGGAATTTATGTAAAAATAAAATATTTCGCGGAAAGCTGGAGAAGGATGAGCTGTTTACAAGTTTTTAGATTCCCAAGGTTTTGACACAAAATTTGTCATTTTGCAGAGGTTCTGCAAGACCCTCCTGCCACACCAATATAAACTAATCTTCTCTTGTCATTTTTGCCCAGCTCCACAGACCTGAAAGCTCAAAATGAGAACAAATACCGAGGAAGGCACACGCACACGGTTGCAAACACCTGTGCCGCGATGCACTCAGTCTCCATGCTGTAATGGAGCTTCCTGTGTGAAGGTCACGGCATGCAGCAGCACAAGACCCTTATGTTTCACCATCATGACAGCACTCTCCTTTTTGCCCCTGAAACCTTTGGATTATGGGAAAGAGCAGTTCCCAATGTACCGTACCCAACAGGCCTACTCTGTAAGCTGATCCAACATATTTTGAACAAGGTTTCACCCAGGAAAATACCCATAAATTCAAATGTAAAACTTTCTGGAGGCATGCATCAGGTCTTTCCCTCATCTGCCAACAAGTTGGGAAGGTTTTGTAAGAGGGGATAATGCAGGTGTTTTTTTGTTCTTGGTCTTTTCCTGTTCTTTCAGTGGGATTCTGAAAAAGAGAGTGCCTTTTGCTAGCTGCAGGAGCAAGAAAGTCTCTGGCCAGCTCTTCAGGGAAGAGGAGGTTTGCCGTGTGCGGAGGTCAAGGCAAGAGCAAGGCTGCCTCTCCCAGCCACGCTGCTGCCTCTCCCTGTACTTTCTTCACCCTGCATAATGTTCACACATAGAAGTGTGGGAAACCATGTCCTAGAAAGAAATGTTGGAAAGGTCTGAAGAGGAGAAAACTGTCATCTCTCCTAGTGCACGCCACTGTCAGCTTGGAAAGACTCAAAAAACATGAGGGAAAAAAAAAGAGAACATAAAAGCTCAGAAATAAAAAAAAAAAAAATGGGAAGAAACATGAAAGTATTTATTTCACAACTTTAATATTTAAAGCATCACTCACCTTGCTAACTTTTGTCCCCTCCAGTTAATGAGGGCACAGGCAAGATGAGCTGCCTCTACCTGCAGATGGAAACCTGGCAAGTGCCCTGGACTGTCCCCTTCACCTCCAGGGCCAGAGACATCAAAGAGGATCTTGGCCTCAGGGCCTGATCCTGCCGCCTATTATCACAAATTTGCCTGTAGCCTGTGCTCTAGCAGAACAAGGTGAATGAGAGAAGCAGTTGTGGGGGATTCCAGAGCACTGGCACAGGCTGCCCAGGGAGGTTGTGGAGTCTCCTCTGGAGATATTCAAAACCCGCCTGGATGCGACCCTGTGCAACCTGCTCTGGGTGAACCTGCTTTGGCAGGGGGTTGGGCTAGATGATCTCCAGAGGTCCCTTCCAACCCCAACCAGTCTGTGATTCTGTGATTTGCTCAAGATGTTTCATTAGGCCTGACACATTAGGCCTTTTGGAGGGGGTAAAAAAAGGTTAACAATAAAATCCAAACAGCAGGCCTGGTAAGTTCAACATCATGTCCTGTCTCTCTTCACACAGTCTTCTTGGACTGCTCTTCAAGAAGTGGCCCTGAGTCATAAGGTGGCTTTGAATAAGAAACCTAGCTCATGTCAGCAGCTAATATTGCCTCATCTTAACAAAAAAAAACAACAACCCAACAACATATGAACATGAACATTTTTCTGACATGTACACCTTCCACAAATACTAATTTCACGCCTACTATGACTCCAGTTATCTGCGCTGAGCAGTGAACTTTTGTACAAGCCCAGTCTAATGCATTGTGGAGCAACACAATTTTTTAGCACAAGAGCAAAGCTCTTCCCCAAGTCTGGTCCTTCCAAAGCATATTTCCTCTTAAAACCAAACCAACTCACACACCCTCACATAGATACAACCTCCTGGCACAACCTGAATGCTACTGCAAAAAGTTTGGCTGCCTCCACAGAGCACCTACGACACTCGTGGTGGTTGATAAATAAGAATGTGCCGCACACGGTCCAACAGCAAATCCAGGGACCCTGAGCAAGCACAGCAGATGCAGTGTGAAAAGCAGCAAAGTTGAAAAGCAGAAAAAAAAAGTAGCAAGTTTTATATTGAGGATAAAATTTAAAATGTCTGTTTCAGTGAAGTTGTATTAGGTTTATGCATTAAAGCAAATGTACAATGTCAGGAAAGGGGCATTATAAGAACTAGATGTAAAAATAAATTATGCAATTCAGTTTAGTTGAAAAAGACAGGCACAAAACCACAAAGGGACACAATCGACAAGCAAATAAAACATTCCTTCATGAGGTAACACAGAACATAAACCAAAACCACCACCCCAAACTGGCCCACTGAATGCTTATCTCAACGGACTCAGACAGCAGCATCTGTCCTCGTCAGGAGCTATCACGCGATCTAGCTCATCCTGGTCCCTACCTGGAGGCAGCGGAGCAGACACATGCAAGGCACGGCAGTCAGCTGTTCAGAAGTACTCAATATTTTTACTCACTTCCAGCCTTCCAAAACCTCCCACTCCTTCCCCATAGGAAAAGAGAAGTACAACACTCACTCCTTGATGTTTTGTTCCCCCAATAACAAAGTTCAGCACTTCTGAGAAAAAGCCAGAATAATGTTGCTTCAGAAAGCACAAGTAAATAACAAGCAGTATCTTCCAGCTAGCGGGGTAGTAAGTTACACCCAGAATCCTATTTAGCAGTTTACATAATTCACAGTTTCTCTGGTTACATACTTTGTCAAATATGACATCCAGCTGGGAAAGTTGGTCCAGTTTATGGTCATATGGCAGTTGCTTGCTTTATATCATCCAAATATCAATTAAAAAGCAAAATCAAAACTGTAAGGCAGGTATCTTTGTATTTTCATGTCACACTTGCATACATGCACACAAACACTTGCTGTCATTCAAAGAGGAAAAATAACCTTGCCTGAAATGTAAACTGACTCTGCAGTGTTAGGCATCAAGTGTAATTTTCAGAACCCTTGAAAAAGAGAACAATGAACAGACGTGCTTAAATTCTGTGTCAGCTATTTTAATGGTGCAGTTTTTCACATAACTGAAATTAAATCATAATATGCTGTCAAATAACAGATCTAGATCTCAGAAGCCAACATGATGGCATTTTAAAAATACCACATATCAACATATGGATATAGAGCCTTTGTTGATACATATGCACTTAGGAAATATTAGAAAAATCAATCAAAATCAAAATGCAAACTCGCCAAAATGACTAGATGCCTTGTGTTATTCATTTCTAATCCTAATTGCTTGATTTCATTCATCAGGATTTATATATGCACCAGTATGCTACTAAGGCAGTTAAAATTAAATACATCCCATTTTTTCCCCAGAAAAGTAATGGACTTTAACAGTCATTTTATTGCAATGAGAGATATTAACATACAATTCTGCTCCTAACTCCAGGTTATAATGTAAGTGGATCCATTGATCATTTGCAAAAGGCAACAAAAAGTTTTGCTTGATGCTGAGGGCAAATAAAATCCTGACCAGATTGTCCATAATTCTCAGTGGATATCCCTCCAGTATCTAAGTACCACACAAATATTTTGCCAATAACTAAGTCAGATTCGTGGCACACAAAAAGTAAAAATATACCAGGCAAGGCCACATAATGAATCTACATCTGTGCTGCACCATACCCATGTTGGTCTATATGAACGTAGCAAATTTCCTATGAAGGATTTCAGCACCCACAAAGACAGACATGCACAAAGAAACCAGAGGAAACGATATGTATCACAAGAGTTACCTGGGGTTTATATACTATTTTTCATGCCTAGCTCTCACAGCAGGTTACAAGTTTAAGTGGAATGATCTGTAACCTACAGATGGGGGGAATAAGGTTAACTAGGGCAGCAGAGAGAAAGTCAGCAGCTTATTCCACTGGAAGAAACTGCCTCTGGCATGCACTGTATTAACAAACAGTAGTATTGCCTTTGAAAAAAGTAGATTTGACACCCATGGGGGTGGGGGGGAAAGTTTAATTAATTAGTGGAGTCTACCACCATTCATCTAATGCACACAAATTCCTATGGTTTAAATTTGAAGTTGCATACGTGTATTGTACACATGCAGAAGGTGGCAGTTTAGAGAGTAAAAAAAGGAAATGAGATTAGGAAAAAAAGTGTGGTCCGTAACTGAAGCACTAAAATCACTACAAAAGAGTAACAGCTATGAAATATTTAAGAGTCAACATTAATATCATTAGACATCAAAGGATATCACCTTCTCAGAGCCAGCTTCTTGCATTGATCATCTGTGGAATGAGCAGCCTCACATCAGTTTGTTTGCAGAAGCTTCTTTCCAACCACATCAGCTAGAAATGAAACAGTTGAATTCTCTAAAAGCCATAAAATGCCCTTGCAGAGATCTGCTCTGCACCATCTCGAGTCCGCTCCTGGATTTCTCAGGAACTTTATAAATAATTTAATATTACCATGGGGAGAACAGGAACGCTCTTTAAGAACACGAACCTATTAAATGCTAACAAGGACGTAAGAGGCTTTTGAACATAAAAGTTATATCTTTGCAAAGCCTTCTTCCAGTTTTCACATACTCTCTTCTCCATATGTAACTGCGACGGGTAGAACAGCAGTAAACATTTAAACTGCATTGCATTATTGTGTATAAGAAGAGCTTGACATTTTTATTTTCTCCAAGGAGAAGCACTGCCTATATGCTCTCTAGTGGATGAACAGGGTTTTTACAAGGTCCCTCCTTCCCCCTCCTCTAAATGTGATCAAATATGAATTGAAAAGCTTTTATTCTGCCAGAATCCCAGTCCAAGGTTTTGTGTTTCTTTAGCAACAACGACACACTAATAACTGAAGCAGGGCAGAAAGCAGCTTCTCCTCCAACTCTCTACTGTGTCAGGTGCCATCTATGTCAGGGGAGCGGGAACACCACACAACTTTTGACCTGGACCTTGGCAAGGACTAAGGGTAAATGGATTAGTATTAAATTCCTTTACGGCACATTTTGAAGTGTATGTTTGTCATGGGCATCCATACATGAAGTCTTTCAGAGGCAAAGCCAGAATTTCATGAGTAACTGTACTCTTCCAGAAACCAAATCTCAAGTTACTACAGTATGAATTCATCTAGTAGGACTTCTCCTCAGGCTCCCTGCCTTGCAACCTTCCTGCAACACACTTTTCTCCACTGCCCATAAATCCCAGCTGGAAGGAAAGAGGCTGTTCAGAGATTGCTTCCTAGAAAGACTTTGTTTTCCGCACTGAAAGCATGTTGGGGAGGGATGCAAGGAGAAGGGACTCACAAGTTTGACCTAACTAAACGCCACCGTGGTTTCATAAAAAACGTCACCCCTTCATAGACAGCAAAGTAGCCAGTATTTGGGAAATTCGTATTTATGATCCAAAACTAAGCACTGCTGCAAAATCCTTATCTTTGCTTTAACCATTCTTGGGTAAACTGAGGGCGTTAGGCTCCAGGGGCCTTTCATTAACACTAAGTTAAAATGAGCTGCCCTAAAGATTGTCAGAGTTTTCCCACTTTGGCAGAGGAATCCTGCAAGCAAGACTCTCTCCTTCCAGACAGCAGGTGCACAAGCTGCAAGAGCCCATTTTCCTTTAGATTAGGTGTATGCATCACTTCTTAAAAATTTATAAATCACTTAGCTTTCCAAGAGCCAAATTCCCAGTAGAGTAACCGGAATTACAGCCATGCTAGCAATAAAGGAGAAGAGAGTTTGTTAGAGTTGGCATAATACAGTGAACCATACTATAAATTACTTTAGGAAACAGCTGCTAATGCCCTCTCTGTGCAGGCTTGGGGGATACCACTCTCCCTGCAGTCCACTTCCGTGGAAATTAAAGAAGTTTAGTCATTTGAACAGCGGATATAAGCTTCTGCACATCTGAAAGCATTTCTTCCCACCTAGAGGGCATAAACACCAATTACATCTAGATAACATAAATTTAATTATTTTTATTGGCTAATACGGTCTCTACCAGGAAGGAAAGAACATACACTGTCAGAACTATCATCAGAAATTAGCATGTTCACAACAAGCAGCTAATCCCTGCTAGATGAGATACTCCTTGGGACAGTTTCTTAGAGCCAACTTATGGAGAGTTCCTGCTTTGACAAATGGTAAAAGAAACCCAAACCTGAAACAACAAAGAAAACCCTGAAAGCCCTCTTTGTTCCCTCTCAACTCACCTTTTGTTTTGTTCTTCCCTTTCCTTCTTGACTCTGATTTCTGAATTTTCAAATGTTTTCCAAAAATATATATTTATATATTGCGTACTTTGTACACTGAAAACCACCTATCTCCTTCTTTTTGGCTTTTGAAGTCTGGCATCTTTGTAGACTGCCTTATGCTAGGACTTCAATTTTGGTTTGCTTTGAAAACGTTCATTAAAGCAGCACATTTTTAAAATGCCTCCCTTTCCTGGTTTCTACTCATGTCCCTGGATGCACATCATCTTGTCCCATCTCTGACGCCTGAAGTCCCGATGTCTGAGGCTGTCTCGGTCACACCGTTGGCTCCCTCTCTCACCAATGGACAGAAACTGGCCCTCCAAGGCCATTTGTTCAGTCTGTCATACACCCGCAGCTCAAGAAGAGATGAAGATCCCTGGAGTGCCTGTTTATCCTCCGCCAAGGGGCACAGAAGAACCTGAGATTACGACCTCAGATTTCAGAGTCGGCTGCTTCAGTCAGGGCAGGTAATTCCTATTTTAATCGTCTTTCAAGAAAACCTGACCTGTAGTCTATGGCCCACTGCGATTCAGGGATCCATAGGCAGAAAACCACCTCTGTAGCACAACCGAGCTCTGCATGGGTGAATGCCGATACTACTGCAGGAAGACGACATTTTGGCTGGGCAAGGTGCACTGATAGTACACCGAGTTCTGCTAATTATCACGATGATACCAACCGCGACATCAAAGATGTGCCAACACTAGTATTCAGCATCATGCACCAGTCTGCTGGGGCCTGGCACATGGGTGGTTCACCCTGCGGTCTCTGCCATCCTGTCTTTTTTGTTAGCATGACCCGTGGCAGCCAGGATTAAAGCCTGCTGGAGGTGTACCTCTGAAAGCAGCACAGACATAACCCCAGGCCTATTAAGCACCAGTACCACCTGCTTTGTATTCCATCCTCTTGCAAATACAACCATCCATCAGGTTTGTCTTTTCTTTTCCCTGCAAGCATCTCTAAGGAAGAGATAGAAATGCTGCAGTGTGACCTTCCTCAAGCTCCAACTTTTCCCCTTCTCTTTACTTCTTCCCAGCTCTGCTCAGGAGAGGAGTTTGGTGATGCCTGACCCAAGAGCTGCAACCGAAACCGCCCTACAGCACCTGTGTGCAGGGTGAATCAGCAGTTTTTCCCCAAAAAAAGGCTGCTGGGAGAGCTGGGGCAGTTACATAAGGCTGCAGCAGCCCAGAAAAGCTGACGTCAGAGAGAGATGAGGCAAGAACAGCACTAGGAAAGCTCATCAGGAGACAGATGCCTCTCACAGAGGACCTGCTAGAAAAGTCTTCATGGTGAAATGCACAGTGGTAACTCACATTTCTCGGTTCTCTACAGCGGAGGCCAAACTACTGCTGGCCCTACACGAGTTGGTGGAGATGGAGCTCCCTTTCGAGTCATGGCCATGCACAGGAAGCAGCCACTAATTGTCTGTTGGCTCTGGGACATTCAAGGGGGATGATGGGTGATGAGGGGGGGCTGACAGCCCCTCTGAGGCATGTCCTCGACTCTGTACACTGGCAAAACAGTGCAGTTGAAGGGAATCAGGCTACACTTTGCTATAGGAGCTGTGTTAATCCTTAAGCATCCCTGAAGGCATCGTTATATCCACTGTCATTAGGTCTCTCACTATGCTATAGGATGGGAAAAGGTGACTAATGACTACCATAGGAGGACATCCAACTAAGTGCTGCACCTTACCCACTGCACTCCAAGCTACAGCTGGATCATTTGAAAACATGCAGACTGTCAACCCCCTATCACATATAATTTTAATTGACTGCCATTTCACAAACCTCTTCCAACCCTGGAGTTCGCAGCCTACTTCCACTCTGCAGAGCCATCACAAATCCTCTTGAGCATTCTCCATTTTTCATATTCCTTCTCATTTTTGGATTTTGCATTTATATCTCCAAAACCTCTCTCAAAGCTCCCCTCAAGGGCGGCTGGAATTTGCTAGTCAGAAGCATGGCATGCATATTTGTGTAGTAATACTGACCACTTTCACAAGGGACTGCTTGTGATCAGTAATACAAAAGAAGAGCTAGGAGGATTTTCCACGTGACTTTTTTTTTGTCTCGGGTTTGAGTGTTTTTGTGTTTGGTTTTATTTTAATCATGACATAGTAATCAGAAACCCTGAGAGGATATTTACTATCTGCACTACTGTCTCTGGCACAGCTTTTTTTTTGCACCCTCAAACACATCCAGAGCACCAGTTCTTCACTCCCTGCCAGGATCTTTCTGCTTCACCACTTCCAACATGTTCCTTTTTTATCACTCCCTCCCCCTTCCCTCTCATTTGTTTTAGTATTTCTTTCCCAGGACTCTGCAATTTTTCAAACTGTTCCTTTTGGAGGGCAGCACCTCCTTGACTACACTAAAATCCCTCCTGAAAACACATCTGCTGAATCGCTTGCAAGAAATTAGTCCTGCAAATTGTGTCTCTCTTTATATGCACCTGCGTGCCTGTTCTCCAAGCCCAGATTCACCTACCCAGGAGCACAGTCACCCTAGACTTCAGCTCAGAACAACAGAGAGAGAGGGAGAAATACCTCCGGAGGATCATTCTGAGCACCTAAGATTTAATGTAATAGAACTATTAATAATACATAAGAAAAAAATTATCCAGAGCTTTTTAGTCAGAAAAATCTACAGCTTGAGTCCCATCTGAACTGAATAGAGATTTTTTTTTTTCTGTTCGCTGGGACATGAATTAGTACCAAGTACATAACCTACATTTCCAGTTGAACGTGCAGTGTTGCCTACAGCTCTTGCTTTATATTTTACTTCCTTCCAAGTATAACGGTCTTAAGCTTGCACTGAAATGCACTTGTCATTTACTGCCCATCATGTCAACTGTCAATGCTTTTTTTTTTTTAATCCTGTTCCCTGTTCTGTTGTTCCCAGTCATTAACTCCATCTTCAATTTTAGTATTTACAGCCCTAAATTGGAAGGATAGCTTGTTTTCAGCACAGGCACCCAAACTGCAATTGTTGGTGTCTCACTTTCTCTTCGTTCTTAGCACTACATGCACAGGGTTGAATTCGGTGGGAGACAAAGTACTGAATGTACAAACTGGACTGTGTCCTTAACCGTGGACTCAGTGGGGCCCTATATCATTAAAATTAGTCACTTAGTTAAACGCTTTGCTGAATCGGTGCCAACGAGCCCAGAGCCTTAAAGCCCTGAGCACTGTTCTTTAAAAACCGCTCTTAGCCCCACTCTTATTCACTTCAGTGCAACCTAAAAGTTTCCATCCCACACGAACTTATCTTCTCTCTCCCAAATGGTGCCTAATTCAAGCTTCTAATCTGTGGCTTTTTATCTTATTCATTGCTCCCTGAATGTGGAATTCACTATCTATTTTCAAAAGGGAAGTAAGTACAACTCCTGTTTCCTAGACAACAGAAGACCAAAATTAACTCTTCCCCCACCCCCCTCAAAACAGAGGCAGAAATATTGAATTTTGCTATCTGAACCATATTAAAGAAGAACTACAGATAAAATAACCGACATTATAAAGCAATGCATGGCCAAAGAAAAGTGTCACGCTGGTTGGTATGTCATGAAAGCATACCTTGCCTTTCACTCCACATCTTCTTTCCCGAACAAAACACAATTAGCCTCAGCTACAGAATCTACACACTCATCTTTACTTATGATAATTAGAGTAGAGAAAAGAAATTCAAAAAATTTCACTCATTTTGCGTGGGTAAAAGTCCCTGCTTTTTCAGCAGGGCACAGAAACAGAATTTTACAGTTGATCGTCTTTGCATAACATTTCCGTAGGCACCGAGACGACATAAATCATAGAGTTTGTGTTAAAACAAAGCGTAAATTGATCTGAATCTACTGCGTTGGTTTTTAGCGTGCTACCATACCCATGAGGGGTATTCATCCAACAGGACTACTGGGCTCGCTGAACCTCTCTCCCTTTATAACCTGGAATCCAGGGATGCCTCATGTTGGGGAACCTGTACCTGACTTTTTATTATTTGCTTGTAAAACTGCTGGACTGAACCACTCTGAGGTGACACTAAAGGGGAAAAAGCATTCTTAGACACCAATAAAGCAAAACTATTTCAACTTATTTTATATTTCAGTGCTTTATGAGTAGTTTTATGGAGCCTTGAGGATCCTGGAGTCTTCGTGTAGTTGTGTTTTGTAGCCATTTGCCTGGGCTGTGCCCATGCAATTTGAGTGAACAGTCTTACAGCCCAGAACCAGAGTAATTCCTGAGACCTACCACAATACAAATAAAAGTGATTTGGGGGCATCAAATATGTTTATAACAGATGTGAAGATGAGATTTGTTTTCTGTGATGGGGAAAACTCCAAAGGCACCATATGAGTCCTTTGCAGGTGTGTACCATGCAAAAGTACAGTCTGCAAGCCTGCTACATGATCATAGCATGGTTCATGCTGCTCCTGGATGTTTTTAGCGTAAAACATCTGTAGTATAAAGAGTATTCACAGAATGACCGGAACCAGCAACACGAGAACCCTCTAAATAGTCACCAAGTTCTCAAATATACAACTACAGAGTACGTATAGGCATCTCTTGGGTTTCCCAGGAGTCGGTACCACATCGTGTCCAGCGTGTAGAAGACAGATGACAAACCTCTTCCTTTAATACATACATGTTTGGGTTTTTTTGCTCCCTTCCCCCAGCCCCAGTGTACAGTGCAGCAATCCATCATGCCTCCAAGCCTTTTTCCCTTCACCAATAACGTCCTTGCTTGTGTTGAGTTGCATTGGTAAAGGAGAAAAAAAAAAAAAGGAAAAAACAAGCGCATATTGTAAAGGAGGGGAGAAACATGATTCTTGATAGTTACCTACTTACACAGTGCTTAAAGACATGCTTGGACACAGCACAGTCACTCATATAAACTGTATTACAGTACTTGTATGTATATATGTTCATGCACATTTTCCTCCTTTCCAGGCCATGCAGATCTCCAAGCTGCCCTGAATGTCAGAGACATCCAGGGAGAACTGCAGAAAAGAATTCTAGACTTAAGAGTACAAGTCACAAAATGCATTATTTGGCTGTCAAACCAGGACTCGCTAAATTAATGAAGCATTTTAATTCCCAGATCAACAGAAGCAAAGTTAATTTCGTGAAAGTGTGCTAGATTCCAAACCTATTACTATTAAGACTAACTTAAACCTCATCTACATTCTTCAGGGAACAGGAGAGGAGAATAAACAGAGGTGAAATTAAGCACAAAAGTGAAGTGGTATTTTTTTTTTGACTGCAGTAATTTTGATCAAAGAAACTTAGAGCCCTGTTAGCACCAATTCCTAATAGACTGGTCCATTTTCCGGCAGCCTACCAGATGCCATTTTCTTTATGAACACTTTTTTTTTTTCTTCTGCTCTTCAACAACCAGCAAATACATTTGTTTTTGCAGGGGTTAAGCCTATATTTCCCAAATGATTATTTGCACTGTAGGAGCTGCTCAGATCTTTCATGGATCAGGGTCCCCATAATTAGGGTTTGTATAAACACAGTACAAGGAAATGGTCTTTTCTCTAAAGACCTTGCACAGTCTAAGGTCTCAAATGAGTCTGAAATGAGAAGCAAATTTATCCAGTAAAAGGAGTTCAGGACAGAGCTGGGCTCTTGACTGTAAGTAAGTGGTCAGTCTGTAGACCATCTTCTATGGCTTTTGCACTGCAAAGCAGCCTTTGAGCTGTACAGCACGTTAATAAACAGTAACTTTACTACTTTTTTAGTACATTACTAATCACCAAACAAGTGCAGAACTGGATCTATAGCCTTCCTTTAAAGGAGTAATATTTACTTTATGGTTAGTAAAAGTATGAATAGATCAATTGGACATTCTAAGACAGTTAATCTTGGGAAAAGGGGGTAGTGATGATATGGGATGAGACTTACACACAAATAAGAACTACTACGGTCTCCACAGACCATTAAACATTTAATTTTGAACACCAGATTTGTCTTGCACTGTCCTTGTGAGTCCTGAGCTCAGTGGTTTTGAACAGGAGGGATGGAAATGTCCTATTCTTTCCACTGATGCACAGGAAATCACCAAACAATTTGGCAGGCAGGGAACTCGGTTGATATAAAGACACTGAGGTTCAAGTTCCTCACTTGAATGAGGTCAGTCTAGACAGTGGCCCTCTCAGTAGCTTGCTAGTTCATCCAGATCAGTCTCTGTTTTACCCACTCCCACTCCTACAGTGAAGGACTATTCCTTGACAGCACGATGGTGTACTTCTGCAAAACCAACTGTAATAACAAAGATTTGACATTATGCAAAGAGAATATTTTCACTGGAAGTTTCCCAAGCCACATAAACCTAAATCTCAAACCTTGCTTTCAGTGTTTGATGAAGAACTTCTGAGACAGGCCCACATTTGGGATGCTTCTTTTGCTTCTTCTCAGCCTCCTGCTTTCTAGGTGGCTTGGACAGAGTTGCTGAAAGCAGCTCTAGGGCTCAGCCTGGACAAACGGGTCATATGGGACCAGCCAATTAACAAGACATTCTTCACCTGACTTTACTCAAATCAAGACAGACTACATAAAGATGAACCTGATGGAAAAATCCAGTCTCTTTTTTGTTCAACAGAAGGATTCCCTGCCAGGTCCTTCAAAAGGAAAGACTTAATCTTGAGTAAATACTTCACAAGACCAAGATTAATCGGCCCCACTTGGCGATTTAGTAGAGTTTGACCCATGAATCTCCCAAGGAAATGAAAAAGCAGGACCTGAAAGAAAAAAAGTCCTCTAGGTGGCAACCATGGAAGAATCATTATCCTTGTATACTGCATTAGTTCCCAAAAGAAGGTACTCACAAAGCTAGTTTTAGGCATACGAATTTAGGCAGACACCAGAGAAAAAGCTCCTCAGACGGGTGATGCAGAGCACGGACATTTGGGTCCAACAGGACATTTCAGAACTGGAGCCTCTCATGCTCCACTGATTATAGAGGAAGCCAAGAAGGAGAATCCTCTTTGCTAATACCCCCAAAGGCTCCAGGCTGGGTTGAAAGGACAGCTGTATATTAAGATGAGAACACAGATTCAGCTTTCCTGTGTTTCAATATCATATTTTCTTTACGAAGACATTGACACACTTCATAAAAACGTCCAGAGCTCCTCAGAGAAAAAGCACTGTTAAAACTAAACCATCATTACTTCCATAGAAAATGAATATGAGGCTTTACAATATATTTCTGTGCTTGCAAAAAATGGGTAGGAAGACTAAAATAATTGGCCTGATTTTCAGTGTCTAACTTTAGATACCTAAATTTGAAAATTTAGGTCATGTGACAATCTACACTATTTATATCTCATATCCTGGATTACTGCAACGTGAAGCCACCTTTTATTGTTCCTCTAGTTGCGATTTTAAAATAAAACCTGTTCAGGGTAAGAAGCAGATCTTCTCTGTATTAAAATATTCTCAAAACTACATCATCGTATTAATCTGCAGTAGGAACTACAGCAACTTTAAACTCAGTGTATTTTATTTTAAAGAATTAATCATTAAGAAAGGTCTCTGTATGCCTGGAAATGCGGAAACTTTGCCAAGTTTATCAATACACAGAGACAAAATTGCTGTCAACCTGACCTGGACAATTGCAAAGGGTTCATTATTCATGCTCATTCAATTTCTGGCCGTTTTGCTGAGACAAGGATGTTACTCAGTGCCAACTGAGATGGTGGTTTTGAGATGGACACTTTCCCACTATAAACTGGACAACATCCACTAGCTTATTTCATGCACTGAACAGCTGTTGCAGGCAAAAAAAAATCCTGATCCAAGCCACTGTCCCAGAGGTAAAAGATCCTGAAAAGAGAAATGGTATTCAGATGTAATGTTTATAAAATTATGTTTCAATTTAAATGTTGGTTTGAGAATAGAGACATACAAAGTCTCCTTTTAACCCTTTGCTTTCTAGCTTTGAAGATAGCCCAGCTAATGCAACTTCAACCAAAAAAAAAACCTAAACAAGCCTCAAACTGCTTTCTCATGCAGCTTGCTATACAAAGGTTTAAGCAAAGGAGAGACTTTTCTGAACGTGTAACTAAGACACAAGGGTAAGAAGGAAAAAGTTGTTAAGAACATCCCTTATATGTAGCAGGTTTGAGTGGTACTCTTAAAACTGCATTTATGGTGAACCATAATATTTTAATAGGGTGTGCCATTGCTATGTGAACATAATCCCAACTATTTTTCATTGATTAAGTAATAAAAATATGTGACAGGTTCTTGCAGACATTTGCATTCATTATTTTCCACCATTATTCAGGTCAAGCATCTTTATCGCTAAAGCTGTAGAATAAACCTTATTTATTTTGGTTCATCTGTTTGTTCCCCAGGAAGTAAATGGCACACACAATTAGAAATTTTTAAAACTATTTTGCTTGCATTTTCCATCCATATTTAGAGAACTTCCCAAGAATACAGCAGCCTGAAAACGGGATAAATCACTTTTCCTTTGAATTATTTATGTAGTTCTACTCCTTGAACATTTTCTTCTTTGGTCACTCTTATTTATATAATAGACCACCTGTTATATTACAACAGCATCACAGTACTTTCCAGAAGTCCAGTAATGTCAGAGACACAGGAGTACACCATCCACAGCTTGCCTATTTACTTTGGTTTCAGAAAGCTAAGGACACATGATGGCAGTGGAAAACACCTTAAGCGAGCATTGTCATGCTTGAAAATGCCTATCCCATTGTGTACAGCCTTCTTACTGCTCTGCTTTTTACATGCTTAGCTGGTCACTCATGTACAACTGCCGTGGTAACACCTGCTCTAAAGTTATAGCTACGGTTTTGTCCTTTTTTTGTGGACTTTTAAGGCTAAAGAACACTTGAGTAGCTGAGCTGCAGGAGGACTTTGTTTGAGAATGTCTTAGGAAACTAGGACTTGCTGAAAGTAACTGGGACTCAGAAGCCATCAAGTGCCTTCTGAAGATGGGATTGAGTCTTCTACACGATTTCTGAGCTCCAGGAAGCACAGCCTTTTTCTAACTGCGGTCACATATCATTGTTACTTTCTGTACCACTTTGCAAGGGAAAGCTATGCAAGAATGCTTTAATTACCCATGCGCATATTGCGTGCTTATATTAATGATGCCTTTACATCTGCAACACAAAAATAGGAGGTGCAGAGAAGTTCAGAAATGCTGTAGGATTTCACATCACAGTATCAACCTAACAACACTGGTTTCTGAACAGACCAGTCACCAGCTCCTCAAAAAAACACTCTGTTTCCTTCTTGGTGGCATCCAAAACTCATCCGAAAGGCTGCTACCCCTTCTGAATTCAAAGGCCCATATGTGACATACTATTGAAATGGAGGGGGAAAAAAAACCCATATGCAAAACACAAATGACATTCTCTTCCCCAGCACCTGCCAGTTTGTTTATCTGCCTGTGCTTAAGCTCCTTGGCAGAAAGTATCTGCAAAATACGTGGCAAATAGCTAATGCTATCACAAACCAAAGCAAAATCCAAGTCCATTGAGAGGGCACAGGACCAGGGGACAGGGAACCAGGCATCTCCTGGCCTCTGCCAATGCCATCCAATGAGTCTGGAGGCACCTCTTGTAATTCAGGTGTGCTCCCCTTTGATTTTTCACCTTCCAATCACTTTTCTTCCTGTTGCTTAGACTGTATGCTTGTCAAGACAGGGACTTATGAGTCTTTGTAGTGCATTTAGACAGGGTGAAGAGAAAAGGGACCCCATAGTCATCACGTGGCTATCAACATTCAAAAAAATTAACAGTCAGTTCAGTGCCTCCCAATATTCCAGTCCACCTTCTCTAAGTAAGGATAAACATCAGAAAATTAAGAGAAAAAGAAAACTTCCACTCTTGGCTGCTCTAAAGCAACCACTGAAGACAAAAGCAAGCATATAAGGACACTTCTGTAAGTTGTCCCTTCTTAGATTCTCAAAATGACAGATGTTTGTAAGCTGGGAGAGAGAGGAGAGAAGCTAGCACACCCCAGGAGCCACAGATGCACAGGAATGCTGTGGGCAGGATTATCTTTAGGTCTCATATATAGTCAGCTCAAAAGGAATACATCTTCCACAAATGTAAATATTCTCTTGCAACTCTGTACTTGTTTAACATCCACTGCTGTATATTAGTCATTCCCCACCTATTATAATGACACAGTGCAGTTAAGTAAATACTGCTGCATGAGAGGGGTTCAGTTTTAATACAGGCAAATGAATTAAACTAGACATAAGCAGGTTACGAAACAACGAGAGAGTTGCCAAGAATCAAAGAGGAGACTGAATTTAACCATTACTAAAATGACAAAACTTGGGATCACCCACTGTAAACAATTTTCATCACCTAATTAAACAGCCCATTAGTGCTTTCGAAAGAGATGGCTGGCGGTGGCCACTCAGAAAAACTGTTGACTTTGCAATGGTTTGTGCTCCGAGTTAATGGAGTTGATTTCAAACAAGCACTTCCCCTATGCAATTCATTACAATCGCATCCAATCCTTTGTGTAATGCTGTTCGCTCTGGAATCAAACACGAGCCCATATTGCCCAGCACGTGGGGCAGAAGCCTGCTGCTGTGCAGCACGAACCACCCTGGGCATGCACGGAGCGGAGGGAGGAGCTGAAAGCAAGGCACTGCTCGTGACCTGAACAACCTTGCTGGATTAGGATTACTTAGTGTGCAGAGTAATTAAAAAAAATAAACAAAACAGAACAGGCTGGGGGTAGGGGCAGGGACTGAGAAAGAGAAGAAACAAGGAGCCACCGTTATATGTGTAATTTTGTTTTTCATTCTTACATTGAGTTAAACCATACACCTGCAAATGACAAAGCAGAAACTAAAGCATGAGTTATAAAGATGCACTGCCAATGAAAAATGAAAATCCCTAGAGAAAAGTTAATTTCCCTAAAGATTTTGATGTATGCTGAGTCCCCACTGACAGGCATTTTGCAGTTGTGAAGAACTCTCCTGTCCAAAGTTTCTCAGAGGTCTCTAACTACACGTTGGCATCAACTTCCAGTAAAGGGCTTGACCAAGGCTCTCTGAGCATGTGTGCAATCCCAGTCACCTGCTGAAGTGATTTGCCAAATGCTTCGGAGCAATCTGTGGCAGAAAACTCAAACGCTGTGATTCCCTTCTGCGCCAGCACCCAAGCCAGGAAAGCCGAGCAGAGCAAGACCCACCTGCAGCTTGAACAAGATAGTGTAAAGGTTCCCCAGCTACTCATAGAAAACGAAAAATTAAAGAGAGTGAAGATTTGTTGAACTAAATTACTGCGAGTCATTGTTTAGAACAGGCTCCTTTCTGTCTTGATCTCTCTTAAACAGAACTGTATCTGAAAATATGTTTGTTTATGCAAATTGGACATCCTTCTCCTATTTGAATTAGCACCATAAGTACATTCCGTATCAGTGCAGACATACTCGATGTATTTAATGTCAACACTGCTAGCAACAATGGAGATTGGAAATATTGCTGTGCTTGTTGGCCATGGAATAAATTTGCCAAATAGAATCAGTGTAGCTCTAGAGTTTAAATTAATGCAAGCAACACTGTTATCAGTAGTCTTTAGCCTGCCACTCTTAGCTTCTAACAGAAACATTTAGGAATAGGAAGCATTACATCTGGCTACAGCTGCATATTACATGGTCCATTGAGACTTAGATGCTGATGGCTGAACTGAATAACAAACAGCTGGGTATAAATGCAAAGATCAGGGAATCATAAGAAAATGCTTGTATAGTATCTTTGAAGCCTCAAACACAATGATACTGTATTAGCACTATTAGCATTACAGAATAAAATAGCCTGAGGATCAGCGTCCAACTCCTCAGCGTGGGGAACCAGCGACTTTAAGGCAGGTAGCGGCAGACTCTTTTCTGACTACTGTAATATTTATATTCAAACAGTGTATTTTATTAAAAAGTTGGTTGTGAAACTAACATCAATCCTGTCTGCAGTGCCAGGTAAAAGTCAGCCTGCCTCAGGAGTTATGGCACATACTTTCCTCTCCATCATTGGGAACATCTTGAAAATCTTCTAAAATTAACAAATGTGGTATCTTCAGTGCCATTGGAAATTTAAGATACAAAGACCTGAAATGAGACAAGCTTGATACAATACAGGAACAAGCCAATTTACTGAAAACTATGTTTCAGTCCCCTGTAGTTTGCCAAAGGTTGCCAAGAAGGAAAATCAAATACTAGAGTACTGGTGCGGTCACAGTGATAGGTCTTCTCAACCGCCCTTCAGGTACTCACAGAAACATGAGCTGCTGTGCAATCCCTGCAATTCAGCAGCTTCCACTGAATGAGGAATTTATTTTTAAGAACAAATGAGTGTTATTCTATTAAATTTACTATACAGATTGCATGTTGCCAAGAATGACACTAGACACGACTATCTGGCCTACAAAGCAACAGTACAGAAAGCATCAAAAGACCTCTCTAAGGCAACTGAAGAGCAAAGGAAAAACATCTGTGTGTGGCAGAAGAGAAGACCTAAAAATTGTCACTAACTGGCACAAGGGAAGAAAAATTAGCTTGTAATTAATTTAATAAAAGTATTGTTTGCTCAGTAAGTGAATGTAAGTAGTCTGGACTTGTAAAACCTAGAAACCCATTTTCCTGCCTGGTTCGAACTCTCCTTACCTACCTAACTGAACACCATACAGTTCAAAGGACACTTGGTTAACTCTTTTCCATCTATACCAGAATTAGCAGGGAGGGGGATGCCTAGGGAAGGAGATCAGTATGCAAGCTGAATTAATATGGGTATGTGATAAGAAAACTGAAGAGCAGCTCTCCTTGTAGTCTACTCAATAGAGCATGTCTCTCCCTGTAGGGAAGGTCTTCAAATCTATCAAACTTTCCCGCCTCTGTAAGACTGCCACTCACATTTATTTCTGAAGTAGCTTGAAGGCCAAAGAGATCTCCCCAAACACATCCTGAAGGGCCTGAAGAGACATAGTTTTGATTCACCAGACAAGACCGAACAGGCTTGAGACGGCTTTTTGGATTCCAATGGAGAAACAAATATTCAGGAGGATGGTGAAGACTATTTGTTGAGCAAATGTAAAGCTGGGTAGTGTTGCAAGCACAGAAAGAAAACACATTTCTAGCCTTCCAGAGTTAACAGATGAGGAAGAAAGCAAGCAAAAATAATTCTTGAAAGGGAAACAGTTAGCTATATATCCATGTTATAGTTCTTGAGCCTCAGGAGCTGACAGAAAGGTGTAAGGTGACACAGCATAGAAGAGCACCACGCATAAGAAGCAGGCAGAAACACAGAACCTTGCATCTTGACAGAAATTCACCATAAAAATAAAATCAAAGGTAGGTTATTTTCACTAATTGGCATACCACCACCCTTTTATCTGTCTGGGTCTTGATACTATTACGTAAGAAGAAACTCCCATCATGACGCTAACACCAAAGTGGGTTTAACTTCAGCAAAGAAAGTTGCTTCAAATTTCTCTACTGGAAATACAGCCTCTGCCAATGTGGAAGATAGCTCTGAGAATTCAGGAGCATTAAAGAGGCTAATGTACTTGAGCTTTGTTCTAATTACTTTTCTTAATAAGTTTTGCTGGACCACTAAGAATAGATGCTGTCCTGGGAACTCCAGCACTCAATCACCATGGGTGTTCCTGTGCATAACTTGCAGCAATCAGGCAGCAGAACTTGGAGTTAGAATTACCAACTTGGGCAGCAACCGCATAAAGCACATGGATCTAATTGCCCTTATTGTCACCTGGCTGTAATATGAAGTTGCCCAGAGTCCCTTCCACGGAAAGCTGGATGGCCATATATAGATATGTAATAAGACTCATATTATTTCATCCAAATGATTTTTAAAATTGCTTTTAAAAAAACTGTGAATGTGTAAAGAGCTATGAAGAGCATCCAAATTATAAGAAAAAACAACCAGACTGAAAGGAAAGCAGTGGACACACACTAATTTCAGTCCAGACTATTTGTGCTACTGGCAATAAATTCATTGACCTACATGCATGCACTTACTAATTGCTCATGGATGTATAGGCATTCAGGACCATCCATTCCTTATTTATTTATTAGCATTCATGTGATCATTCAACATCCCTACTCACACTCCTCAATGCAGTAAATCCCAGAACCAGTAACTGCAGGTGACTTTCTCATCAAACGCAGCTATCTCTCCAGGATCATCCCTACAGGGTCAAGTTCCACTTTCGGAGAAGATTCAAATGCCCCACTTACTGAGGGAAAATAAAGACTCAAAACTAAAGATCACGAGAGAAAAAAGAACATATGGGTGTTATGAACTGGTGATTAACATATTATGATTGTATGAATTTCCACTCCAAAAAACATACTATAGAAGCTCAGGATTAGCCGCCTCCACCTAGAAGTTTTTGTCAAAGTTTCCAGTGCTTGTTTTACACAATTAGGAAGTCAAGGATACCTATCTCCTTTCTACTTCTGGTTTTTCAGCTACTGGAATGGAAGATGGTAACATTTTGATGTGGGGAAGAGGTGCTTTAGATAGATGTGCAGAGTTTAGTGTCCAGGAGAACATAAAACCAGCATTTTCAGTACTATTGCTTTCCTCCTGAAAAACATGACTGTTCCACAGTATGGTATGGTAGGAAGTTTCAACACCCATGTTATGACGTAATAAATCTTTGATTGTACCACCAATTATGAATAAAATTTCAAACCATGAAAATAATATTATAAATAAGCAGAGTAATTACTCTGAGTAATTTATACTGATGTCAATTACAAATTTTAGTTCAACTAGTTTCAACTGCAAACTATTGGAAATAACAGCACTAGCCCGATCTTCAAAAGGTCATAATTTTCAGTGAAAAATGCTCTAACACAGTCTAACAGTGCTGGTTTCTTGTATCTGAAAGCTACAGTACTGGGCCTTATAGTTTGATTTTTATAGGCCTTATAATGAGGGTGGAGAGGATATACATTCCATTCTTCAGCTGCATTTTATTCCACAAAGACTGCAATTTTCAGTCTCTTCAAAATGTAATTATAGATAATGTTTGCATCAGTGGCAAGAACACAATGAGCACATGGGGCATGAAAACTCCACTCAAATCACATCCTCTTAGGTTACGAAGCTTGTCTTCTGCCAAGATTGGAGGCATTTCAACAAGCTAATGTTCAATATGAAAACGATTGTGGTTTGTACTAACCCATACATACATTCTGCTCTTACTTCTTCCATTATTCTACTCTTTGCATAGGGAATCAACATAAACCAGAACAAAGATTAATTGGCATTACTTTGAAAATCTGATGTCTATAAAAAATGTAAAATATATTAACTAAAAATACAGAGGTATATCAGTACACTTTGTTCCAACGATCACGCATTTCGCAGTTGCAAAAGTAAATCAAGATCAAACCAAAAAGATAACAAGGGAAAAGGTATCAGTATTGCAAGAGGGTAAGTCGCTTTGAGACAAATTAACCAGGTTCAGGTTCAAAGTGAGCCTGAAGACTGTTTCAAAGCTATCGTGACCAGGAATTTTAGGAAGAGATATCAAGCCTTTGATTTGGTCAGAAGATCCACCCAGAGTAAACTTATTTTAGGTTAAAATGAAATGTATGTATTTGATATTAAAAAAGAAATCTGTATCAGAGGACTTCTGCATCATATAAATTAAGCATATCCTAAGGAAAAATTATATATATTATATATTCAGTGTAATATATAATAAGTAAACTTGTCTGCCTCAGTAGTAAACCAGAATCAGCCTGAGGCATAAGTGATCTTGATGCTGCTTTGGTGCTACTTTCAACATATCCATCCCTTAGCACTGAGCTCCTCGACTAAGAAAATTAACCTGCTTTCTAAAGAAAACAGAGCTTTACACACAGAAAGAGGATGCATATTTGCACATCAGAACAAAGACCCTACACAGTATCCCAAACCCTCACGGGCAATTAGGTGTGAGGGGCAGGCAGACCCAGAGCTTGATGCCACGAAGTATTCCCCAATGAGCACAAAGGGATGAGAACAGAGGACAGTCAGCAAGCAGAGAACTTCATCTCACTGAAGCCCACGATTTAATTGCAAGTCTTTCAATGCCATTAAACTTATTGCCATAACAGATCAAGATGACTTTTTTTAAAAAAGGAAAAAAAAACCAAAGAGGATAAATGAATGCCTTAAAACCCTGAAGGCAAATCAGGATAACCCCAAAATACATTGTTATCAACCATAACTTTCTCTTCGTTTCCTAGAGCGTTGCGATTCTTAGCACTAAGAGCCAGCACTTGCACTAATTGAGAGTCCTAGCATGCAGCTACCAAAATACTTGTCTTCCAGCAACCTCGGGGAGAAGCTCACAGTTGTGTTTCATAAGCAAAGAGGAGAATCAGACTTAAACTCTGTCACACTGAATATGTCCAATGAACATAAATTCTTTGTCTTTATTTTTTCGCGGTGCATTTGGATCACAGATACAGAGTGCTTTGAAATCAAAGAGAGTCTGCCCATCGACTCAACAAGTCTTGGATTCAGTCCCTAATTTATTCATAAAAACCAGTCTTTCTGGAATCTGAATCTCTGAGCTGATTCTAAATGACTCATGTCAGTGGAGTTTTGCCACCAGTTGCACTGTATATAAAGTCAAGCACTAAAAGAAAGTGCCATAATCTACTGAAGTGGGTAGAGGTAGATGTTCCTGCTGCATCACCTAACTGGCAGCTGCATATACTTACTGTATAGGGGAATACCATTCCCCCCAATGGTAAGTTTCACCTAAACACCTCAAAATTGAAGCAACTGCTCACACACAAAGTCTGTCAAAGCTATAATTTGGGACAAATCCTTAAAATTTGATTAAAGTTAAGTCTTACTGAGTTTAACCAGGTCTTCTTTCAATGCTCAATATTCCTGGCTGAAACTCCCAGCTTATCACGTGGAATTAACAGATGCCCTTGAGAAAGGCATATTATGTAGATCCACAGTGATTTGCATTGAGTAAGTAGGGCAACTTGTGGCTGTAGAAAAAAAAAACAAAACAAAACAAAACAACATGATAGTATCATATTTGGTTCACAACTGTCGTATGAGACTATTTAAAAACAGAGCTGAGAGAACCTAATAAAACATCCATTACAAAGATGCAAGAAAACCTACTATGTTTTGTCAAGTAACATTTTTATTAGACAACGGATCCCCAGAAGACCTAGAAAATCATAGGCAGGGCTGATAATTCCAATATGCTGGGTCAGTGAGCACAGATCAAAAAGGATGGTCATACTTCCAGGGAGTTTCAAGACATGAGCCACTACCTGGATACTAAGAATTTAAAATCATTATAGGTGGTTCTCCACGTTCAATAGGTTTCTCTTACCTATCTTATCAAAGAAGGGGGAAACGTTTTGTGGATATTTATAGGAACTTCTTCCACCAGAGCAGCTGGGGAGGAATCACAGAGGTGTTTTTCCAAATACTGAATGGATGGTGATAAGAGTGACCCAGCAGTCAAAGTAACCCTTCAGTGGTAGCAAAGTGGAGATAGCAGAGCAGGGTAGCTCCTACCTTGTGAGGTAGGAAAGGGATGAAAGTTCTTGCAGGCATGCAATGTGGAGCAGAGCATGCTGAAGGCTCCCCAGCATATGACATGAAGTGGCAAGAGACTGGAAAAAGAGTTTTAGCTATGTTGATGGATTTTTAAAGTGCTAGATGCTAAGCTTCTTCACTGATTTAAACAAAAAAGTTTTCAGCTAGATCTATGAGATTTTTCATTATTTACAGCATATTATAGGATTGGATAAAAGGGCTTTGTTTGCTGGTTCTTGGCAATGTGATTACTTGCTGTTAAATATTTACAGATTTTTTTTGCCCAAAGAGTTTTGGGAAAGGAGAGGGAAGTTGATTTATTTCTTTCTAAGTTTCCATGAAGCCTTCCAGGTTCACATTCAGAAATTATCAGCATCAATTTTGCATTTTCTGGGATTTGAGGCTTTGCTGGGCTTAAAAATAAAATCTTCGTTCCTGTTAACAAATGATGCTCCACTTTTTAAATATAACATTAATTTTAAATTATTATTTTCCCTGCTAAGTAATCCTGAATTTGCATCTTCTATGAAAGCCTGCCTAAATACATACCTTTCTCCCCGCATTTTCTTCTGCACTTCTTCCCTACACAATATTCATCTTACCCAGTGGCCTGGCACCTCTCAGCTCCAAATTCATTCTGTATCTGTGGCTTCAAACCAAAGAGGAAAAATGAGAGTCCTGACTGGCTGAAGTCAGCAGCAGTACTCTCCATTTTGTTTCCCACTTGAGTAGAAATGGAGAGCCTGGGGAAGCTCAGAGACCTTCAAATCCTCTGAGGGCCAGCAAAGTAAAGAAGTCTAAGTATCCCCTGATGTGGAGGTGAGGACAGAGCAAGCAAAGAGGCACAGAAACAGCCAAAAAGTCTCTAGCTCCTGCAGAGCTTCCAGGTAGCAATATGGGCATCTTAGCAAGCTGAAAATTGTTCCTTTCTGAATCCCAGCGTGTATCTCTTCCTACAAGCAGCCTGCTGTTCCTCAACAACGACACACAGGCAACTACGATGCTGCTGCAGGACCTTTTCCCAAATCCGATGAACTGTACATGCAGGGGGAGGAGGATTTGACCTAAAGGAGCCTGGAATAATACTTTGAAAACACAGGATCAGCTAGTGCTGTTGAAGACTGCTTGGTCCAAACTAAGCCTTGTAAGCAGTATTTCTGGCTGGAAAACAGATCTCACTCCTCGATGAGTTACTGCACGGTTGTTCCAAAGGAAGGGTTTGCAAAGGATGCTGAATAGTTGCTTCCATCCTAATTTATCATGACAGCCAGGAACCCCATATCAATATTATAGGGCTGCGTTGTACTGGCCATTGCAGGAAAAAAAGCTCAAAAATACACAGAATCTGCCCCAAAGTCATTATACTCTACAATATATAATACAGCATACAAGGCTTCATTCTGTTCCAGTGAAATACCTCAGGAACAGCACAGACATGAGCATGGTAAGAATACATTAAAACTCTGAGGTTTTCCTATTCTACACAGCCTTGTCTCAAAGATAAATAAACGTGGTCTAGCACGTTAAATACTAGGCTACACTTAAGCAATAATGAAATCAGGCAAACATAAATGTTTTAAAAATCTGTAATATAGTGTTAGGCTTTCTTTGACTATATCTGAGCACTGTTACGAAGCTGCTGCATTTACTCTTTTCTCCACAAATAGCAAACCAACCTAAAAGGAAAAGTTGTACCCTGTCTTCTGCAGCCAGACAAGAGAGATGTATGTCAGTGAAAGCTGACAGCCCTCAGGTGTCGAGATGAATCCTCCTCTCTGGCAAAGGGAAAAAGGACTGTGAAGAACAAAAGAAACCCCTTGCCCTAACCTGAGATGTGTGAACATTCCTCAAAAGAATACACGCCAAATTAAAATTGACTTGTCTTCCACTCCATCATCAAGACAGCAAGGTAGAATAGTATCTGAAAAGTTAGTTGCCTAATGTTTCCATTTTGAAGTTCACTCTGAAGTGAGCAATGGGAAAAAGACTGCAAAAAACATTTATACAATTGCAATTCATGGTTCAGAGCTGGACAGCCTGGCATGGGATGCAAAGCCCAGCATTATGCATTCCTCATCCAAGCCAAGCTCCAGTAAACCCATTGGAAGTTTGGCTTGAACACGGACTGCAGGCTATAGTTGGTAATAAAATACCAGATAATAGTTCTTTACGTGTCCAGAGACATTCTCTTTTTCTAAGAATTGCTTCACTTGTCATCTATTTTTCCACATCCTGCAAAATTAAATGCTAATTTTATTTCTTCCTCTTCCCTCTGGTCCCCTCCCACTCAATACTGATCTCCAGAAGGAGCTGGCAACTCTGAACCTGCTGCAGAAAGCCAGGGCTCACCTTGCAATCCTAAAATTTCAGTGTTTCAAGGAAGAAGTTGCATTACATGAGTCAGTTTAGGACAAAGGGAAGGACTTTCGCAATATTTTTCCTGGAGAGATCATCTCAACCTGTGGCTATCCCTTAATTAAGAATTTATGGTTTTGCAGTAAAGTCTCTGAAGCAGCCCCCAATCAGGATATTTTCAAGAATCAATTTTAAAAACTAAATTCATACTTAAAGTAACAGTCGCTGTAATTTCCTGAACTTTTTTCTTTTTTTTTTTTTTTTTTGGACAGCAGGGTATAAAAGTAGTTTGGATAGGGGAGTTGAAGTATGAAAAAAAGGTTTCTAAGGAATAAGGTCTAGGAAGAAGAAATTAAACTGAATTAAAAAAATTTGAAAGTTCATTTACTGACTGATGAAATGACCAACTTTTCTATATGTTTATACAGAAACATTGCAGATAAAATGATAGATTTTTTTCCCCTGAAAGACATGACAAGTAGATCAAGTTTACTAAAATGCATGGTGAAATCAGGAAAAACTGCAGCCATCTAACTTGCCATTTCTACAGCGTTTTGTATAAAAACCAGGTACAGAATAGAGTTTTCTTTAAGTGATAGCCACTGGGCATGGAGTATGTTTGACAACAGTTCAGTCTCCTACTGCTTGTTCTACAATCCATCTGTGGTAAAATATTAAAAAAAAATAAAAGCGTTTATTGATAAAGGGCATAGCCAGATGTCTCTCTCAATAGCAATGAATTGCAGGCGAAGGCTGACAGATCCAAGCAACTGAATGAGCTGGAAAAAAAAAATAAAAAGAAGAGAACAGACCACTTGATTTTGTAGATTTTCAAATACAGTTATCCTCTGCCAGAAGTTAATAACTTTCAATTACCTGCGTCTGTTTCACACAAATGAAGTGCCCTTATCTCACACCAGGCCAGGCACCGTCAGTGCCACTGGACCAAGTGCCACTGAGGTCTGGAGTCAATGACACAAGAAGTGGAGGGTCAAGCAAGCTGTGGATTTTTTTTTTTTTGTGGAGCTATTGAGAAGCAAGAAGTGGAAGGAGTGCACATATATCAAACAAGACGACAAAAAAGAAGTTTGGGGACAAACTCCTTAGCAGGCCCTGTTGTGACAGGACAAGGGGTAATGGTTTTAAACTAAAAGAGGGTAGATTTAGACTAGATAGAAGGAAGAAATTTTTTGCAATGAGGGTGGTGAAACACTGGAACAGGTTGCCCAGAGAGGTGGTAGATGCCCCATCCCTGGAAACATTCCAGGTCAGGTCGGATGGGGTTCTTAGCAACCTGATCTAGTTGAAGATGTCCCTGCTCATGGCAGGGGGGTTGGATTAGATGGCCTTTAAAGGTCCCTTCCAACCCAAACTATTCTGTGATTCTAAGACAGTGTGATGCCTTTGGATTAAGAAGATGAAGGATCTTCATTATTTTACAGGGTTATGAAATGAAAGCTCTTGTCAGCTGTGACTTGCAATCAGACTGGAACTGCTTCAAAGGATATAGGATATAGGAACAGAACACAAGGAAAAGCACAGCATAGTCTGGGACAGAAAGGGTCATAGCTGGTTCAACAGGAACTGCCTGTCCTCCTATCTAGAGGGTGTGTGTGTAGCTGGGTATCTCCTCTCTCTTACCCATACATCAACTCCACTGCTGTCTAGGGGCCAGTTGAATGGCAAGAAACCAAAAAAGTTGTAAATTAACATTGCAGTGAATTTCCACTGCTGGGAGACAGTCAGTGTTAGGCCTTTCTGTCAGGACTATATTTGCTTTATGATGCTAACCTGCATGCAAAAAGGATAACAATAATAATCATAGAATCGTTTTGGTTGGAAAGGACCTTTAAGATCATCAAGTCCAACCATTAACCCAGCACTTTTTTAATTGAAAAATGTCACTAGATCACTAATGCCATTTTCATGAAAGATCAATGGCTGCATCTCTGCAATAACAGTGGTCATAAACTTTAAAACCCCAGAGTAAGATCCACAGAACAATTTAAGAAATTAACAGGGATGTGAAAATCATAAACCAAAATACTCAGGTTGCTGTTGTTTTCCTTGCAAACCTGAAGTGGCTTAATTTGCTTATGCTGACGAGGAAAGAAAGGACATGAATTCCCTGCATACTCCTTCACAGAGGATTAGCGCATCCCTGGTGGCAGCGGGGAATGGGGTGAACTGGGCACAGCTGGATATGACTGCCTCCTTCCAGAGTAACCTGGGCAGAGCTGGACATGTTTATCTTCTTCCAGAGTAACCTGGGGAGAGCTGGACACTATCACGTCCCTTCCAGCCTAACTGAAGGCAGCAGGGCTGGTGCATTTACAGGCACAGTGTAAGGCTCTCCCCAGTCCTAAGCCATAACTCCTTCCCTCAGGTGTGACAATATGCTGCCCCTGATAGCAAGCAATGGGTAAACTCACAAATTAACACTCAGGAGGCCGACGCGGAGTCTTTCCTGCTGCTCTTGCACCAATACTGCTTTTGAACTTGGCTTCAAGTATTGCCACCATTTGATAGGCAAGGGCAGCCAGGCAAGGGAGAAGCTGTACCAGGGCAGAGACCAGACTCAAGATACTCAGTCTTCTTCAGCAGAGTTGTAAGAGGCAAGAGAACGTAGCTGTTCTCTTCAATATACACTGTTTTTTATATTTGTGTAAACCCACAGGAAACAACAACAACAACAAAAATCACCAAACAGGCGCTATCGGTACAGTAGGCAAGTCCTCTGTGAATTGGCTCATTTCGGCATTCATTTAAATACAGTAATTAAGATTTAACACAAAACAGAAGCTGCTTTCAGATGTCATTTTGAAGGCCAGATGATCTCCTCTTTATTAATATTATAATTTTAAACTATTGTCAGATGATTTTTCAAGGATCAAGCTGTGAGCAAAGAGAATACACTGCTGAAGTGTGTCCTATTTACGTAACACAGTCTCAATGAAAAAGAGATTGATTATAAATCTGTGATACAGAGGATGGGTAAACTGCACAACTAAATCTCAAGGCACTTTATCTGGACGATAGAAGTGAATTTATAGCTTCAGCATCTGCCATTCACCTTTTCTATTTAACACCATATGGAAGAACACAACAGCGTTTAAGGCAACATATTTCTGAAAACCTTTATGAGAAAGCCAGCAGCTTACTGCAAATGAAAAATGAAATCCTGGAGGGAACACAAGTGCTTCGCTTCCTTTCCATAGGCATGCAGAATGCAGGAATGCGGGGGAAAGCAATTAAAGTATGATGATTCTAAAGGGGAATAATTATTTCACAATTACTCGAGAACATTACATTTACTGCTCTAATTAGTTTTTATTTTCCAAATAAGCATTCTTGTTCCTGCATTTTTCTTGCACCTATGAAGGTTTTTCCTGTTTTCCCACTTCTTCGCTACGGAAAACTCAGCCTCACTCTCTATGTGTATTCTCTATTTTGTGACTTTAGCCTCTGGTTAAGCTTGCCCTTCCACCAGTTTGTTTTAATCAAACAAAACCATGTCAGGAGATGCAGTATACTTTGCAATTATATGAACACACAAGAAATAATCCACTATAGGAAACACAGTTTGTAGAAATGAAGGAAAATACATCACGCTTTAGAAGGAAAGAGGTTTTTGTATGCTTAAACTATAAGACAATGATTTTTCTCCAGAGCATTGTCTTGCCAAAGTGTATTCCTTGCATTCCAGGAGCTTATAAAAACTAAAAGATTTTGTACACCTTTCCCCTATATCGGTTGGGTCAAATATTTTTATATTAATCTATGAATTAATTATGAAATTTGAATAGTCCAAATGCTCATAAGATACCAAACATCCTAAAATGCCAATAAAATATTTAGAGTTATCGAAGTTTTTTTAAAGCAATCATAACTGATGATTAATTTGGATGATGAATACATGTGGGGGAGGCTTCAAAACTTATGAGATCATATCATAGGAAGTGGAACATATATTTAAATATTAATGTGCTGAGAGTTATCATAGGTTAAATACCGAATGGGGTTCTAGGCAGCTATTAGAAAAGATTATGGGGAGAAGGACACCATGAAATCATAACTACTTAATCGACATCCAAAGATTTATTTTCCTTTCTGAAGCTCTTTGTCAACAGTCAAGAATTTTCTTCTGCTTTGCTTTCCCTCAGTAGTGGCCCAAGGAATCTGTCATGCAAGTAACTTAAGTAACAAGTCATAATACTTAAAATAAAGCTATTACTAAATCAAAGTTAGAATAAAATGCCAGTATAAGGATGAGGCTATGAACTTAAAAAACAGCTGATAACCAGCTATCCATTTTCAGTTAGCAATGAATGGTTTGATATTCTACATATAAAAAAAAAAAACCCAATAGTTGAAAAATTATTTTTGACAGTATGTTGAGTTTTCCCTGCAGCGAAGTTTAAAAAAGAAAAGTTAATTTTATTACCTCCAGTTTATGCTGGGAAAAGTCCTGTTTTGCAGGTTTAGTGCAGAAAGGGATGTTTTGGTTTTCTACAGTGCAAGAATGCCTGTGAATGATGACATCCCTTATTTATTAAATAAACACAAACAAACAAAGAGTACCGAAAAATGATCTTCACTGCCTTTTTAATCAGCATATTTGCACATATATCTGATTTTGACTCATCTTGGATAAAAAGAGGCAGGAATTCAAAAATAAATACTTTTACGCATAATTGCCGTGGAGCCCATGCCAGTTGCATGTGGACTGCTTTAAGCATAGTGTATTTTATCGACATTATACCCAGGTATCAAAAATTAAAGTCGAATTTGAGTTTGTCTCAGTAGTAATAAACAATATTACTCGTTTACATTAAAGGTAATCCCAGGCAGTGGAATGTGTATCACGGAATAGAAAATCTTTGGTGGTATTGCAGAAATCAACGTGGGGGGTTACTACGATGAGTATTTAATCCTCAAAGCAACCACTTTACAACCATCCAGTTGGCATGTACATGTAAGTCAGCAAAATTACGAAGCAAATTACACTGAACTCACATTTTATAACCGCACTTAGTAACCATTAACCCTCTCCTACCCTGCCCAAATAGAGACACACACACACATTTCCACCTATATCTTTTCTTCAAAATTACTTCTTCGGCGCAGTTAACGCACACAGGCTATGAATAACATCAGTCAATTTCTGACCCTTTAACTAGAGCACTAACCAAGTGGTCTCTTTGCAAGTATTTATGATGGCTAGAGCATCCAACTTGCCATCTGCCCTCAAGAACAAAAGTTCATACATCTTCATGCTTCATATCCTGGAGAATCTATTTTCCAATGCCACTTCATTAATGAATTTTTATTAGTAAAATTGCCATTCAATTACTAGCCAGGTACACTGATGCCATGCATACAGTTCAATTATACTAAATAGTCATGCTCGAAGTATTTGATGTTCTATTTTACTTATATTTAGGTAGATAATAACAGCAGCAAAATTTGGAAGGAAGCAACGTTTAAGAGCAATCAACAGTTTCACAGAGATGAGAGCATTATAACTTTGACAGTTATCAAGCTGGCATGCTTGATAGGTATGCACTGAAAATTATTCCTTGAAAATTCTTCTCTGTTGCTTGTTAAAAAAAAAAAATGGATGGTACTGAAAAGAATTCCTTTTACAAAGAACTTCTAAATGTGCAAACAATGGGAAGTGTAAGTGATATTGTATGGTGTCAATTTCCTAAAACATCTGATGCGCCACTGGCATAAAAAAAGAAAATAAAAAATCTAGTTCTACAATTTTTGCTGTGAAAGAGAAGAGCGTTACATACATCTTGCTAATTGCCTCACTCTAAAATAGGAAATTCCTTTCTGCTAAAGACTGAACTAAGCGATACTCAACAGCTAGAGCAGATGGCGAGGTTAAAAGTTTTGTGCAGCACCGTAACTTGGAGCATGCTCTGCGATGCACTGTGCCACCCTGCTGAACGCTGCCGGCATCTCGCTGCACATCTGGGCTGGGCCAGCTAAAGGGTAAGGTGCATACGTGCCCGTGACCCCCTACGCATAATCAAACTGCATTCTCATCAGCACTGATTAGTCCAGAGAGCTGGGGACTTGCAAATAAATGTATGTCACCACTTGGCTAGAAGGACAAAATAAAGATGTTTTAAATAGTGATTTAGAGAGTTTTAGAAAGGCAGTGTAGCAAAGCTTCCACAGACAGCATTTAGTTTCAAGATTTTTTTTTTTTTTTTTTTTTAGGAATAGAAGCTCTCTTAGTTAATAGCAATTTAGCCTTGATATTAATTTGTATGCATGACATGTGATCCCTTGAAATCATACATCTTCACAATTAGACCAGCAACAAAGCTTGGTTAATACAAGAAGCACATGACAACACGACCACTGATGATGCAGGAG